>NC_080174.1:63791655-64104590 GCF_950295315.1 Erinaceus europaeus | reverse complement strand
TCAGGGAAGTAGTCAGACATAGAAAGATTGAAAATCTTGGGGGCTGGGTTAATGCACAGATTACCATGCACAGGGACCTGGGTTCAAACCCCTCACTCCCCACCTGCAGGGGGCACACTTCATAAGTGGTCAAGCAGGTCTTCAGGTGTCTATCTCTTCTACTCTATCTCTCCTTCCTCAATTTCTCTCTTGTCTTATCAAATAAAATAGAAAAAGGGGGGATGGAGGCCCGCAGTGGTGCACCTGATTAAACACACATATTATCATGTGCAAGGATCCCAGTTCAAACCTCCACCCCTGCCCCTCTGCAGGGGGTAATGCTTTACAAGCTGTGAAATAGGTCTGCAAGTCTCTTTCTCTTTCTCTCTCTACCAGAGCACTTCTCAGCTCTGGCTTATAGCGGTGCAGGGGATTGAACCTGGGACTTTAAAGCCTCAGGTATGAGAGTCTTTTTGCATAGCCATTATGCTATCCACCCCCCCCTTCTTATTCCCTATCTCCCTTCCCCTCTCAATGTCTCTGTCCTGTCAAAAAAAAAAAAAAAGAGAGAGAGAGAGAGAGAGAGGCCAGGTAGTGGCGCACCTGGATGAGTACAGACATTACAGTGAGCAAGAACCCAGGTTCAAGCCCCTAGTTCCCTACATGCAGGGGGAAAGCCTCAAAAGTGGTGAAGCAGGGTGGCAGGTGTCTGTCTTTCTTCCTCTCTATCTCCTTGTCCCCTCTCAATTTCTGTCTCTATCAAATAATAAGTAAATAATTTTAAAAGAGTGAAAAATTAAAAAGAAAGTTGTGGGTGGGGGTATGACTGCCAGGAACAGTGGATTCGTTGTGTTAAGCCCCAGCAATAACACTGGTGGCAAAATATATATATATATATTAGCATATCTGCCCATCCCACAGCCAGCACACGGAGCTGGGATTTAGACCTGGAGTCAAAGCACTTAGCTCCCAGGAGTGCTCTCCACTTTAGCTTCCTGCCCCTCCAGAAGGCTCAGCCACATTCCCACCTGGCTCCAGCATGTATCTTGGTGGGAGCACCTGGGACCCCATTCCCCATCTCTTCCCAAATGCCATGCTGGCAAAAGTGAGTGAACCCAGAGGAGGCAGAGCAGAGGCCCTGACACATGCACAAGCCACATCCTGACACTCACCTGGCATTGACTGGTGTGCTGGGGTTGAAGAATTCCTGGGTCACCAGGGTGGCATACCATGACACAGCTGTCAAAGTGCAGAGGCCTAGAGATGAGGGGTTGTGTGTGTTGATCAGCAGTTCTCTGGGGCTACCAGCCATGGCTGAGCAGTGGAGAAGCAGCCCGAATGTGCACTCACCTGCCAGGAGAAAGAGGATGCCTCCGGAGATGGCGACACGGCCCTTGGCGATGGGGTTGCTGTCTCCAACCCGTGTGCACTTCATGCCCACAACACTGAGGACCATGGCCACGAAGCCCAGGAGTACCGCCACCACCATCAGTGCTCGTGCAGACTGGATGTGACCTGTGTGGTGAGAGGGCCAAGGGGGTGGGTGGCAGGAGAATTGGGGGCAGAGTGCTATGGGTGGTGGGAGACCTGAGTGGAATGTGAGCTCAGTGACTCTCAAGGATGCAGGTGGGCTTCATGGTCAACCTCACCCTTCACTCTTCCACAGACTATTCCAGGTTTGGTGGCGACATAGACAGATTTCTCAAGTTTACTGCATTCTGGCTGGGGGGCTCTTTTTGGGCCTTACACCTCTCTGTCTCTCTCTCACTTTCTCTCCCTCCTTCCCTCCCGCCTTTCTCCTCTTCTCTCTCTGTCTCTCTCCATTTCTTTTTTCTCATATTTTTTATTCATTTATTGGGTAGAGACGGAGAGGAATTGAGAGGAAAAGAGGAGATAAAGATAAAAAGAAGGGTCCAGGTGGTGGTGCACTGGTTAAATGCATACATTAAGGTGCTCAAGGACCCAGGTTCAAGCCCCTGGTCCCCACCTGCCGGGGAAAGCTTCACTAGTAGTGAAGCAGGTCTGTAGTTGTCTCTATGTCTCCTCTCCCTCTCTCCCTCCTCATCCCCTCTCAATTTATCTCTATCAAATAAATAAAATAATAAATAATTTTTAAAAAACTACTTGGTTAAGCATACACATTCAGTTCACAAGGACCTAGGTTCAAGCCCCTGGTCTCTACTTGTAAGAGGAAAGCTTCATGAGTGGTGAAGCAGGGCTGCAGGTGCCTCTCTTTCTCTTTCCCTCTCTACCTCCCCCTCCCCTTTCAGTTTTTCTCTCTCTATTCAATAATAAATAAATAAATAGAGATTTAAAAATATAGAGGGAGACACCTACAGGTCTGCTTCACCACTTCTGAAGATCCTCGTTCGGGTGGAGACTAGGGACTTGAACCCAGGTCTTTGCAGGCTGTAAGATGTGCACTCAACCAAGTTCTCCACCACCCAGTCCCTATATGTATATATTTTAATTATCTTTATTTATTCATTGGATAGAAACAGCCAGAAATCAAGAGGGAAGGGAGAGATAGCGAGAGTGAAAGATACCTGCAGCACTGCTTCACCACTTACAAGGCTTTCCCCCTGCATGTAGACCTGGAACTTCAACCCAGGTCCTTGCACATTGTAACATGTGTGCTTAGCCAGGTACATCACTACCTGCCCCCCAACCCCTATATTTATTTCTTTATTAAGTTTGGATAGAGACAGATGTTGAGAGGGTAGGATGTGAAGAGAGGGAGGGAGAGAGACACTTGTAACACTGCTTCATTGCTGATGAAGCTTCCCCCCTGCAGGTGGAGACTGGGGACTTGAACCTGGGTCATTATGCACCATAATGTGTGCACTCAAGTAAGTGCACTGCCAATGGCCCCTCCACCAGATGGATGATAACTTAAACAGATGGAGACAGCTCCTTCTGGGACCATTCAGATTGACAGGAGGGAAAGCTAAGGGTTGTGCCAGAGAGAGCGAGCTTACTGGTTTAGGTACATGCTTTGCCATGTGTACTTTACAGTCCAAGTTTGAGCCTTGGTACCACAGAGGAAGCAGTGCTGTAGTATCCATCTGATGAAAAGGTGACCTGACAGGGATGAAACTGTGCATGCACAAGGTTCCAGCCCTGATAGATAGGATAGATAGATGATAGATAGATAGATAGATAGATAGATAGATAGATAGATGATATATAAATAGTTATCACACAGTGTCTAGAGAGTTGAATTAAAAACACAAGGTCCTGGGAGTTGGGCAGTAATGCAGCGGGTTAAGAGCAGGTGGCACAAAGCACAAGGACCGGCATAAGGATCCCAGTTCGAGCCCCCAGCTCCCCACCTGCAGGGGAGTCGCTTCACAAGCTGTGAAGCAGGTCTGCAGGTGTCTAACTTTCCCCCTCTCTGTCTTCCCCTCCTCTCTCCATTTCTCTGTCCTATCCAACAACGATGACATCAAGAACAACAACAATAATAACTACAACAATAAAATAACAGGGGCAACAAATGGGAATAAACAAACAAATATATAAAAAAAACACAAGGTCCTGAGTTTGATTTTTCTTAATTTTTTTATATGTATTTATTTTCCCTTTTGTTGCCATTGTTGGTTTTTATTGTTGTTGTAGTTATTGTTGTTGTTATTGATGTTGGCGTTGTTAGATAGGACAGAGAGAAAGGGAGAGAGGAGAGGAAGAGAAAGATAGACACCTTCAGAACCTGCTTCACCGCTTGTGAAGCGACTCCCTTGCAGGTGGGAACCAGGGCTCGAACCGGGATTTTACACCAGTTCTTGCACTTGGCACCACATGTACTGCTACCACCTGACTCCCCTGAGTTTGATTTCTAACACCACATGTGCTAGAGTGATGCCCTGGTTTTCTTTCTCTTCTTATGTGAATAAGCAGGTTATTTGCTTGTTTGTTTGTTTGCCACCAGTACTATTGCTCAGGCTCAGTGCCTGCATGATGACTCACTCCACTGTTCCTGGTGGTCATTTTTTTTCCCCTTTTCTTTCTCCTTCATAGAGGTAAGAGGGAGAGGGAGAGAAAGGAGAGGCACTTGGGCACTGCTCCACCACTCATGAAGCATTCCCCCCTGCAGGTGGGGACTGAGGGTTTTAACTTGGGTATTTTTTTAAATTTAATTTTATTTACTTTGATAGGACAGAGAGAAATTGAATAGGGAGGGGGGTGCAGAGGGAGAGACACCTGCAACATGGCTTCACCACTTGTGAAGCTTACCCTCTGCAGGTGGGGAGCCAGGGCTCAAACCTGGGTTCTTGTGCACTGCGATATGTGCTCTCAACCAGGTGAGCCACAGCCCCGCTCATTAACTTGGGTATTTGAAGACAGTAGCATACATATGTACTCCACCAGGTATGCCACCACCCAGCCTCATAAATAGATCTTGAAAAAAGAAGTTTGGGGGACCTGGAGGGACTGGAGAAACAGCTCAACCTGTATACCTGAGGTTCTGGATTGATCTCTAGCACTGAGTACACCAGAGTGGTGCTCTGGCTTATATTTCCTCCTCCTGTCTCGTGAATCTCTTTTCTTCCCTCCATGGATATTGCTGGGGCTCGATGCTTACACTATGAATACACTACTCCTGGAAGCCATTTTTTTCCCTTTTGCTGCCCTTGTTGTTTATTGTTGTTGTTGTTATTGCTGTCGTTGGATAGAATAGAAAGAAATGGAGAGAGGAGGGGAAGACAGAGGGGGAGAGAAAGATAGACACCTGCAGACCTACTTCACTACTTGTGAATTGACCCCCCTACAGGTGGGGAGCCGGGGACTCAGACCTTAACGCTGGTCCTTGCGCTTTGCCCCATGTGCGCTTAATCTGCTGTGCTACCTCCCCCGCCCCCATGAATCTTTCTTTTTTAATTTATTCATGAGAAAGATAGGAAGGGAGAGAGAAAAAAACAGACATCACTCTGGTGCATGTGCTGCTGGGGACTGAATTCAGAACCTCATGGTTGAGAGGGGCTAATCTAATGCTAAAAAAATAAGAAGAAAGAGGAAGAAAGATAGGAAGGGAGGAAGGAAGAAGAAAAGGTAAAGGAAAAAGAGTGGAGAGTTGAGCACACCTGGGCTCAGCCCCAGTTGGCTTGTGGGTAGGGATGCTACCTTGCCCACAGCCACTCTAACTTGAATCACCTTCCCTCCTCTGGGGGACTGAAAGTGGGACCTTGGAGCCTCAGGCATGAAAACCTTTTGCATAATCACTATGCTGTTGCCTTGACCTTGGAGGAGAGCCTTAACCAAGCCTTCTGTTCTCAGCCCTCTGCATCTGAGCCTGTCATAGTCCTGTAGAAGTCACTGTGCTCCCTCTTCAGCAGATGAGGACAGCAGACACAGAGTGAGGGACTTACTCCCTCAAGGTTACAGCAGCAGATTGATGTCTGGAACCCAGAGCCCTACCCGATGTGGGGTGCTGGGCTGCTCTGGGTAGAGGGCTGACCACTGAGGGCTCCGTATGCAGCCCTCCTCCTTCCCACAGCCCCCACACCACACCCCAAGCTGTTAAGAAGCCTACCGTCTAGGGCAAGGAGCGAGTCATAGAGCTTGCATTGCACCTGGCCTGTGCTCTGGGAGGCGCAGGACATCCAGAGCCCCTCGTAGAGGCCCACAGCCGTGATGATGGCATCACCTGCGTAGGAGGACTGCTTCCACTGCGGCAAGGTTGTGCTGGCGATGATGCCTACCCAGCCACCCAAGGCCAGGAAGTAGCCCAGGAGCTGGAGGCCTGAGTTGGCCATGGCCCAGGGGAGGGGCTGGGGATCCGGGCTCAGGGCTGAACCAATGTCCCTGGAGGGCCCAGGGTCATGGCCAGGTGAGAGGAATAGATTGGTGAGGGAGGGTGGGTAAGCCACAGCCAGTGGTCAGAGGCTGAGAAAGAGGTGGCAGCGGTGAGAGCAGCAGCAAAGGCAGTGAGTGACTGGGGCTCCAGAATGCAGGGGGAGGGCCAGGGGCTGGAAAGGCCAGGGGCCCGCCCACAGTAGCTGCCTAAGCTAGGGCAGGGTCCCCAGCAAATCTCTTGCCCAGCCTCCTGGCGGTGGGAGGCGGGGCCCTCCCAGATGGGTGCCTTGCCGACCTGCCTGCTAGGGTTAGAAAAGGAACAAGGAACAAGCTGGGACCAATGATCCTGCTTTACCCTCAGGGCTTCTTCACCCCCAAGGGACCCCCTTCTGCAGCTTGGTTCAAATGTCCTAAAATTCTAATTCTTGGGGCTGGGTAGTGACACAACTGGAACTGGTTGAGTGCACACATTCCCAAGTGCAAGGACTGGAATCAAGCCCCAGGTCTCCCATCTGAAGGGAAAAGCTTCATGAGCAGTGAAGCAGTGCTGCATGTATCTCTCTTGCTCCCTGTATCTCTCCCTTCCATACTGATTTATGTCTGTCTTTATGCAATAAGTAATTATATAAGTATATATGACACTTAGGGGCTAGGAGATAACTCTCCTGGGGAGCACACATTTTACTATATGCTTAAGGATCTGGGTTTGAGTCCCTATCCATCATATGGAAACTACAGTGCTGTGTTCTCTGGCTTTCACTCCCCCTCCATCTTAAATAAAAAAAAAAAAATAATAGGTGCAGTGAGGCCCTGGAGAGGAAGAGACCAAGAAGAGGAGAGGAAAGGAGGGGGAGGGGAAGAGAGAGAGAAAGAGAATGGGAGAGGGAAAAGGAGAGGAAAAGAGAGGGGTGGGTGGGTGGTAGTGTACCTGGTTGAGTGCACATGTTACAATGTGCAAGGACCCAGGTTTGAGCCTCCAGTCCCCACCTGCAGGGGGAAAGCTGCAGGTGTCTCTCTGTCTCTCTTCCTATCTCTCGCCTCCTTCCCTCTTGACTTCTGGCTGTCTCTATCCAATAAATAAAAAATAATTTTAAAAAAGAGGAGAGAAAGGAAATAGAAAGAAAGAAAAATAGAAGAGATTCGACCTGGAACTGTGCACTGAGAGAATCTGAGATGCAAGGTGGCAGAAGAGGAACCCCCTTGAGTTGAGGGAGCTATCTGCCAGCCACCCAGGAACCAGTCAGGGAGGGAGGAGAGAGAGAGCAGGACCTGGCATCAGCCTGGAGAGAGGCAGACTGTTTACCTCTCTAATCCTCTTGCTGGCTGGCTGAGCTGCTCCTGCTGGGACCTGAGGCACGGGGCTCTGGCCCCCAGTTCCAGAACAGCCTGGCAGGGAGCAGTGCCCTTTACACATTCCTGGGGTTCAGACTGCCCACTGCAGGTGCCCTCACTGCTCTCTCCCATCCAAGCACAGCCCTCAGGAGAGGGGAATGTTTAACTCCCAGCCTCATTAGCAATCCCCTCACGTTCAGACGGGTCCTATGGGTTTGTCTGGCTGTGGGTGCAGAGGGAATGTCACAACCCTGCTCCCACTCTCCCAGCCCCCCGGCCACCCCCCTCCAGTCCCAGTGGCCCATCCACCTTTGCTGGACTGCATGTGGAGGGGGGCAAGGGCCTTCTGCCTGCCCAGCCAGCTCCCTCCCTCTCAGTCCCCTTTGCATGGCCAAGTCCCCAGCCTGTTCCCTCACATTCTTTACGTGGCTATGCAAATGAAAGGGTGCCAGGCACTGCACAGACAATGGCTGCCCTGTGTGCCCATCTGAGGCGTGGGCTGCTGGTATGGCCTGCAGCTCCTTCCTCAGACCCCAGGGGTGTCCTCTGCAGGGTCAGGAGTGGGTGCTGACTGACTTAAGGTTCTGAACACTGGGTTCCCCTGTGGTCCTCTGTGCTGAGGTCCAGAGCCACGTGCATCTGAATACACACAGACTTGCTTCCTTGCACAGCCTGAGCGCCCCCCCCCCCAAACAAGGGGGGCCTAGAATGCTGGATAACATTCAGCTCCTTCTTGGGACACAGACAACCCCAAGTCCATACTGGAAAGTGGAGGGCCTCCTGAAAACACAGTGATCACTCTTTCAGTTTTTAAAAAAATATGAGAGGGAAGGGGAGTATAAAAAGGCAAAGTGGTCCAGGAGGTGGCACAGTGAATAAAGCATTAGACTCTCAAATGTGTGGTCCTGAGTTCAATTCTCCAGCAGCACAAGTACCAGCGTGATGTTTAGTTCTTTCTCTCTCCTATTTTTATCATAAATAAATAAGTAAAAATTCTTTATGAAAAGGAGAGACCAACCCGCAACACTGTTCCTCTGCTCATGAAATCTTGCCCCTGCAGGTGGGGTGCAGGGACTTGAATCCAGGTCCTTGCACATAGTAATGTGTGAGCTCAACCAGGTGCACCACCCCCAGCCCTTAAATTTTTTCCCACTTTTGCTACCAGAGTTATTGCTGGGGTTCTGCTAAATCTGCTGAATCTCACTGCTTCCCCCAAAATAGAATGTGTGAGGTAGAAAGGGAGAGAGAGGGAGTCACGCGCAGCGGGTTAAGCGCAGGTGGCACTAAGTGCAAGGACGTGTAAGTGTGTAAGTATCTCGGTTGGAGCCCCTGGCTCCTCACCTGCAGGGGAGTCGCTTCACAAACAGTGAAGCAGGTCTGCAGGTATCTTTCTCTCCCCATCTCTGTCTTCCCTTCCTCTCTCCATTTCTCTCTGTCCTATCCAACAACGATGACATCAATAACAACAATAGTAACTACAAAAAAAAAAATCCCCTGTGTGGGTGCTCCCATGTGGTGGCCAGGAGCTTAAGCCTGGGTCCTCCTGCTTGGCAGAGTGTGCTTTCTACTGGGTAAGTCTCCTGCCAATCCCCAAATGAGTACTCTTTCTGTGAGTTAACCACGGAGTCCTCAGGGCAGCCCTTCATGGTGAGGAGCCCTCTCACAAAGCACAGGAGGCTGAGAGTTGGTGAGCCACTCCTGTCTCTGTCACTAGGCAGCTCAGAACTGTGCTGTGCTATGTTCTCCTCACATCTGTATCTTTCTCAGGGCACTTCAGGGCAGGGTGTTAACACAGGCTCCCTAGAAGCCATGTTCCCCTCTGAGTAGAGTGTGATGCTGGGCAAACTGATTGCTGTCTCAGGGAGTAGCCAGATGTCCACCCTGTTCCCCAACTATTACCTGCTCTCTGCAGACTGGGCCTTACTCTCTCTCTACAAGGACTTTGAAAGGAGTCTTGCAGCTTCAGGATCTTCAAGGGCATGCAGACAGCGTCACAGACTCTTTAGGCCTGTGCAAGCCCTCCATTGAGGGGTCCAGAGAGGGCAGGTGAGCACTTAGAATCACACAGCAAGACCAGGGAAAGAGTCACCAGATAGGATGACTGCCTTACTATGCACACACCTGGTCCTGGTTCAAATCCTGGTACATGAGAGTGCCATGGTAGCTGGGAATGTTCCAGTGCTTCTTATACTTTTATATTACTTTAATGTTTTAAACGATTTTGTTTATTGGGGGGGCAGGTGGTGGCACACCTGGTTGAGCACACATATTACAGTACACAAGCACCCAAGTTCGAGCCCCGGTCCCCACCTGCAGGGGAAAAAGTTTCACAAGTGGTAAAGCAGGTCTGCAGGTCTCTATATTTTCTAGCCGTCTTCCCCTCTCAATATTTCTCTGTCCTATCTAATAATAAAAAGGCAAAGAAAAGGGGTCCAGGTGGTCCGGGAGGTGGCTCAGTGACTAAAGCATTAGACTCTCAAGCATGAAGTCCTGAGTTCGATCCCTGGCAGCACATGTATCAGAGTGATGTCTGGTTTTTTCTCCCCTCCTATCTTTCTAGTAAGTAAATAAATAATATTAAAAAAAAAAGAAAAAGAAAAGAAAAGAAAAGTGGCCCGGGAGGTAGTGCAGTGGATAAAGCAATGGACTCTCAAGTGTGAGGTCCTGAGTTCAATCCCGGCAGCACATGTACCAGAGAGATGTCTGGTGCTTTCTCTCTCTCCTCTTATCTTTATCATGAAAAAATAAATAAAATCGAGGAGACCATCTGGGAACACAACAAGGCAGGACTAGAACGACTTCAGGAACACACCAAATCACCGGTCTTGATCGATATGGCATTCTGAGCCTTCTGGTCATCTTCCCCTAACACTCCTCTCCCTATAGGAATATGGATCAAAATCTCACTCATAGACAAAGATTGAAAAATACTACCATGATGCCAACCTGCCTTCCCTAAGCAGACAACCTTACCAATGTGTCCTGGAACTCCATCTCTCCAGAGCCCTCTCCACTAGGAAAAGGTAGAGACAGGCTCGGGGTATGGATCAACCTATCAACATCCATGTTCAGAGGAGAAGCAATTATAGAAGCCAGACCTGTCACTTTTTGTGCCCCATAGACATCTTTGATTCATACTCCCAGAAGGATAAAGAGTGGGGGAGTTTCCAGTAGAGGGGAAGGGATACAGCACGCTGGTGGTGGAAGTCGTGTGCATTATGTCCCTCTTATCCCACAATCTTGTCTGTCAGTATTAAATCACTAATAATAAAAATAAAAGAAAGAAGCTGAAAAATAAGAAAACACAAAGCAGAACTTAGACTGGGTTTGGTGTATTGCACCAAAGTAAAAGACTCTGGGGTGGGGTGAGGGGGTTTCAGGTCCTGGGACAGGATGGCAGAGGAGAACCTAGAGGGAGTTATGTGGAGGAATTGTTATGTGGAAAATTGAGAAATGTAACACATGTACAAACTACTGTATTTTATTATTGACTGTAAACCATTAATCCACCCAATAAAGAAATTTTTTATATTTATTTATTTAAAAATAAATAAATGAATAAATACAATCTTAAAGACAAAGAAAAAATAAAGAAAAGGAAAATGGCTGCTAGGAGCAGTGGATTAATTTTGTAGGCACCATGCATCAGCAATAACCATGATAGCAATAAAACAATAAAAATAAAATAAAAACCTATATTTCAGATAGTTTAAAAAGTGAAAAAATGATACCCTGATTCTCTCATGTAAATAAATAATACTAAATAAATACATAAATAAAATATTTAAGAGAGAGAGCACATAGCCTAGAAGGTGGTGTAATGGATAAAGTGTAGAACTCTCAAGCATGAGGCCCTGAGTTCCATCTATGCCAGAGTGATTCTCTGGTTCTCTCTTCTCCTCTGTCTCACAAACAACAAAACTACTTTAAAAAGAGAAAGAAGGGAGTCGGGTGGTAGCGCAGCGGGTTAAGTGCACATGGCCCCAAGTGCAAGAACAGGCGTAAGGATCTACAGGGGGCTCGCTTCACAAATGATGAAGCAGGTCTGCAGGTGTCTATCTCTCCTCTCTGTCTTCCCCTCCTCTCTCGATTTCTCTCCGTCCTATCCAACAGCAATGACAGTAATAAGAACAATAATAGTAGCAACAGGGACTGGGTGGTGGCACCTGGTTGAGTGTACATGTTACAGTGCTCATGGACTCATGTTCAAGCCCCCAGTCCCCACCTGCAGGGGGAAAGCTTCACAAGTGGTGAAGCAGTGCTGCAGTTGTCTCTGTCTCTCTCCCTCTCTATCACTCCCTTCCCTCTTGATTTCTGACTGTCTCTGTCCAATAAATAAGTAAAGATAATGCAAAAAAAAAATTAACAAAAAATAATAATAGCAACAACAACAATAAACAACAAGGGCAACAAAAAGGAAAAAATAACCTCCGGGAACAGTGGATTGGCAGTGCAGGCACCAAACCCCAGTGATAACCCTGGAGGCAAAAAAAAAAGAAAGAAAGAAAGAAAATTAAAAAAAGGGGAAGACACCACAGCATTGAGCTTTCCCCAGTGGGGGATGGGAATGAATGTGAGTCATAAGTATGGTGAAACAGGTACATCTTCCACCCTCCACGTAAGCTACCTTCTGGCCTAATCAAAACAAAACAACTTTAAAAAAATTTTTTGTAGAGAGAGGCAGACTGGGAGTATGGACCGACCAGTCAACGCCCATGTTCAGCGGGGAAGCAATTACAGAAGCCAGACCTTCTACCTTCTGCAACCCACAATGACCCTGGGTCCATGCTCCCAGAGGGATAGAGAATGGGAAAGCTATCGGGGGAGGGGGTGGGATATGGAGATTGGGCGGTGGGAATTGTGTGGAGTTGTACCCCTCCTACCCTATGGTTTTGTTAATTAATCCTTTCTTAAATAAAAAATAAAAAAAAATTTTTTTTTGTTTTACCAGAGCACTATTCAGCTCCGGCTTATGGTGGTGTGGGAGTTTGAACCCAGGACCTTGAAGCCTCAGGCATGAGAGTCTCTGCATAACCATTATGCTATTTAGCCTCATCCCCAAACAAAACACTCTTAAAAAAGAAGCCAGAGTTGGGGGGGGGGGGGTTGGGTGGTAGCACAGCACAGCGGGTTAAGCACACAAGGTATATAAAAAAAAAAAAAAGCCAGAGCATTTATCAGTACTGGTTTATGGTGGTGTGGGGGATTGGACCTGGGACTCCAGAGCCTCAGGCATGAGAGTCTCTTTGCATAACTATTATGCTATCTATATCTATCCCCCCCAAACAAACAAGCAACTATTTAAAGATATACTTACTTTAGGGAGTAGGCAGTAGTGCAGCAGGTTAAGCACAGGTAGCACAAAGCGCAAGGACCAGAGTAAGTATCCTGGTTTGAGCCCCCAGCTCCTTATCTGCAGGGGAGTCGCTTCACAAATGATGAAGCCAGTCTGCAGGTCTTTCTCTCCCCCTCTCTGTTTCCCCTCCTCTCTCCATTTCTCTCTGTCCTATCCAACAACGACATCAATAACAATAACAATACAACAATAAAACAACAAGGGCAACAAAAGGGAATAAGTAAATAAATATTTTTTAAAAAGACATATTTACTTTAGGAGAGACCAGAGACTCCTCTGGATCTAAGCTGGGGCATCAGGTATGCAAATCCTGTGCTCACCAGTGAGCTACATCTCTGGCCTCTAAAGTTGTTTATCCCCTATTTGTTCTTGAGGTTTAGAGTCTGTTCTGCTGAAACAACCTCTCTTACTCTGCTTCCCTTCCTTTACCAAAGGGAGCTCCAACCCTTTTGGAATTCAGATTTTCCTTTGGGAGTGGGATTCCTTTTGCCTTGGTGAAGCTTCTGTCAGGGCCTGGGCCAGAGGACCCCTGCAGTTGTGACTGCCAGGGAGGCTTGCAGTCTAAATGGAAGCCACCCTGGAGTAAAATGCAGCAGTTTATGTAACATACTTTCATGCCTGAGGTTCTGAGGAGTCAGGTTCAATCATTGGCATATGCTGGAGCTGAGCAATGTTCTGGTAAAATAATAATAATAATCCCATTACAAGGAGCTTAGGCTTTGGGTAGGTGAAATAGCACACTTGGATCACTTGGGTAGGGCATTGCTTTGCCATGTCTATGACCCAGGTTTGAGTACAGCCCCCACCATATTGAAGAAAAATTCGATACTGTGGTTTCTTTCTTTCTCCGCCTACCTATAAAACAGGAAGAGAGGGAGTCAGGTGGTAGTGCAGCTGGTTAATCGCACGTGGCACAAAGTGCAAGGACTGGCATAAGGATCCCGGTTCAGGCCCTGGTTCCCCACCTACAGGGGTGTCGCTTCACAAGCGGTGGAGCAGGTCTGCAGGTGTCTATCTCTCCCCGTCTCTGTCTTCCCCTCCTCTCTCCATTTCTCTCTGTCCTATCCAACACCAGCGACAACAAGAATAACTATAACAATAAAACAACAAGGGCAACAAAAGGGAATAAATAAATATTAAAAAACAAACAAAAAAAAAACAGGAGGAGAGGAAAGGAAGAGGAGGAGGGGGGAGGAAATGAGGCAGAAAGAGGAAGCAACTTAGGTTGGGGGAAATAGTTCAGCTGGTAGAGCACTGAACTGGAGTGCTTGAGGTTCCAGGTTCAGCCTTTGGTCACTTATATACTGAAGTGGTGTATGGCTCCTCTCTGTCTCATGTGAAACACTCCAATGCAACAAGTAAAAATAAATCTAGGGGAAGGGAGAGACAGTATAATGATTATGCAAAAAGACTCATGTCTGAGATTCTAAGGTCCCAGATTCAACCCTCTGCATCACCATAAGCCAAAGCTGAGCAGTGCTGGCGGGGGATTAATAAAAGACTGAAAATAGACTTTTTAAATTGATTTTTTATGACTTTTGTTTTACTTTCCCTTTTGTTGCCCTTGTTTTTTTATTGTTGTTGTAGTTATTGTTGTTGTTATTGATGTCATTTTTAGATAAGACAGAGAGAAATGGAGAGAGGAGAGGAAGACAGAGAGGGGCAGAGCTGTTTTAAGAACTCTTTTTTAAATTTTCTCTTTTGTTGCCCCTATCGTTGTTATTATTGTTGTTATTGATGTCGTCATTGTTGGATAGGACAGAGAGAAATGGAGAGAGGAGGGGAAGACAGAGAGGAGGAGAGAAAGATAGACATCTGCAGACCTGCTTCACTGCCTGTGAAGCGACCCCCCCCCCTGCAGTTGGGGAGGCAGGGGCTTGAACCGGGATCCTTACGCCGGTCTTTGCACTTCACGTCATGTATGCTTAACCCACTGTGCCACTGCCTGGCTTCCCTGTAAACAGACCTCTTTTTAAGGGTCCAGATGGTGGCACATCCAGTTGAGAGTACATTACAATGCATAAGGACTAGAGTTCAAGAGCCCCATCTCTAACTGTACGGGAAAAGCTTCACAATCAATGAAGCAATGCTGCAAGTGTGTTGTTCTCTCCCTATCTCGACTTCTCCTCTCAATTTCTCTATCTCTATCAAATACATACATATATACATACATATCTAGGGCTGGTGAAACAGCTCACCTGGGTAGTGTGCTGCTTTGCCATGTGTGTGACTCAGGTTTGTGTCCAGACCCTAGCACACTGAAGGAAGCTTCAGTGCTGTGTTCTCTTTCTCTCTCTCTGCCTTTCTGTTTCTACTTAAATAATAACAGTGACAACAACAACATAAATACATATATATATAATATATATATATTATATATATATATGTAAAGCAGCTTAGGCTTCTAGCCTTAACTCTGCTTCTGCAAGGGGTTGTGTGACTAATGGCAACCCCTTAGCTTCTCTGGGCCTGGTTCCTCAACCAAGAAAATAAGGATAAAGGCCACTTGCCATGTGTGCTTTGTAAGTGTTTACTTGTAAAGATCAAATGATGAGCATGAAGTACTTTTTGGAAAACACAATATGCCTGAAGAAATGTGGCCAGTGAAAGCTCTGTTCCCAAAAGACTCCCCTGGGAATGTGGGCAGGCTGCCTGCGGCCCTAGACCTACAGCCACTTCCTGTTCAGTAACATGGTGGAGGGTGGGTGCCTAGTGGGCGTATGCTGGTGGCATGAGAATAAAATGCTTGTGCCTCTATCCCCGTGAAACACTGGAGCCTTTTCCATGGTCCTCCCTCACTGCCAGGGAGGAGGGGCCCATTCAGCTGGTTGCCACCCAGAATATTCTCTGCAGTTACCATTTCAAAGGGTGGGGTCTCAGGAGGTGGTGCTTGTTTAAATCCTCCAGCTCAGTCCGAGTTTCCTGTGGAACCACAGGGTGTAGAGGACTTGCCTCAGGTTATGCAGCTAGAGAGCAGTGCAACCAGGTGTCCCCTGTCCCCAGCCACGCTGGCGGCCCAGGCAGGGTTAAGAGCTCTGATCTGGGATCCAGTAAAGCTTTTGGCAAATGTCCACTTGTGGCACTTAGTGCCTTGTTTGCCTCCTTCCTGGGGACTATAATAAGCACATCTGAGCCCTCTTACCAGCCTCCTCCAGGGCTGGGTGCCTCCGTGGCACACGTGGCTGTCTGGTGGTGTACTCCACCTCCCCACCACACCACCCCTGGCCCCAGTTGACCCAAGTACAGGCTAAAAGCTACGTCAGCTGCCTGGGTCTTCAGGGACAGGGCTCTCCACATACCTATCTTTGTAGAATTGTCTCCCACATCTTTAATGTTCTCGAGAGTCATTCTGTTTTATATATATATTATATAATAATTTTTTTAATCCAGAGCACTGCTCAGCTTTGGCTTATTGTGGTGCAAGGGACTGAACCTAGGACTCTGGAGCCTCAGGCATGAGTCTCTGCATAACCATTATGCTATCTACTCCCATCCTAAGAATATTTTTTAAAACATTATTTATTCAATTAAAAATTTTTTTTATTCTTCTCCTTTAAAATTCTTTTATTATCTTTATTTATTGGATAGAGACAGACAGAAATCAAGAGGGAAGGGGGGAATAGAGAGGAAGAGAGACAGACACGTGCAGTTCACCACTCCTGAAGCTGTTCTCTTGCAGGTGGGGACTGGGGACTTGAACATGGGTCCTTGAGCATTATAACATGTGTGCTCAACCAGGTGTGCCACCAACCGACCCCTACTTATTCATTTTATTTGATTTTATTTTGCCTCCAGGGTTATCGCTTGGGCTTGGTGCTTGCACTACGAATCCACTGCTCCTGGAGGCTATTTTTCCCATTTTGTTGCCCTTGCTGTGGTTGTTATAGCTATTATTGTTGTTGAATAGGAAAGAGAGAAATGGAGAGAGGAGGGGAAGACAGAGTGGAGGAAAGGAAGTTAGACACCTGCAGACCTGGTTTACCACCTGTGAAGCAACCCCCCTGAAGTTGGGGAGTTGGAGGCTAGAACCCGGATCCTTATGCTGGTCCTTGCTCTCCCCGCCATGTGCGCTTAACCTCCTGTGCTACCACCCAGCTCCCTAATTATTCAACTTTTTTAAAACTTAAAAAAATTTTTTTTATATTTATTTATTTTCCCTTTTTGTTGCCCTTGTTGTTTTTCATTGTTGTTGTAGTTATTGTTGTTAATGTCATCATTGTTAGATAGGACAGAGAGAAATGGAGAGAGGAGGGGAAGACAAGAGAGGGGAGAGAAAGACACTTGCAGACCTGCTTCACTGTCTGTGAAGCGACTCCCCTACAGGTGGGGAGCTGGGATCCTTACACCAGTCCTTGTGCTTTGCGCGATGTGCGCTTAACCCGCTGCGCTACCGCCTGACTCCCTATTTATTCAGTTTTAATGACAGAGAAAGATAAGAGCACTGCTCAGCTCTGGCCTACGGTGGTATAGGGGATTGAATTTGGAACCTTGGAGCCTCAGGCATGTCTCATTCTCTTTTGTGCTACCAAAACACAACATGGGATAACTGGTGACTAAAGGAGTAGTGACCAACGCTTTAGTATTAAGCCTATGGGCATCCCTCCCACCCCCCGCCCACATATACACACACATGCAGTGCTGCCTTCCAGTCTGAACACAACCATTCCTTCACTGCACATTTCCCACAGGCTCAATCTGTCTGCCCCATGGAGAGCCACTCTCCTGAGATCTGTCTCTATCCAACTCACTTCAGCATGTTTTGTGTCCACACTGCTTCCCAAAGACATTTCTAACTAGAGTTTCTGATTTCCATGTTGTAAATCCAAAAGTGGATTCTGAGTTCTCATCTTTTTTCAAAAATAAATAATTATTTTCTACCTCCAGGGTCATAGCTGGGGCTTGGTGCCTGCACTAAGAATCCATTGCTCCTGGAGTTTTTAGTTTGTTTGCTTGTTTTGTTTTTATCTTTATTTATTTATTGGATAAAGACAGCCAGAAATTGAGAGGGAAGGAAGTGATATGAAGAGAGACAGAGAGAGACACCTGCAGCCCAGCTTCACCACTCGCAAAGCTTTCCCCTTGCAGGTGGGGACCGAGGGCTCAAACCTGGCTCCTTGAGCACTGTAACGTGTACGCTCAACCAGGTATACCACCACCTGGCCCCCCCTTTTTTCCATTTTGTTGCTCTTGTTATATTGTTGGATAGTACAGAGAGAAATCAAGAGAGGAGGGCAAGATAGAGAGGGAGAGAAAAAGATAAAGATACCTGCAGACCTGCTTCACTGCTTGTGAAGCAACTCCCCTGCAGGTCGGGAGCCACAGGCTCGAACCGGGACCCTTATGCCACTCTGTGCTTTGCACCACGTGTGCTTAACCTGCTGCACTATAGCCTGACCCCCATATTTAATTTATTTCTTATTGGATAGAGACAGAGAGAAATTGAGAGGGCAGAGGGAGAGAAACAGAGATGCCTGCAGCCCTGCTTTACCACTTATAAAGTCTTCCCCCTGAGGGTTGGGGGGCCAGGGGATTGAACCTGGGTCCTTGTATACCGTAGTGTGTATGCTAAACTAGGTGCTCTACTGCCTGGCCCCTGATTATTTATTTATTTTTGTATTTATTAATTTTTAACCAGAGCACTACTCAGCTCTGGCTTAGGGTGGTGCAGGGGATTGAAACTGGGACTTTAGAGACTCAAGCACAAGAGTCTCTTTGCATAACCATTCTGCTATCTACTCCTGCCCCTCTGGGTTCTCATCTTTCTCATCCTCTTGGCACATGTGATGGCACTGCGCCAACCCAGCTTCATTGAATGCTCTGAGGCTACCTCCTTGTGCCTGCTCTGGCTGGTCCTCAGGTCCTCTATTGAATGTCACCATTGTCCAGCCAGACTGTCTTCTGACTCTTCCTGCCTGTCTGCACTAGCTTTGAGCACCATTCATGTGATGCTGATAATTCCCACCTCAATTCTAGACTCCTCAGACTTAATCATAGCACATCAAACCAAGCTTCTGCCCCCTAGTTCACATCTCTCTAGCAGTCTTACCTGTCATTAGAGAAGGCAGTTCCATTCTTCCAGTGGCTTAAGTTGGCATTTTTTTCTACTTTATTTGACAGACAGGAATTGAGAGACGGAGGGGAGACAGAGACGCCTACAGACAGACCTGCTTCAGCATTTGTGAAGCATACCCATGGCAGGCGGGGGCTGGTATCATTCTGGTTCCCTTTTCTCACTCCATCCAATTCATCATCAATTCCTGTTGGCTCTACTTTAAAATAGCTTCTTGTGGGGAGTCAGGCAGCAGCAGGTTAAGTGCAGGTGATGCAAAGTGCGAGGACTGGTGTAAAGATGCCGGTTTGAGCCCCTGGCTCCCAACCTGCAGGGGGAGTGGCTTCACAGGCGGTGAAGCAGATCTGCAGGTGTCTTATCTTTCTCTCTCCTTCTGTCTTCCCCTTCTCTCTCCATTTCTCTCTGTCCTATCTAACAATGACAACAACAATAATACAACAAGGGCAACAAAAGGGAATAAATAAATATTTAAAAAAAGTTTCATGTGGTCCAGGAGGTACATACAGAGGCTACAGTAATGGACTTGAAAGCTTGAAGTCTTGAGTTCAGTCCTGGCAGTGTATGTGGTGGAATGATATTCTAATTTTCTCTCTCTCTTACCGCCCCCCTACTCTAGTAAGAGTTTTACCAAATAAATGGGGGATAGCTCAATGGCTTACTTAATGTTCTGTTTCGTCATGTACATGACCAGATTTGAGCCCAGCCCCCAATATATTGAAGGAAGCTTTGGTGTTGTGATTTCGTTCACTTGCTGCTTATATTAAAATAAAATAGAACTGGAATTGGCATATTGCACCAACATAAAAGACTCTGGGGTGGGTGGGTGGGGAGAATACAGATCCAAGAAGGATAATAGAGGACCTAGTGGCAGTTGTATTGTTATATGGAAAACTGGGAAATGTTATGCATGTAAAAACTATTTTATTTACTGTCAAATGTAAAACATTAATTCCTCAATAAAGAAATTAAAAAAAAAAACAACTCTAATGCTCAATCCCCAGGACAACTAGAAGCAGAAGAACTTTCTCAGTCACTCATCTGTTGTTAGACACCTATGTTGCTTCCAGGATTTGACTATTATAAATTGTGCTGCTATGGACATAGGTATACACACGTCTGTCTTTTTAGATGGGTGTGTTTGATTCCTTCGGATATATCCCCAGGAGAGAACTCTTCAGAAGGCTAGAAATGGACCTGCCCTATTTTATTTTAATTTTATTTTTTTAGCAACATATCCTCTAGTAAAAATATTATGTTGCAGGTGTCTAACAGATGAGTGACTGAGAAAGTTGTGATATATATATATATTACTCAGCTGTTAAAAATGATGAATTCACCTTAACCTCATCTTGGATGGAACTTGAAGGAATCATGTTAAGTGGGACAAGTCAGAAAGAGAGGGATGAATATGGGATAATCTAACTCATAGACAGAAGTTGAGAAAAGAGAACAGAAAGGAGAAACACAAAGTAGAATGTGGCCTTCGTTTGGTGTATTAAACAAAGTAAAGGAGTCTGGGGGGTGGAGGCAGGGGGCTTTTGGACTCTGGTGCACAATTGTGGAGGAGGATCTAGGGTGGGGGTTCTAGGTGTTTTGTAGAAAACTGAGAAATGATACACATGTATCAACTACTGTATTTATGGTAAACCATTAATCCTCCACAACAAAAAAGATAAAAATAAATACATAAGTAAACACCTCTGGACCATCACCATTTTACTACATTTATTTATTTATTATATTTTATTTATTTTCCCTTTTGTTGCCCTTGTAGTTCTTCATTGTTGTTGTAGTTATTGTTGTTGTTATTGATGTCGCTGTTAGATAGGACAGAGAGAAATGGAGAGAGGAGGGGGAGAGAAAGATAGACACTTGCAGACCTGCTTTACTGCTTGTGAAGCGACCCTGCTGCAGGGGGGGAGCCAGGGGCTCAAATTGGGATCCTTCCACTGGTCCTAGTGCTTTGCGCCAAGTGCACTTAACCTACTGCGCTACCACCCGACTCCCATTTTACTATTTTTATTACTAACTCCCTGACATGTGCCACCTTCTCTGGGGTCACTGCAACAGCCCCCACAGTGCTCTCCTGTCTCCATTCTTGCTGATACCCACAGTCTCCACAAACATGGTCACTCAGGCCATTGACAAGAAAGTTGGATGCCAGGTAGCACAGCGGTTTAAGCACAGGTGGCACAAAGTGCAAGGACCGGCATAAGGATTCCAGTTTGAGCCTCCGGCTCCCCACCTGCAGGGGAGTCGCTTCACAGGCGGTGAAGCAGGTCTGCAGGTGTCTATCTTTCTCTCTCCCTCTCTGTCTTCCCCTCCTCTCTCCATTTCCCTCTGTCCTATCCAACAATGACATCAATAACAACAATAATAACTACAACAATAAAACAAGGGCAACAAAAGGGAAGAAATAAATATTAAAAAAAAAAGTTGGATGCTATAACCCTCTGTTCACAACTTCTCAAGGGCTCCTGTTTGGCTGTCAGAGCCCACATGTTGAGGTCCACAAGGCTTTGTGACTCTCCCTCAGTGTCGGGTCATCCTGTTGCTGCTCTTCCTCAGGACCTGACCTGCTTTGCTCTTCACCTCAAAAAATTATGCACACATTTGTGTGTGTTATCTGTCTCCCCTCTGAAATATAAGGCCTGCGAGGGTGGGAACTTGCTTCCTTTGTTCCTGTATTCTTAGTTGGTGCTCAGTAAATAAATGCTGGGTGAGTGAATAAGTGAGCACAAAAGAGTATAGGTTCTCAGGCCTGTAAAACAGCTTACTTGGATAGTATGCTGCTCTGCCATGTTTGTGACTCAGATTTGAACCTGGCTCCCACTGCATTGAGGGAAGCTTTAGTGCTGTGTTATCTTTCATATGCTACCTTTTTTTTTTTTTTAAAGTGTAGGTTCCCAAACTTGCTGCTCCCCTACCTCAGGTTTAAGAGGGGAGATAGGCTTGTATACCTCCAGTTCTGCTCTTTCCCTAGTAGGCAGGAGTGCTATCCTGTACAGAGGCCCTGAGGAACAGGGACTGTGAGGTCAGACAACAGAGCTGGGTGCATGAGGCTGACATGGGGCAATGTGCCAACGCACTGCTGACTGTTGCTCCCTGCCAGGAAGGATTAATGGTAATCCCTGCAATTCATCCAGAATGTTCCAGTTTACCAAGTGCCATCACATCTGACATTGTATCTGGGTCATGCAAGAGCCTAGAAGATGGGCAGAGCCAGAGCTGTGATCCCCACAATATAGACGGCAACCCCAAGATCTCTGAGGTTAAGTACTGCGTGTCTGACTGAGAGTGCACAGGAAGTGGACAAGTGAGAAGTGAGCCAGGTGTCCTGGAACTGTGCCTGCCACTTCAGCCTGCCCAGAGCCACTTCTATCAAGTGAGACCTCTGGGGCAGGTGTGTGTTCCCATTTTCTGAACAAGCCACTGAGTTAAAAAAAAACATAAGTCATTTATTCTGTGGTTGTCTACACAGACGCTTAAATACTGCATCACTGTCCTGTGCAGGGGGCCCAGGGCTGGCTCTGGGCCTGTATCCTGAGCCTTCACTTAGGCCTAGAGTAGAGTGGGCCGTCTTGCAATGTCTACTTCAAGAGTGTGGCACTGTGGGGAACAGGGTCTCCTCAGTGGGCAGCAGTGAATTCCCCACTGCTCTGTGGTCCTTGGGGCTGGCAGCCCAAGGTGTAGAGTTCATCATGGTTGGTTTAGTCTCCCAGTTTATGTGGGCTGCAGACTGTCAGAGCTCATCCTTGTGCCCTGACTCTGGGCTGGAGAGCGATGCTTCTGAAGGTTGGGGAGGGCCTTGCTCTGTTTCCTGGGGCTGTTCCTGTGGGAGGTCCATCTCTTCAGGGTTGAAGAGCATCTTCACCAGGTCATCAGCCTGCACCCTGTCCTGCAAGGACAAATCCGTGTCTATTCAGAGAGCCCCCTGGACCAAGCACTTAGCCGTTCTCAGGTGCTACTTTCTGCAGAACAAGACGGCTCTTCCTTGAAGGCCTCTGAGCTCACTTCCCTCCCAGTGGGCTCTACTTTCTGGGTAAAGACAGCTGAGGTGCTACCCACTGAGGAACCAAGAACAAGGATTGTGCTCCACTTGCCACCCCCTCCCTGATTATCTGGGATTGACAGGTAAAGAAGTAGGGCCGGGGAGGATGAAGCAACAAGGCCAAGTGACACAGGCTTAGAGCAAGGAATCTCTGGACACCCAAGTCCAGTGTTCCTTTCATGTTTCACCATTGGCTCTGTGTATGTATGTGTGGTATAGAGGTGGGGGGAAGGGGGAAGGTGGGGAGGTAAGGAACATAACAAGGACTGACAGCAAAGCAGTGCTGCTCTTACCCGCTCACTGTGCCGAGCATCCAGTGTGAACCACAGGGCAATGGCACAGCGCTGCCCCCTGGTGACAGCCTTCACTCCATGTGGGTTTTCAGTGCCTGAAGAGAATCCCACAGTCCTTCCACATTGGGGCTGCACCTCTGCCTAAAGGGGACAAAAAAGAGGGGGTAAGGGACAGAGTTTGTAACCTTTTTGAGTAGAGAGAAGGGTCCAGGATTGGGGAGTGGCTCTTCAGCTTCTGAGAAAAGGTGACCAGTCAGAAGAGTGACTGACACATCTGAGCCCCCAGGTGATGCGTGTTACGTGTGTGTTGGGGTTGGGGACTGGCCACTAGTCAGACAACTGGCTGTTCTACCCACTGGACTTGGAGGGTTTCCATCTCCAGGGGTAGAGACAAAAGGGCACTCACCGTCATGGTCTTGGCATCTAGTTCAGTGAAATAGAAGTTCCCTCCATCGAAGTCTCCATTGAGGTAAAGAATGGCACTGGGAAAGGCGGAGAGCATCTTGGCACAGGCCTCCTCACCCTCAGTCACCCCTCACCATCAATGATGGCAATTCCAAGTGCTCTCTACCAGCAGTGGAGGTGGTGGAGGGGGGGCTATGAGAGGATGATGGTCTTCTAGGGCCTTCTGTAAAGCCTCATAAATGTGACTACCAGCCTTCCTGCCTCTCCACCGTCACCCAGTCCACCTTGCTCTTCTCTGGGGCACATCTGCACCAAGGCCACCTTTCCACTGTCATGCACATCATACTATTAGTAATGGTTTCCTTGTTGTCTGACTTCCTATCAAGAGGACCTGGGGATAAGAGATTGGATGCTGGGAGCAGCTGGTCCTAACTCTATGTATAAGTAACAGGGTTTTGAGACAGTTGGCACCTGTAGTCCCGGAAGGTATAGGCAGGGGGCTCCTTGATGCATTCAAGGGCCTCGGCGTTCAGGATGCAGTTGTCCACGTGGACTGGGTGGCTATCATCCTTCCTCTCAGCCTGGGCCTCTGTAGCCAAGATATATAGTAAGTTAGCACTGGGGCATCTCCACTGCTTCCCAAACTGCATCTGGGTCTAGAGGACTGTCCAGTGAATACAGGCTTTCAGAAAGGCTAAGCCACCAGCCCAGGGTTCAAGACAAACCTGGGAAGGTTCTTTGCAGGGCAAGTAGATACAGCAAGCAGGGTTTTGTGGGCTTAAGGGTAGATTCTGGGGTGGATGGCTAAACTCTAGCTTTTTAGCTAGAATTTATGAAATAGGAATCCTAGAGAAGTGAAAATGATGCAGGATACAGGAGCAGATTTTTTTTTCCCACCAGAGTACTGCCCAGCTCTGATTTACAGTGGTGTGGGGAGACTGGACCTGGAACTTTGGAGCCTCAGGCATGAGAGTCTCTCTGCATAATCATTATATTATCTCCCCTGCCCTCAGGATACAGAAACTGCAAGGGAGATATGGCAAGGGTGGTTTGAAGAGAATAGCAAAGGTTAAAGAGTCAATTTGAATCAGGGCCTGGGGTGCAGGTGGATGGAGAAACCATGCAGAATAAAGACCACAAAAAAGCAAGCACAGAAAAAAAAAAAAAAAAAAAAAAAGCAAGCACAGCATTTTCTGTAAAAGGTCAGGTAGGCCATGCTATAACACTGAATACAAAGCCTGCTGTGACAAATGTGCTCTGTGCCCTATTCAGGCTGGCAATCCATCTTGCATTCAGTCACCAGGTCCTATCCCTCCACCTTCTCTATCTCCCCATATTCTCTCTACCCCCAGTGCCACTTTACATCCTCGTCCTTTTCCATTTATTCAGCTTGATCTACACTCTCCAGGCCTCTTGACACACTGACTGATCTTAGAAAAACAAGGTTTTGGGCCAGATGTAGATAGCATAATGATAATTCAAAACGACTCCAAAGTCCCAGGTTCAATTCCTCGTACCATCATAAACTAGAGCTGATCAGTGTTCTGGTAAAAAAAAAAAAAAAAAAAAAAAAAAAAGGTTTGCTAAGCTTTTACTACCTGACTTCTGGCCCACACGGCCTATGTGCCATTCATCTTAGATACTTAGAATTGCATGTCTGATATACTCTTTAGGGTGTGCTTAGATTTTGATGGAACTCTGAACACTGACCAGTGGCGTGTCAGTGCCAGAGACCCTCTGTGTCATGTGTGACTGCTGGATTACTAGCCTGCCTCAATCTCTTCAGGAAATTAAAAGGGAACACGAGCATGGATGAAGACTCACCTAGAATCGGCTCTAGCAGTTCTCTCACAAGGTTGGTATCTAATAGTAACAGAGAACTTGCAACATAGCCTCTGTATGGCCAATAACAAAACTGAGAAACACAGGCTAAAAAAAAAAAATGAAACAAAACAAAACAAAAATTGTAGTTCTCCATAAAGTAGCTTCTGAGGACCTCACTAACCATAGCTGACTGCTTCCCCACTTGTCCTGATTTCAGAAATAGCCACTTTCTTGGTATCCCTACTACCACAATGCACAGTGCCTCCACTCTCCACAAGTGCTGTTCCTTCTGGCTTGAAGCACTCCTATCACCCTGTGTACTCCACATTTCCTATTTATCCTCAGTGACTATCATCACCTCTCCTTTGAAGCCTTCCTTCCACTGGTGGCCTGATTAATTCCTTCCATGTACTTATATATCTGAGTTGCCACCTAGATGTTTCCAATGTTCCCCAACTAGCATGCGTGGAACGTCTCCGATTCTTCAAATGTCCTCAGCATCCAGTCCAGTTGGGGGTGGGGAGCACAGTATGTGCTCAGCACAGGCTGCGGGTGAAGAAGGCCCACCTTCAATGGCAGTGCGGCACACCAGGTGGGAGTAGGAGAAGTAGAGGGGAGTGTCCAGGCGGAAGTAGGATTCTATGATGCGTCGCACCTTCTCTGTCACATTGTAGTACAGGTGGGCACTCTGCAGGGGGACTTTCCCTTCCTGTCCCAGCTGCCAAAGAGACTGTGGTCAGCCACTTTGAATGGCCCTTATAAGTTGACAGAAACTGGGGCTCCAGGTCCTGCTGGAGCAACCTCTGCTTCTTATACACAGCACCTCACCAGACTTCTCTCCATCAGTAATTCCCCACAAGTAAGCTGTGTGTCTTGCTGAAAGTATGACCCCCTTTAGACTCCCTTTAGCCATTTTTTAAAAAGCACTCTCTGGGAGCCGGGCGGTAGTGCACTGGGTTAAGCACAGGTGGCGCCAAGCACAAGGGCTGGCATAAGGATCCCGGTTCGAGCCCCCAGCTCCCCACCTGCAGGGGAATCACTTCACAGGTGGTGAAGCAGGTCTGCAGGTGTCTGTTTTTCTCTCCCCCTCTGTCTTCCCCTCCTCTCTCCATTTCTCTCTGTCCTATCCAACAACGATGACATCAATAACAACAACAACTACAACAATAAAAAACAACAAGGGCAACAAAAGGGAAAATAAATAAATAAATATAAAAAATATTTAAAAAAAAAAAAAGCACTCTCAGAGCCAGGTGGTGGCACACCTGGTTCACCGCACACATTACAGTGTGCAAGGGCCTGGATTCAAACAACTGTCCTCATCTGTGGGGTGGGGTTGGGGGTAGGGGTGGGAAGCTTCAAACAGTGCTGCAGGTCTCTCTTTCTCCTCTCTTTCTCTCTCTCTCCCATCTCTCTTTCTCTCTCAATTTTTCTCTCTCTAATTACCAGAGCACTGATCAGCTCTGGCTTATGCTGGTATGTGGGGATGAACCTGAACCTGGGACTTTGGAGCCCCAAGCATGAGAGTCTCTTCACATAACCATTATGCTATCAACCCCCCTCAATTTCTCTGTCTCTATCCAAAATAAATAAATAAATAAATATTTGGATATCAGGCTTGTCTTGCTTGCCTCGTTTGGTCTAATTGCTAGTACCCCAGGGTTAATATTTTACCTTCTATGGCAGCTACAGTTTCAACAGGCACATCTCAACATTTCCCACCACCATTCCCAACTCCTCCCTAAAGCCTGAGCACCCCCAGCTCCTCCACACTCTAGATGGTTGAATAAGGTTTCTACCTTGAGGGCTTTGAAGACAGTGACACCATAGAACTTTTCGCTTGGGGTGTGTGGGGAGGTCTGACCCCGGTAGCCATCTCCTGAAGTTGCTGCTGCCTACAAGGTTCAAAACAAAATAAAACACACAAGGTAAAGTTAGTCCCTACCACTGAGCATCTGGGAAGGGGGAGGGGTTAAGTACCCATAGCAACAAGCATGCAAACATCAGCATCTATGAGGCACTTAGCAGGGGAATCTGGGCTCTCAGGCAGATGGGGCAGTCACTGGGTTCCTCTTACATTGGTCAGTCTCTGCAGCTCCCGGCACTCATCATCGGAGATGACACCATCCATCACCACCCGCTGGGAGCCATTCAAGACTTTGGAGTTCATGGTGAGACTGATTCCTTCGTATAGCAGGGGGCCGCCTGTAAATCAATGACAGGGCCACATTAAATGCAGCAGCAGTTTGGTTCAGAGGCTCTCCAATGGATGGCCTTCCAAGAGACTCCAGTTCCCTGTTCACTAGAGAAATTTCCTATTTGGTGAGTTTCTTTCTTTCTTCTTCTTTTTTAAATTTATTTATTTATTCATTCATTTGCCAGACATAGAAAGAAATTTAGAGGAGAAGGAGAGATAGGGAGGAAATGAGAAATAGAGATACCTTATTTGGTGATTTTTAAAGACAGGATGGTCCTTGAGGACAGAACTCGGAAGGACCAGAGAGGTATCTCATTTGGTGGGGCACCTGTCTTGCCATGCATGAAGTTCAGATTCAAGCCCTAGTATTAAATGGACAATCTTTTTAATAAACTGCTATGGGGCTGGGTGGTAGTGCAGCAGGTTAATAGCACATGGCGCGAAGCGCAAGGACCAGTGTAAGGATCCTGGTTCAAGCCCCACAAGTGGTGAAACAGGTCTGCAGGTGTCTATCTTTTTCTCTCCCTCTCTGTCTTTCCCTCTTCTCTCCATTTCTCTCTGTCCTATCCAGCAACAACATCAATAATAACTACAATAATAATAACCACAACAATGATAAAACAAGAGCAACAAAAGGGAAAAAAATAGCCTCTAAGGGAGTCAGGCTGTAGCGCAGCAGGTTAAGCGCAGGTGGCGCAAAGCACAAGGACCGGAGTAAGGATCCCGGTTTGAGCCCTGGCTCCCCACCTGCAGGGGAGTCACTTCACAGGCGGTGAAGCAAGTCTGCAGGTGTCTGTCTTTCGCTCCCCCTCTGTCTTCCCCTTATTTCTCTATTTCCCTCTGTCCTATCCAATAATGACAACAACAATAATAATAACTACAACAATAAAACAAGGGCAACAAAAGGGAATAAAAAAAAAAGCCTCCAGGAGCAATGGATTTGCGGTGCAGGCACCAAGTCCCAGCAATAACCCTGGAGGCAAAAAAAAAAAAAAAAAAAAAACCCATAAAAAAATAAACTGCTATATCTGGCTGGCTAGAATTTTGTTCAATATTTTAGTATCTATCTATGTTCATTAGAGATATTGTTCTGTAGTTTTAATTTTTGTTGTACCCTTGTTTTCTTTTGGTATCAGGGTGATGTTGGTTTCATAGAAGCTGGGAGTATTCCTGTGTCTTCAATCTTTTGGAAGAGTTTTAAAAGTAGAGGTATTAACTCTTCCTTGAAGGTTTTATAGAATTCATTTGTAAAACCACCTGGTCCAGGACTTTTATCCTTGGGAAGGTTTTTGATAACTGTTTCAATTTCTCTGGTTTGTTCATATTTTCTAGTTCCTCTTTAACTTTGGAAGTTTGTATGTATCTAGGAACTTATCCATTTCTTCCAGGTTCTCTGGCTTGGTGGCATATATGTTCATAGTTAGCATTACATGGAAGTAACGTGATGTTTCCCCCTCTCTATCAGAACAAGCTGGCAATGGATTTGTGAAACAATACATGCATGAGGTTCTGGTGATACAAACATACACAGAGAGACACTCACACACACTATGTAGACAGGAGATCCCAGTCCTAGTTAGTCCTGGCTCTACTCCCAAACAGCTGCTCACACTTGGGTTTTCATAAATTATTAAGGAAACATCATAAACACAAGATTAAACAAGAGCTGTAGTGTAGGGGCGATAGTATAATGGTCATGCAAAAGACTCTCATGCTTGAGGCTGTGAAGTGCCAGGTTCAACCCCCTGCACCACCATAAGCCAGAGCTGAGCAGTAATCTGGTAAAACAAACAAACATGAGATCTATAAATAGAAAGCACTGAATTTGACTCCTGGATCCTCCACTAAGGGACACACTGTAGATTCTACTTAATTCCTTCCATTCACTGAGGGCTCAGTCGGTGCCAGGCACTGTGCTAGGTTCACATTTGAAGACAGCACCTGTTTCTTTCTTTCTTTTTTTCTTTTTTTTTCTTTCTTTCTTTCTTTCTTTCTTTCTTTCTTTCTTTCTTTCTTTCTCTCTTTCTTTCTTCCTTCCTTCCTTCTTTCCTTCCTTCCTTCCTTTCTTTTTTTTTAAAGGAGATATAAATCTCAAATCATTTATTTATTTATAATAAAGATAGGAGAGAGAGAAAGAACCAGACATCACGCTGGTACATGTGCTGCCAGGGATTGAACTTGGGACCTCATGCCTGAGAATCCAATGTTTTATCCACTGCACTACCACCCGGACCACAGCATCTGTTTCAAAAATAGTCAGCATGAGGCAGACCTTGTGACAGCACCAACAGAAGTATCTTGGAAGTTCAAAAGAAATACCAGGGGCACTCGGTTGGGAGACTAAGAAAGGTTTTTATAGGTTGCATCTTAGACAGAGGGCAGAGATTTTGAGAATGAGGGCAGAGATGATTGAGAATATAGCAGAAAGAACAGTCATGACCAAGACTTGTGGGCAAAGAGGGGCTCAAGGAACAGAAATAACTCAGTGTGGACAAAGAGACAGTGAAAACACTGATGAGTAGAACATATGATTAAAGGAACAGATGGGAGGAGGATGAGGCCAGAGTCCCTGGATCTAGTTACAATGTGGGAAGGAGCAAGGATAAACTAGAAGAGGAAAGACAAGTAGAGGTAGGTGGTGCTGAGGTCTGAGGGAGAACACAGGCAATGGGAAATGAAGAGAGTTGGGGGAAGGACATGAAAAACAGTAGAGACAGGTGGGAGGTCTTCCCAGTGGGTTGGATCAACAAAGAAGGGATAAGGATCAAAGGAGACCTGAAGATTCTGAGCCTTGGCGATAGGATGCAAAGTGGGAGATGAGAGAAAATAGCTGGAAACAAGGAGACAGGAACAGCTCTTATCCTGTAAAAGATCACTGAAGTTTACTAAACTAGCATTGCTGTGACATAGGAATTTTCTTTCTTTTTTTTCTGCACATGGGGCATCACACCTGCATGATTCTACTACTTCTGGCCGACACTTTTTTTTTAAAAAAAATTTTAATATTTATTTTCCCTTTTGTTGCTCTTGTTTTTTTTTTTTTTTTTTTTTTTTTTACTGTTGTTGTAGTTATTATTGTAGTTGTTACTGATGTTGTCATTGTTGGATAGAGAGAAATGGAGACAGGAGGGGAAGACAGAGAGGGAGAGAGAAAGACAGACACCTGCAGACCTGCTTCACCACTTGTGAAGCTACTCCCCTGCAGGTGGGGAGCCGGAGGATCGAACTAGGATCTTTACGCTGGTACTTGTGCTTCACGCCATGTGTGCTTAACCCACTGCGCTACCGCCCAACTCCCAGACTCCTTCTTTTTTAAATTAGATGTTTTTTTTTCTTTTAAAATATTTTTTAAAATATGTTATTTATTAATGAGAAAGGAGGAGAGAGAGAGAACCAGACATCATTCTGGTACATGTACTGCCAGGGATTGAATTTAGGACCTCATGCTTGAGAGTCCAATGCTTTATCTACTGCGCCACCTCCTGGACCACTCTTTTAAATATATATATATTTTTAAAAAATTTATTTTATTTATTTATTCCCTTTTGTTGCCCTTGTTGCTTTATTGTTGTAGTTATTATTGTTGTCATTGTTGTTGGATAGGACAGAGAGAAATGGAGAGAGGAGGGGAAGACAGAGAGAGGGAGAGAAAGAGAGACACCTGCAGACCTGCTTCCCTGCTTATGAAGCGACTCCCCTGCAGGTGGGGAGCCGGGGCTTGAACCGGGATCCTTACACCGGTCCTTGTGCTTTGCGCCACCTCCGATTAACCCACTGCGCTACAGCCCAACTCCCTAAATATTTTTATTTATTTATTATTGGATAGAGACAGAGAGGAATTGAGAGGGGAGAGAGAGGTAGGGAAAGGAAGAGACAGAGAGACACCTGTAGCCCTGCTTCACCACTTGTGAAGTTTTCCCCCCGTAGGTGGGACCCAGGGGCTCAAAACTGGGTCCATGCACACTGTAATGTGTGTACTTAGTACTGATCAGCTCTGTCTTATGGTGGTGCAGAGGACTGAACCTGGGACTTTGAAGCTTCAGGAATGAGAGTCTCTTTGCATAACCATTATGCTATCTACCCCTGCCTGACCCCTCTTTTTCTAAATATAAGATACAGTGACAGGGAGAGAAACAGAGAGATTCTAAAGTACCTGACTTGCAATGTTGCTCTCATGTGGTTCTGGGGACTTAACCTGCGTATTTGTGCTTGGCAAAATGTGAGTTCTGCTAGGTAAGTAATCTCCTGCCCCCCAGCAAGTCTTCCCTCTCTCCCTCCTTCCTTTCTCCCTCTTTTATCTTCCTTTTTTATCACCAAGGCTGAGGCTTCACTGCTCCAGGATGACTTTCTCTGGTGGGTGGTGGGAAGAGACAAAGAGACAGAAAGAATGAAATAGAACACAGCACTGAAACTTTCTTCAATATGGTGGGGTCCAAGTTTGAAGCTGGGGGCACACATAGCAAAGCAGCACACTATTCAAGTAAGCTATTTTGCTGGCCTGGAACCTTATTTCTTAACCAACGGACACTTTTCAGTGCTCTTTCTAGGGAGATGTCTTTTTGGTCAATTTGGAAGGACACCGAGGTGAGGTTCAGCCCTGACAGGTGCAGGCTCCTGTTGTCAAGCCGGCCCACGGTAAGGTTGGCATTGCCAGGTCACTGCCCGGCTAATGTGGGAATGTGCTGCCTTGCTGCCTCCCTTGAGCCACTGATGGACCTCATGCTTTGCCCTCTCACCTTCTCGGGTCAGCCTGCTCACATCCAGCGACTCCTTGGTCTTCTCTTCCACGAGGGTCTCAATCTCCTTCATGAGGTTTCCAATCTCCTGGGAGATGCGGACTGCAGTTTCCCGTTCTGACCTGTGGGCACAACCACCCTGAGGACTGCAATCTGGGGCCAGCCCTGGCTCCCACCCCCACTTCCCAGACTAGACCTGCCCACCCCATGCCCAGAGGTCACATCTGCCTGGGCTCAGGAAGCCTCAAGTGCCTCGTCAGACTGATCCAACCATGCAGTTTCTTCAAGGGCCTCACTTCTGTTTCTCTTGCAACCTCTTGGGAATCACCCCTTCTGGAGTCCATGAATCCTAAAAGCAATTCAGAGGGGGGGGAAATATATATATATATATAATTTTACTATACCACTATAGAGTTACATATTTAATCCTGTGGGTCTTGATATAGATGATAGGGCCTATTGAAGAATTCACCTTGTCATATCCTCTCAGGTAGAGGAGCATCAAAGAGATCTTTGATGCTAAGTCACCTCTAGCTCTCCAGAATTCCCCCTTTGCCTTCTTTAATCACTTGTGCATGAGTTTAAAAGATTCCATGTCTGGTTCACCCCTGACCTCAAGAGTTTTCTCCCCACAATGTACCACTCACCCCTGTTTTTTGCCTCCCTTGTGCTCCCTACACCCCAGCTCCTGTAACAGCTCACCGGATCCACAAAGGGAATTCCAAAGACATCATAAGCGAAGAAAAGCAGCTGTTTCTCTAGTAGGCTTCGCTGCTGGTATTCCTGGACTCTCTGTGGAAACAAAGTAGAAGGAGAGCCTAGAACTCAGCACAGTCCCTTAAGTGTAGAGGCATGCCCTGGCATTCTACAGCGCCACCCCCAGCCTGACTTGAGCTTCTCTTTCCCATTGTCATCAGTGTGCCTCCTTCCCCATGTTGGACCACGTCTCACTCCTATACTTAAGGGTACTTCTTGCCTAACACAAACAGCACCTCTGAGGGTGTTATAACCAGGCTTCCTTGGAAGAGGAAAAACACCTCTTCCTCTCCCTGACAGTCCCCAACCTCCCCCCTTATTAATCTCTGAGGCAGAACACTAAGAATTCTCAGATGTAGGAATATTCTTCAAAGAAGGAGAATTTCACTGATAGGAGTCAGTGGTGTCAGGAAGGAATAGCTGGATAGCAACATATGCTATTCACTGAAATGTCACTGCCACCTTTGAGGGGGGTACTGTCTTTATTGATACTATCTTCATTCTACAGACTAAGAAACTGAGGCACAGAGGGGCTTGCAATGTAAGAGAATGTTATAGGAAGCAGTAGAGAAGGGCCCTGAATCCCAAACTCTTTCCAACCTAAAGCCTTTCCAATCCTAAAGCCCATGATCTCCCTTTAGCCTTGAGCAGACAGTAACCCTACTACCCTACCAGGGTGGAAGAATGAGTTGAACTGAGCTCCTTTTCTGTAGGGGGTTCAGAAGTGGGACAGTCCAGGGGCGACCAGGCTTGGCTATAGGATCCCCACCTTCCTGGCCAAGGAGCCTCAGTTTCTCAGTTTGTAAAATGGGGCAGATCCCTTCCTCAGGCTCTGCCCTGCAGATGGGCACCTGTATTACAGGTACTGCTTACCCAGAGGGGAAACTAAGCAACCTTCCAGGGCCACACTTTTCCCTAGGTGCCCTGCCAGTGTCCAGGCAGCAATAGAAGGGAAAGAAAAGAAGACATCATCAGTTGAAATAAAACATGAGGGCAGTAAGGAAAAAGAATTTAAAGAGTCAATGAGCATAATGGTTATGCAAAGAGACTCTCTTGCCTGAGGCTCCAAAGTTCCAGGTTCAACCCCCTGCCCACCATAAACCAAAGCTGAGCAGTGGTCTGATTAAAAAAAAAAAAATCCAATGAGCTCCGTATCACTTATTTTATTCATCCAAGGACTTATCTGGTAGAGCATATGTATTACAGTGTGCAAGGATCCAGGTTCAAGCCCCCAGGTCCCTACCTGCAAGGAGAAGCTTCATGCACTGTGAAGCAGTGCTGCAGATGTCTCTTTCTCTATCTCCCCTTTCCTTCTCAGTTTCTGTCTCTAACCATTAAATAAATAAATAAATAAATAAATAAATAAATAAATAAATAAGTTAAAAAAATTTCATTCATCCAGTAGGAAAAGGGAAGCTTTCCCCAAGGGGTATTACTATTTCTGGTGCAAAAGTAGACCCACTTTTTCTTTTTCTTTCTTTCTTTCTTTCTTTCTTTCTTTTTGGTGGGGATGGGGTGTTTTTTCAGATAGAAAGACGGAAAGAGGGAAGGAAAGACACCATAGTTCTGAAGATTCCCCCACTGTTGTAGTACTCCTATGTTGTATGCCAGGGAAGGACTTGAGAACCTAGGTCACTCACACATGACAAAGTAGGTACCCTCCAGGTGAGCTATCTTGCCGCTCCTCTGAAGGTTTTTTAGGGAAGGGGGGAGGTAGGGAGAAAGACACATGCAGCATTGCTTCACTACTTGTGAAGCTTCTGCATTACAGATGGGGATAAAGGGCTTGAACCCCAATCCTTGAGCATGGAAATGTATGTGCTCAACCAGGTGTACCACCACATACCCCCCCTTCCCCCAAAGGGGTTTATGACTGACTTTCACATACCAAACCCCAAGCTAGGCATGGAATATCATTTAGCCCACTCCTCTAATTTATTCACCCAACAGTGATTTACTGAGTGTCAGCTATGTGTCAGGAACTATAGCAGCACTAGAATACAACAGGTAAAACAAGAGATTATGGTTACCACTACTAGCCAAAGTTAAGTCATCTCTTAGAGCCTAAATGTCATTTAAAATAAAAAATTTCTTTTTGGGAGTCAGACAGTAGCACAGTGGGTTAAGCGCACATGGCGCAAAGCTCAAGGGCTGGCTCCCACATGCAAGGGGAGTTGCGCTTCACAGGTGGTGAAGCAGGTCTGAATGTGTCTATCTTTCTCTCCCCTTCTCTGTCTTCCCCTCCTCTCTCCATTTCTCTCTGTCCTATCTAACAACGACATCAATAACTACAATAAGAACTACAATAACAATAAAAAACAAGGGCAACAAAAGGGAAAATAAATATACAGAAAAAAAATTAAAATATTTTTTATTATTTTAAAAATTAATTTTATTTATTTATTATTGGACAGAGACAGAGAGAAATTGAGGGGGATAGAGAAAGCAAGAGACAGAGAGACACTTGCAGCCCTGTTTCACCACTCATGAAGCTTTCCCTCTGTAGGTGGGGACCAGGGGCTTGAACCTGGGTCTTTGTGCATTGTTGTGTGTGACGAATCAGGTGTGCCACCATATATGGTCCCCTAAATGTCATCTTAAAAATGGTTAAACTGTACAGCTCAACTATTATAATTAAATAAAGTTATGGGTGTAAACCCCATAGGCTAGGGTCCACTTACTTTCTTTCTTTCTTTCTTTCTTTCTTTCTTTCTTTCTTTCTTTCTTTCTTCCTTTCTTTCTTTCTTTCTTACCTCCAAGGTTATCGCTGGAGCTCAGTGCCTACACTAAGAATCCACTGCTCCTGGAGGCTATTTTTTCCCTTTTGTTGCCCTTGTTGTTTATCATTGTTGCTATTATTATTGTTGTTATTGAATAGGACAGAGAGAAATTGAGAGAGGAGGGGAAGACAGAGAGGCGGAGAGAAAGAAGACACCTGCAGACCTGCTTCACTGCTTGTGAAGCGATCCCCCTGCAGGTGAAGGAACTGGGATCCTTGAGCCAGTCCTTGTGCTTTGCTCCATGTGCGCTTAACCCGATGCGCTACTGCCCGGCCCCTAGGTCTACTTTCCATAAGAGGAGTTCTATTTAAAAATGGGAGAATGGGGCTGGAGCGATAGCATGAGGGGTACATATCAGCCTTTCACGCCTGAGGCACCAGAGGTCTAGGCTCAGCTGGCAACTTCCATAACTAATGTAAGTCTCTTACCTCCCGTGGCCCAATGGCTTTGGCTTGTTCTTCTCCCAGGATGGCAGTATAGTACGCCAGATTCTGGTTCATCACCTCATCATTGGGAAAGAAGAGGAGGTAGGTTTTGGCACATTCAATTGCTTGTGTATAATTCTCAACTGTGGAGGGAAAAAAAAAAGGCTAAGAAGAGGTCATCAGGGACATGGTTCAGTGAATAGAGTACATTCCTTATATGAGAAAGGTGCTGGGTTCAATTCCCATCACAGTGTGTGACAGATGTGGTGCTCAGTCTCCTGCCCCTTTTTTTTGTGGCCATTTCTCCCCTGCCCCCTCCCTTTCCCAGAGACAGAGGAAAGATACCTGTAGTACTGGTTTATCACTTCCCTGATAAAACAGTACTTTGTTACTTCCCTGAAAGTGGGGGTTGGGGGCTTAAATCTGGGCCTTAGCACATGGTAACATGTGTGTTCTACCAGGGGAGCCACCACTGGTAGGTATCCTCTTTCTTTTCTTTCTTTTTTAAAAATTATTTTTCTTGTCTTTATTTATTGGATAGGTACAGCCAGAAACTGAAAGGGCAGGGCATGATAGAGAGAGAGAGAGACAGAGAGACACCTGCAGCACTGCTTTACCACTTTCTCCCTGCAGGTGGGGACTGGGGGTTTGAACCTAGGTCCTTGCACACTATAACATGTGCACTCAACCAGATGGACCACCACCCAGCCCCCTTGCATCCTCTTTCCCTCTTACAGAATAAATAGTTAAAAAGCTGTATTATATCTTAACTTTTTTTCAGCCACCAGGTCCCAGATGATACCATGAAGCCAACCCAACTTCCATGGGCAGAGGACCCCACCATGTGTCTTGGAGCCCTGCCTCCCCAGATCCCTGCCCCACTAGGGGAAAAGAGAGATAAGGCTGGGAGTATGAATTGACCTGCCAACGCCCATGTTCATTGGGGAAGCAATAACAGAAGCCAGACCTCCCACCTTTTGCACCTCATAATGATCCTGGGTCCATACTCCCAGAGGGACAAAGAATAGGGAAGTTATCAAGGCAAGGGATTGAATATGGAGCTCTGGGGATGGGCACTGTGTGGAAATGTACCCCTCTTATCCTATAGTCTTGTAAATATTTCCAGTTTATAAATAATAATAAAAAAAAAAAAAAAAAGAAAAGGTTGAACAGAAAGTCTTTAGTGTTGAGTAGAGGGACCAGACTGTGAAGTGCCAGTACAACTCTAGGTGCCTGATAGGTAGTAGAGCTGCCTGATTTGGGAGGATAAATTATTTAAGATTCACATTAACACAACATTGATTTTGAGGTGTTCAATGATCTCAGGGTTACCTAATATTAAAAAATAAAAGATCAAAATCCTCTGAGAGCTCTTATTTAAAAAAAGTCCATAGATAATCCAAATCCCAACCTAAATATTTTGCATAACCATTATGCTGTCTCCCTAGCCTGCAACATTTAATTCTTTTTATTTTTAAACTTTTATTTTTTGCCTCCAGGGTTATCGCTGGGGTCTGGTGCCTGTACTACGAATACACAGCTCCAGGAGGTCATTTTTCCCATTTTTGTTACTCTTTTTGTTGTCATTATTATAGTTGTTATTGCTGCTGAGTAGGACAGAGAGAAATTGAGAGAGAAAGACAGAGGGGGGAGAGAAAGATGGACACCTGCAGAATTGCTTCACCGCTTGTGAAGTGACCCCCCTGCAGGTAGGGAGCCAGGGACTTGAGCCAGAATCCTTATGCCGGTCCTTGAGCTTTGAGTCATATGCACTTAACCCGCTGTGCTATTATTACCTGGCCCCCTCTATTCGCTTATTAGATAGAGACAGATTTCAGGAACAGTCTTTCTACTTTCTTTTCCTTATAGATTTTTCAGAAGCACAGAAGTGGTGGGAAAAGCTTACAATCAGGCTATCTCTTTGGCAAAACAGTTCTTATTCATATGTCTTGGTATCCTCAACCATACTGAAGTATTCTATACTCCTAAATATGCCATAATGTTTAGCATGCCACAGGAACTCAGTAAAGACTTGATGATTTCTTGCTTTTCTGGATACTGGAAGGCCTTTTTCTGCACCCCTAAGCTCGACCCCCAACTCCAAAAAGCATCAACGCCTTACTAAGGAATAGGACTGGGAAATGTCCTGTGAGATAGGTAAGATGTATTTATTTTCATGAGAGAGAAAGAGAAGAACTTAGATGCCAAACTTAAGAACTTAACATCTTAAGTTTGGCATCTATGGTGCTGAGAATTGAACTTGGAGTTTCAGGCCTACAAGTTTTGTGCTCTGCTGCTGAGCATCTCCTGGTGCTATGTGATCTAGATTAAACAGTAGGCAATGGGGGCCAGGCAGTGGCACAAGGACCTGTCGCCACCTGCAGGGGCTTCACAAGTAGTTAAGTAGAACTGCAGGTATCTCTCTGTCTCTCTCATCCCCTCCCATCTCAATTTCTGTCCATCTAATAATAAATTATGTAAAAAAAAAAAATTAGGTAGTGGACTTCTGCCTTTATTATGACTGAGATTGGATGCAAAATTAGATTAGAAATGTTACAGGAGGAACAAGAGAGAGGTCCTAAAGTTTCTTTTCCCCAACTTTTTGGGCTGCTGGCACCAGCTTCCTCCTTGGTCAAGGCTTATAACAAAACACCCAGTGGTTGTCTGTCATTGCCACCCACAGCCATAGTGAAAAGTTGGCTATGCTTGAGAAGCCAGTGAGCATGACATCTGCCTGCTTTGCTGTTGGCCTATTAGTTAAAATCAGCAGAGAAAAAGGAAAGTAGACCTTACTATTATAGTAGGCAAACTGTAGGTAATTGTAATGAGATGGGAGGAAGTCTTCAAAGGGCTTCTCTCGACTTGGGTGGGATGCAAGCTCAGTGACACAGTTCTGCTTACAGCTGAGGACCTGGATGTAATGATCTGAAAGGAATCAAAGAAGAAGAAGAATCATGAAGTTGAGTTTCAAGAGTAAAAGTTTAGTTAAGATGAACAAGCTCAAGGACCACATAAGGATCCCAGTTCGAGCCCCAGCTCCCCACTTGCAGGAGAGCTGCTTCACAAGCAGGTCTGCAGGTGTCTATCTTTCTCTCCCCCCCCTCTGTCTTCCCCTACTCTCTCCATTTCTCTCTGTCCTATCTAACAATGACGACATCAACTACAACAATAAAACAAGGGCAACAAAAGGGAATAAACTTAAAAAAAAAAGATGAACGGCTCAAGTAGAAGCAATTTTCCATTAGATTTCTTATTTATTTATTTATTCATTTTCCTTTTGTTTTTGCCCTTGTTTTATTGTTGTAGTTATTATCGTTGTTGTTATTTATGTCTTCATTGTTGGATTGGACAGAGAGAAATGGAGAGAGGAGGGGAAGACAGAGAAGGGGAGAGAAAGAGAGACACCTGCAGATCTGCTTCACCACTTGTGAAGTGGCTCCCCTGCAGGTGGGGAGCCAGGGTCTCGAACCGGGATCTTTAAGTCGGTCCTTATGCTTTGCACCACCTGTGCTTAACCCGCTGTGCTACCGCCTGACTCCCTCCATTAGATTTCTAAATTGAAGGCATTTAGAGATGAAGCTGAAGACACCATGGCTGCATTATCGCCACACTGCCCTCAGAGCCTAGACAGGCCTGGCTGAGGGCCAGACTCTGAGCTGCCCACCTGTGATAGCCTGGAAGAGGTCAGCATTGTATTCAAGGTAGTTATAGCCATCGTAGTCATAGGGTCCTTCACAGAGGGCACGACATTCCTCGTCAGCTACAAAGTACTCTTGCAAGGCGGCCTCTAGATGGGGCACAGCTTCCTGTGGCTGTTCCTCTGAGTAGAGTCGCACTCCTAGCCGAAACTCCTGCTACTGGGAGGAAGGGGTACTCAAATGCAGGTCACAGACAAGCCTCTCTTCTCAGTGTTAGTCACTGTTCCATGGTTCTTAATTTCTTGCTTATATCAGGGTTTAGCTAGAAAGGGTGGCGGCTACATGATGAAGGCTTTCTGAAGATGGTGTCAATATTTTTTTGAAATTTAAAAACATTCAGTTAAAAAAAATGGGCTTATCTTGTGAGAGAGCAAGAGAAGCACATAGCATGGTAGGGATTGAACTCAGGATCTTATTCCTGCAAATTCAATGCTCTGCCCTTTGTGTCACTTCCTGGGTCACAACATTTAATTCTATATTTTACCTATTATTTATTTATATCTTATTTTAGTGGTAGACAGATACAGAGAGAAAGGCAGTGAGAGACAACAGAGACACCATCTTATAGAGGTGCTGGGGACTGAACCCAGTGAAGTCTCAGAGCCTCAGGTATGAAAGTCTTTTGCATAACCATTATGCTGTTTCACTAGCCTGCAACATTTAATTCTTCTTCTTAGTTTTAAATTCATTCATTCATTGATTAGATAGAGACAGAGAAATCCAGAAGGGGGAGACAGAGATGGGAAGAGAGAGAGAGAGAGACACCTGCAGTACCACTTCACTTGTGAAGCTTACCCCTGCAGGTGAGAGCCAGGGGCTTGAACCTGGGTCCTTGTACACTGTAACATTTGCACTCAAACAAGCGCACCACCACTCTGCCCTAATTTTTTAACATATATGAGAAGTATACAGGAATTTATTGTAGTTCTGTTGTATTTTCCTGTACAGTTAAAAGTTTTCAAAATAAAAATATATATCATTTTTTGGTAACCGATGAATTGCTTAGCTCTGGTGGTGCCTGAGGTCAAATCAGGGACCTCCCCCATACAAGTCCTGTAATACTAACCCTTCACTATTTTCCTGGCCACCAAAGGTAATTTACTTTTTTAAAGATTTAATTATTTGTTAGTGACACACAAAGCCAGAGTAGTGCTTTAGTCTCTCATGAAATAATAATATATATTTTATTAATTAATTAATTAATTATTTTTGGATAGAGACAAAGAGAAACTGAGAGGGAGGAGGAGACAGAGAGGGAGAAAGAGAGACACCTGCAGCATTGCTTCACCACTTATGAGGCTTTCCTTCTGCAGGTGGGGGTCAGGGGCTTGGCCCTGGATCCTTGTGCATTGTAACATATCTATGTTACAATGTGAAAGGTTTACTGTATAGTTGTTGACACATGGGTACAATTTCTCACCTCAGTGATAAGTGTTTGCAAAATGCTCTTAACTCACAACTTAAGTCCTTTTCCACCACTGTGCACCAGGGCTCCGAGGTCCCCTCCATCCCCCATTCTCCCCCAGTCCTTTGCTTTTGTTTAATACTATACATTTTGTTTTCTAATATTATATAATGAAGCTATCTTGCTTCTCTAATTAGAAAACAGCCCCATTCATGGTCACATTTTGGGGGGGTGGTGAGAGAGAGAGAGACTTCTTTTCACCATATGAGGTTTGGCCTCAAGATCCTTGAAGTCTTCTTCCTTCACCCCAGACATGCTCTGGTAATAGTCTAAGTTCTGCCGCATCTCCATGTGCTCAGGATTGCCCATGAAGAACGTGTGCGCTGCTGCGACAGCTTTCTCCAACTTGTTTATCTAAGAATGAAGCATAGGAATATAACTTTCACATCCAAACCCTTAGGATTTGTCTTCAAATATGTAGTCCACAGTAAACAGGAAATCCCAGCCTTCCACTCAAACAGGGAGCTCAACCCTAGAAAACATACCTACTATATTTGCTGGAAATACACACCAGGAATTATGTATAAGATCTAAGCAGATTTTCAGCTATTTCTCAAATCAGGTTTAAGGGTTTCCCAAACTACAAAAGGTAATGCTTCATTAATGTAAATAATCTAATATATTCTACTAAAAGGTGGGGAGCTGGAAAATTCTAAGGTCTTCTATAAAATTTAATGACCACAGAAATGTATTCCAGGTGTATTAAGTCATACAGCTTCAAATGCAGAACCCAAAACAAATAATTGATGATCTAATAGATTTTGAAAAATATATTTTATTTATTTTATTTTAATCAGAGAGATACAGAGAGAAAAATATAGAGAAACCAGAGAATGGCTCAGCTTTGGTTATCTAACGATTAACTGCATGAGCTTTGGTGTCAAGACAAAACTAAGTTTAATTTTTGTTTGCATTAAATTTTTTCCCCTCTACTTTATTGGGGGCAGTTAATGGTTTACAGTACAGCTATTGGCACATAAGAATAATTTCTTATTTCCCCATAATTTGTCTATAAGACACACTCTCCCTCAGCCTAGGAACTAGGTTTAATTGTTCACTTGCTGGGGATTTTAGATAAATCACATTAAGTTTACTCTTTAAACTCAGTTCCTTAATCTGTCATCCGGAGGTAGCACTCATAACTTCAGAGGATTGTCAGGAAAGTTAAATGATATTTCTGTAGTTTCTAACATATGGTACCGGGCACATACTAAATGTTCAATAGATATTGGCTCGGACTGTCTTATTTTAATTAATTTACCAGAGCTTTACTCTGGCTTGTGGTGGTTCCAGGGATTGAACCTTGTGAACTCGGAGTCTCAGGTATCAAAGTCTGTACTATCTTCCAGCTCTTGGCTGCTTCTACTAATTTAATTAGAAAAAAAATGTTTTGGGGAGTTGGGCGGTAGTGCAGGGAGTTCAGCGCAGGTACCGTGAAGCCCGGCTTCCCACCTGCAGGGGAGTTGCCTCACAGGTGGTGAAGCAGGTCTGCAAGTGTCTTTCTCTCCCCCTCTTTACCTCCCCCTCCTCGCTCCATTCTCTCTGTCCTAACAACGACGACATAAATAACAACAATAGCTACAACAACAATAAGAAAACAAGACCAACAAAAGTGGATATATATATATATATATATATATATATATATACATACATACATATGTATGTTCTTTAAAAAAAAATGTTTTGGTATGGATTAGCCTGTCAATGTCCATGTCCAGTGGAAAAGCAATTGCAGAAGCCAGAACTCCTACCTTCTGCACCCCCAAAAGAATTTTGATTCATACTCCCAGAGGAGGACAAATGTTAGGGGGAGATGACTAGAGGGCTTTGAACTCCAATTCCATCAGAATCCTGAGAGAGAAGAGGGAAAAAAAAGTAGTAATAGGTGTAGGTGTGAGTTAGAAAAGAAGAAAAGGCAGGACCATAGAAAAAATGGGGGGAAATTATGTATATGTCAACTCAGATCTATTGCAGTTTCCAGTGGGGACACAGAACTCTGGTGGTGGGAATGGTGTGGAATTATACCCCTGTTGTCTTATGGTTTTGCAAATCAATATTAAATCCTTAATTAAAAAAAGAAAAAAGTTTTATTTCTCTATCATTGGTACTAGTAAACGCACATTAAATAAGACTTTAAAACAAGTGACTCAAGGTCAAAAAGCCACATCTGTGTACCTCTATCTCCTTTAATTGTAAAATCAGAAATCAGTCTCTATCTTTTATGGATTCATTCTCTTTCCCATATCTTTCAGCACTGGGCTTCTTTCCCCCAACCCTTCTTTTTTTCCCCCATAAGCAGCGAGGCACTTAACTTCCTTTTCTTATGCATACAGTTTCATGTGTCCTAATGGTTCACATTGCTATCACTTTCTTCTTCAGGATTGATTCCACATGACTTCTTTTAATTTAATTATTTTATTTAAAAAATTTTAAAATGTATTCCTTTTTGTTGCCCTTGTTTTATTGTTGTAGTTATTGTTGTTGTTGTTGATGTCGTCGTTGTTGGGTAGGACAGAGAAATGGAGAGAGGAGGGAAAGACAGAGGGGGAGAGAAAGATAGACACCTGCAGACCTGCTTCACCGATTGTGAAGCGACTCCCTTGCAGGTGGGGAGCCAGGGGCTCAAACTGGGATCCTTACACAGGTTCTTGCACTTCGCACCACCTGTGCTTAACCCGTTGAGCTACTGCCCAACTCCCATTAAAATTTTTTTTTAAAAAATATTTATTTATTGGATAGAGGCACCCTGAAATTGAGAGGAAGGGGGAGATAGGGAGAGAGACACCTGCAGCTCTGCTTCACCACTTGTGAAGCTTCCCCCTTGCAGGTGGGGGCCGGGGGCTTGAACCCAGTCCTTGTGTATTATATAACATGTGTGCTCTACTAGGTGTACCACCACCAGGCCCCTTTTATTTGTTTACCAGAGCACTGCTCAGAGGCACCCTGAAATTGAGAGCAAGGGGGAGATAGGGAGAGAGACACCTGCAGCTCTGCTTCACCACTTGTGAAGCTTCCCCCTTGCAGGTGGGGGCTGGGGGCTTGAACCCAGTCCTTGTGTATTATAACATGTGTGCTCCACCAGGTGTACCACCACCTGGCCCCTTTTATTTGTTTACCAGAGCACTGCTCAGCTCTGGCTTATGGTGGTGCAGGGGATTGAACCTGGGGCTTTGGAGCCTCAGGCATCAGAGTCTCTTTGCAGAACCATTATGCTATCTGTATCCTCCACCATGACTTCTACAACTGGTACTCTATAACTCAATACTGCTGATAGCTCTGAAAGGGGAAAGATTCTCCTCTCAGTCTGGCCTTACTCAATCTGGAATGACCATCCTTCTATCTTCCCCTCTTCTAGAGACACTTAAGATTGATCATCTTCCTTTATTTTTTTAAAAAGATTTATTCATGAGGATAGAAGAAAGAGAAAGAACCAGACACCACCCTAATAAGTATGCTGCTGGGGACTGAACTAGGGATTTCATGGTTGAAAATCCAATGCTTTACCTACTGTGCCACCTCCCGGACTACTCTTTTATTTATTTATTTTTAAAATACTTTTTCATTCTTAAAAAAATTTTTTTTAAATGTTGGTAGCACATTACTTATTTATTGAATAGAGACAGAAAGGGGCTGGATGGTGGCACACCTGGTTAAGCACAAACATCATAATGTGAAAGGATCCAGGTTCAAGCCCCCAGCCCTCACCTGCAGTGAAGATCTGCAAGTATCTCTTTTTTGCTCTCCCCTCTGTCCCCCTTTCCATCTAAGTTTCTCTGCCTTTACCCAATAAAATAATTAATTAAAATAGTTTTAGGTGGGGATCGGAGGGGGGTACAAAATTTTTAGGTGGCACACCTGCTTAAGTGCACATATTACTATGCACAAAGACTCTCCACTCAAACTCTCCACTCCTCACCTGCAGGGGGAAAGCTTCACGAGTGGTGAAGCAGTGCTGCAAGTGTCTCTCTTCCTCTCTATTTCCCGCGCCCCTCTCAATGTCTCTCTCCAATAATAAATAAATAAAAATATTTAAAAAAGAAGATAAAATTTTAAAAAGAGACAGAAGTCAATAGGGAAAGGGGAAATATAGAGGGAGAGAGAGAGAGATATCTGCAGCACTGATTCACTGCTTCCTCCCTGTAAATGGGGACCCAGGACTTGAACTCAGTTTATATATATATATAGATATATATATTTAAAAAAATATATATTTATTTATTCCCTTTTGCTGCCCTTGTTTTTTATTCTTGTAGTTATTACTGTTATTGTTATTGATGTCGTCATTGTTGGATAGGACAGTGAGAAATGGAAGACAGAGGGGGAGAGAAAGACACTTGCAGATCTGCTTCACCGCCTGTGAAGCGACTCCCCTGCAGGTGGGCTCCAACCCGGATCCCCTCGGCTGTCCTTGCACTTTGCGCCACGTGCACTTAACCCACTGTGCAGGCGGACTCCCTTGAACTCTGGTTCTTATGCATAGTAACTGGGTGTGCCACCATCCAGCCCCTAGTATTGATTCTAATTATCACTTCTTTCCAGTCTCTCGGACTTTGAGAGAAACCTAAATTCTCCCTCCATTGTTTTTCCTACAGTCTTAAGCACACACCCTTTTAGTAGCCCTTAAGGGTGATTCTCAAAAGCAAAGCAGGACAATATAGTCAAGCATTTTCATTATCTACACAAGAACTAGAATGTAGTATTTGCGAAAGATTTTCAGAAAGCACGGTTAAATGACATGACCAAAGATATATATTATCTTTGCCCAGTAACTACACCGAACAGTGTAAGTAAAATGCCTGTAGAAATGTGGAGATCTGAGGTCTCCCCATGACTCTCTAAAAATATTTTTATTTCCCCAAGATTTACTAAGACTTTCAAAATTTTTAAATCAAGTCAAGGGAGTAGGAGGGTGAAGTTAATGGTTTACAGTACAGTTGTTGACACGGGTACCATTCATCATCTTCCTATAAGTGTCTGCAAAACAATCTCACCACCAATTTAAGTCTTTTCCCTCCATCATGTACAAGGTTTCCCCAAACCTGCAATTTGCTTCTTCTTCTTCTTTTTTTTTTTTAGAATTTCTTTTTAAACATCTTTTTAATTTATTTATTCCCTTTTGTTGCTCTTGTAGTTAATTAGTGTTGTCGTTGTTGGATAGGACAGAGAGAAATGGAGAGAGGAGGAGAAGACAGAGAGAGGGAGAGAAAGATAAGACACCTGCAGACCTGCTTCACAGCCTGTGAAGCGACTCCCCTGCAGGTGGAGGCGGGGGAGGTCGAACCCGGATAATCAAGCCGGTCCTTGAGCTTTGCGCCACGTGCGCTTAACCCACCGCACTACCGCCCAACTCCCATTCTTCTTCTTCTTTTTTTTTTCCTCCAAGGTTATTGCTGGGACTCGGTGCCGGCATTACTTCATTATGAATTCACTGCTCCCGGAGGCTATTTTTTTTTCCTTTTTTGCTGCCCTTGCTGTTTATCGTTGTTGTGGTTATTATTATTGTTGTTATTGATGTCGTTGTTGTTGGATAGGACAGAGAGAAATCGAGAGAGGAGGGGAAGACAGAGGGGGAGAGAAAGATAGACACTTGCAGACCTGCTTCACCGCTTGTGAAGCGACCCCTCTGCAGGTGGGGAGCCAGGGGCTCCAACCGGGATCCTTATGCAGGTCCTTGCGTTTTCGCCATGCGTGCTTAACCCATCCGCCCAGCCCCCATTTCTTCTCTCTCTCTCTCTCTCTCTCTATCTCTTTTTTTTAAATACCTGGGCATTACTCAGCTCTGGCTTATGGTGGCTTTGGAGATTGAACCTGGGAACTCTGAACCTCAGCATAAAAGCTATTTGCAAAACCATTATGCTGTTTCCTCAGCCCTGTTTTTTTTTTTTTTAGGTTGAATTGGAAGTCTGTTGAACTAGGCTTGAATAAATATGCAACACAACTTTTTTTTCCCTTCGCAATACAATTCTTTTACCTACGCTACCCCCCCCTTCATTTTACAATATATTGTTATAGCCTGGGGAAATGAATTAGTAAATACAAAGTGCTTAAAATAGCCGGGAGGTATGTTCTGGCCGTCATCTCACTGTCATCAACACAAATCAGAGTGCTCTATATTCGTGTATATACTTGGAATCAAGGCACTCTGGCCTTCCTAAAGATACTCATTTTCCGTGGAAACCTGACAAGACTGGCAGGAGGGTCCCCCACAAGGAGGAGCCAGACAGCCCCTACTGGCGACGTGGCAACCGCACATACTGAAGCAAGACCGCTGCTCTGAGGCAGCACCAAAAGAATCATTCAAAAACCAGGCGGAAGGATGATACTGTAGAAAGGTCTCAGCTTCTCACTCGTACACTTGGAATGAAATCAGGAGTAGAGATCCACGCTGGCGCTTTAGTTTCCTCTAAGAGACATCCCAGGGAACAACAAAGCCACGTCTTACTCGGCCAGGGCTTCTAGACCCTGGCAGGACCTTTTGGGGTCACCACTTATGCGAACCAGGCGAGGCAGACCTCCGGGCAGAGCTCCCGCTCTCCCTGGGTCCGAGGGCACCTCCCTGACCAAGAGGCCACCTTCCCATGTCCCCCAGCCCTCCCTGATGGCTCCAACCACGCCCGGAATTCGGGATCCCACCCTCCCAGGAGCAGGCAGGTCTGCACCTTAAAGTAGGCGACTTGCAGGTAGTTGTAGGGGCTCCGCTTGCGGAACTCCAACTCCAGCTCCTCGCTGAGCGAGTGGGCGGCCGGCGGCCCCAGGCAGCGGCGCAGGCAGGCGGCGCGGCGCAGCAGGCCCCCGAAGAAGCGCAGGTCGTGCAGGGCGGCGGCCCCCGAGGCCTGCGCCAGGCTCGGGAACGAGTCCGGGCGAAGCTCCCACGGGAGGTCGGCGGCGCAGCGAGTGCGGCAGCGCAGGCGGAGGGCGCGCAGGCTGGCCCGAGAGCGCAGTGCCCGCTCCATACTCAACACCACGCCCGCCCAGTCCCCGCGTGCGTAGGCCGCGGTCCCCTCGGTGAAGAGCAGATCGGGCGCCGCTAGGTCCCATCCCGTCTCGGACTCCACCTCTGCCCTGCAGGCAGCGGTAGCGACGGCCAGCAGCGTGGCCACTAGCTTCCACGCGCGCGTCGCCATGGTCAGCTCAGACTTAACGGGATCGCTTGCCACGGACACAGAGGCAAGAGCCCCACCCCCGAGAAGCCCCACCCTGCGGAGGTCACGCCCCTTGAAGTCCAGCTCTCAACCGGGTGGCGCATGCCCTGAAGGCTTGCTCGGCCTCGCTTACTAACAACCTGGACCCCGCCCCTTATCGCAACTCTGTGCGTCACCGTAGCCCCGCCTCCCAGCCTCGCAGAGCTTCGCAGTTCGGACGCCCAATCGCCAGGGGGCGCAGAAGCTCCGCCCACCGGTCTTTATGCGCAAGCTCTTCCGCTTCATCGGCTGGTAGTGGGTGCAAGTCGCTGTCATGGAGAACTCTGCAGCTCCTGTCCGGACTGAAGAGCTCGCTGGAAACCAAGAAGTTCAGTCGACGACAAGTCGGGGAGGTACGCGGGGCGGGAGTCGGGGGGGGGAAAGAAGCCCTCGCGGAGCAGCGGGAGGCCGAGGGCTGGCGCTCACGGCCTTTGTTCCCGGGTGTGTGTCGCAGGAGCGCTGGTGGAGCTCACCCCGACCCCCGGCGGCCTGGCCCTGGTGAGCCCCTACCACACCCACCGGGCCGGCGACCCGTTAGACCTCGTGGCGCTCGCAGAGCAGGTGCAGAAGGTGAGGTCACTTGGTCGATTTTGGCCCTGCGGGTTACAGCTCGAACCTCACAGCTAGTTAGTGTGGGGTAGCATTTGTTTTTATTTCCGATTTACAGACTGGAAAAGCTGTTTTCTTCTGAAACCAAAAACTTCTTTAGCTGCTCCTTGAGTGCTCATAATCTTTCATCTGTAAATTTTATGGAATGAGTCAGGATGAGCTAGGTGCTAAGGCTGGAGTGTCCACCTTTACAGAACCTGTACTGGCCCCTCCGTCGCATTCTCCACCTGCAGTGCCCACCCGGCAAGCTGGACAGTGGTGCCCTCCCTAGGTAGTGAGCAGCAGCAGCCCTGGTGGTGGGTGCTGCTTCAGCCTGTCCCTCATGTTGTTGATGGCCTGGTGCTTCTTGTGTGAAGGTATCAGCCGCTAGCCGTGTCTGATGGGGGGGGGGGATGGAAGCACTGGAACTTGTCATTCTGGGGGACAAGACCTTGCAGGTCAGGGTATGTCAGACTGGGGCAAAGGTTGACACTGCCACTGAACTCTGACCCCTACGGGGGAGCCCCCGCTCAATTTGCATGGCCTCCACCAGTAGGACCCATAGGAAGTCCTAGGCCACACCAGTGAGCCAGCAGATTGACACTAGCAGTACCTGGTGCCCCTGGAGTGAGTCTTGAAAAGGTCAAGGTCGTATTGGTGCTGTTGGGTGTTCAATGCATTTTCATGCTGTTTCCAGAGCAGTTCCAGTAACACTTGTAGCCCAGTGTCATGGGACTTTCTGTGACCAAATAATTAATTGGCCAAAGACTTAAGCCTTACTTTGTAGTAATAATAATTATTATTATTTTGACACCAGGGTTATTGCTGGGGCTCTGTCTACGCCCAATGGCTATTATTATTACTGTTATTTTCTATTTTATTTGATAGGACAGAGAGAAATTGAGAGGAGAGAGGAAAATAGGGAGAAAGATACCTGCAGACCTACTTCACCACTCATGAAGCATCCCCCCTGCAGGTGAGGAGCAAGGGCTTGAACCTGGGTCCTTATGCATGCTAATGTGTGCACTTAACCAGGTAGGCCACCACCCAGCCCACAACTCAGCGCCTGGTTGGGCATAAATATGTTTTCTAAACTAAGACATTGGACATTTTAATTTGGCAACACAGAATTAAGCTCATTGTAAATCAGATTTAACCTGGCAATGTGGAATTAAAAAAAAATTATAACATCCAAATACAGATCAAGAATTTCCAGTGAAGTGGTCCAGGAGATGGCTCAATGGATGAAGCACTAGACTCTCAAGCATGAGGTCTCGAGTTCAAGCCCCAGCAGCACATGTACTAGAGTGATGTCTGGTTCTTTCTCTCTCTCCTCCTATCTTTCTCACTAATAAAATCTTTAAAAAAAAAAAAAAAGAGTCATGCGGTAGCGGAGCGGGTTAAGCGCAGGTGGCTGAAGCGCAAGAACCCGCGTAAGGATCCAGTTGGAGCCCCCGGGTTCCCACCTGCATGGGAGTCGCTTCACAAGCGGTGAAGCAGGTCTGCAAGTGTCTATCTTTCTCTCCCCCTCTCTGTCTTCCCCTCTTCTCTCCATTTCTCTCTGTCCTATCTAATAACGACAACAAGAACAACAACAATAACTACAATAGTAAAACAACAAGGGCAACAAAAGAGTGGTCTGGGAGGTGGCGCAGTGGATAAAGCATTGGATTCTCAACTATGAGGCCATGAGTTCAGTCCCTGCCAGTACATGTACCAGAGTGATGAGTGATGTCTGGTTCTTTCTCTCCGTCTTTCTCATGAATAAATAAATAAATTAAAAAAAAAAAAGAATTTCCAGTTAAAAGTCAGCCTCTGAGTGCCAGGTGGTAGCGCAGTGGGTTAAGTGCACATGGCGCCAAGCGCAAGGACCACGTGAGGATCTAGGTTTGAGCCCCTGACTCCCCACTTGCGGGGGGGGTGGGGTGGGGGGGGTGGGGGGGGATCTTCACAGGCGATAAAGCAAGTTTTCAGGTGTCTGTTTTTCTCTCTCCCTCTTTGTCTTCCCCTCCCCTCTGGATTTCTCTGTCCTATTCAACAACAATAATAACAACAACAGCAATGATAAACAACAAGGGCAACAAAAGGGAAAAAATAGCCTTCAAGAGCAGTGAATTTGTAGTGCAGGCGCCAAGCCCCAGCAATAACCCTAGAGGCAAGAAAAAAAAAGAAAATTCAGCCTCTAAGTTGGTAGGTACTGTGAGTTTAAAGATGCATTTAATATGAAATGTAAAATATCTTATTAACAATTTTTAGGTTATTTATTTATTTATTTACTTACTTACTTACCAGAGCACTGCTCAGCTTTGGTTTATGGTGGTGTAAGTGATTGAACCTGAGACTTCAGAGCCTCAGGTATGAGAGTCTCTGCCCATATAATAATTTAAAAATTTTAAAATTTATTCCCTTTTGTTGCCCTTGTTTTATTGTTGTGGTTATTAATGTCGTCATTGTTGGATAGGACAGAGAGAAATGGAGAGAGGAGGGGAAGACGGGGGGAAAGAAAGATAGACACCTGCAGACCTGTTTCACCACCTGTGAAGCGACTCCCCTGCAGGTGGGGAGTCGGGGCTTGAACTGGGATTCTTGAGCTGGTCCTTGGGCTTTGCGCCACGTATGCTTAACCTGCTGTGCTACCTCCTGACTCCCCATATAACAATTTTGATATCGACTACATGTTGAAATGATAACACTTTGATACATGGGGCTAAATAAAATATGTCAATTAGAATTAATTTTACTTATATTTACTTTCAAGATGGTTATTAGAAATCTTTTTTTTTTTTTTGGTTATTAGAAATCAAAGTTAGTTACGTAAGTTTCTTTGTATTCTAGAGTATAGTTGCATTAGACTAATCTTTTTTTTTAATTTTTATTTTTAAAAAGGAAACACTGACAAAAACCATAGGATAAGAGGGGTACAACTCCACACAATTTCCACCACCAGAACTCTGTATCCCATCCCCTCCCCTGATAGCTTTCCTATTCTTTAGCCCTCTGTGAGTATGGACCCAGGGTCATTATGGAGTGCAGAAGGTGGAAGGTCTGGCTTCTGTAATTGCTTCCCCGCTGAACGTGGGCGTTGGCAGGTCAATCCATACTCCCAGCCTGTCTCTCTCTTTCCCTAGTGGGGTGGGGCTCTGGGGAAGCAGGGTTCCAGGACACATTGGTGGGGTATCTGGCCAGGGAAGTCCAGTTGGCATCATGTTAACGTCTGGAACCTGGTGGCTGAAAAAAGAGTTAACATATAAAGCCAAGCCAGTTGTTGACTATAGGCTAAACTTGTGGCCCTGGAAGTGCAGTGGCTAATGCATTCGACTCACAAACATGATGTCCTGAATTTCATCCCTTGCTAGGCTGATGCTCTGGTTTTCTCTTTCCATCTATCTCATGCTAAATAATAAATAAATATTTTAAAAAGTAAACTGTAATCTTGACAAAATATGGGACCTCTCTTTGTTGCCAATGCCTAACATGTTGTCTAACACACAGTAGTTGCTAAATAAATATTTGTAGAGCAGATAAATGATGAACTCAATTTCCTCATTTTTTTTTTCTGCTCATAACATTGACATGTACCTGTTACCTTAAGAACCCTGTACTTATCAGCAAATCCTTTTCATATTTCTTACTTGGAGTTTAACTTCCCACATTCATTTCCTTAGTTGTGTACCATTGGAAGTTAATTAACTTTTTAAAAGTAAATGATATTCTTCTGTAAAAATTATATTTATTTATTGGAAAGAGATACCCAGAAATTGAGAGGGGGAGGGAGATAGAGAAGGAGAGAAACAGGGAGACACCTGCAGCCCTGCTTCACCACTCACAAAGCTTTCCCCCTGCAGGTGGGGACTGGGGCTTGAACCCAGGTCCTTGCACATTGTAACCTGTGCACTCAACCACATGTGCCACCACCCAGCACCATTAATTAACTTTTATTAAAAATGAATTGGAAGTTTCTTTTTAAGATTTATTATGAGGGTGGCAATGAGAGCAGAGAATACTGCTTAGCTCTGGCATAAGGTGGTGTTGGGCCTCTTAGGGTAGCCAGGCATGCAGGTTCTGTGTTCTAACAAGCAGAAATATTTGAGCAGTTTGAAAAGAAGTATGACAGGTATTTGGTGTCTGAGTAATCCTTCTTAATATCTGACTTAAAAATATATGTATGTATATATTATTATGGATAGAGATAGAGAGAAGTTGAGAAGGATAGGGGAGATAAGGAGGTGTGAGAGAGAGACACCTGCAACACTGCTCCACCACTTATGAAGCTTCCTTCCTGCAGATGAGGAGCTTGAATCTGGGTCCTTACACACTGTAATGTCTTCTAATTCATGAATTTATCACCAGTTTCTGCTAGCTTTGAAAATTATTTTATCTGTTTTAAGCAATTCTTACTGCTTCTGTTAATGTCTCCTAACATGTCAGTTCTCTTTTTTCTTTGTATAAATATTTTTATTTATTTATCATTGGATAGGGATAGAGAGAAATTGAGAGGGGGTAGGTATAGAGGGAAAGAGACAAAGAGACATCTGCAGTTCTACTTCACCACTTGTGAAGCTTTCCCCTTGCAGGTGGGGACCAGGAGCTTGAACCTGGGACCTGGCACATTGTAATAAGTGCACTTAATCAGGTGTGCCACTGCCTGGCCCCATGTCAGTTTTCTGTATGTGTTTGTCAGGTCTGCTTCATAGAAAAGAAAACATTTTAGGTGACAAGTAGGAATGCATTTGTAAGTTAAAATATAACTGTGAGATAAATAATTCAGCAGAGGTAATGATCAGATTAGCTGATACTTTCAATATTTAGCTAGATTTCTACACAGCAGGTGATAGGGGCCATATCAGACATCACAATTTTCTTTGGATTTTCATTGTAAGACCTGTCTCTGAGAAGTTGAAAAACAAGATCAGGAGAGAAAACACAAGTAGAACCTGAACTTGAATTGGCGTATTGCACCAAAGTAAAAGACTCTGGCGTGGGGGTGGGGGGAATTACAGGTCCAAGAAGGATGACAGAGGACCTAGTGGGGGTTGTATTGTTATATGGAAAACTGGGAAATGTTATACATGTACAAAATATTGTATCTACTGTTGAAAAATATTGTATCTACTGTTGAAAACATTAATTCCTCAATACAGAAATTAAAAAAAAAAAGACCTGTCTCTGATTTCAGAAATGTTTAAACATGAAAAGATAAATGGAGACTGGAGGACTGAATGGGGCTAGTCAGGGAAAGAGTAAAGGGAGAAATATATTAGATGAATAAGTCATATTCAGTATATTTGTTAACAAGATAGAACAGCTAATTTTGGAAGACATTAGAAGTTCAGTGTGACTAGAACATAGAGTGAGAAGGGTAAAAAGGTATGGGAAATTGAAAAGAAGTAGCACTTAATTTTGTGGTGGGGGTCATGTCAGATCTTCTCATAAGCAATGTGGTTTGGTCTGGACCTTGGGATGATTTGGAGTTCATAGAAATTGTAAAAATGAAAAAAATATTTAAGGCATAAGAAAAATTGTGGTCACACCTCTTCACATTGAGATCTAAGTGAAGATACTACAGGGGCTGACGAAATAGCTCACTTGGATAGTATGTTGTTTTGCCATGTATATGACCTAGGTTTGAGCCCTGCTCCCACTGCATAGCAGGAAGCTTTGGTGCTGTGGTCTCTTTCATTCTCAGTCTTTCTCTCTGCTTCTGTCTAAAACAAATAAATTAAATAAATTAAATAAAGTCATCATAGAAGTCATAGCCTTTCTTGATCCATAGTTAGCTTTTTTCTCACCTGTAGGCTGATGAATTCATCCGAGCAAATGCCACCAACAAGCTGACAGTCATAGCTGAGCAAATCCAACATTTGCAAGAACAAGCCAGGAAGGTAAGTATTAAGTAGTGACTTTTAGTTAGGTTTTCATCTTCTTCTTATATATTTTTTCACCTCATACAGATAGAAAAAGATACAATAAACTACAAAAAAACTTTAACGTGTTTTCACTAGGGTAAACCATTTTTTAAAAAATTACTTATTTGAGGAAGGAGACATTAACAAAACCGTAGGATAGGAGGGGTACAACTCCACACAGTTCCCACCACCTGATCTCCATATTCCATCCCCTCCTCTGATAGCTTTCCCATTCTCTTTCCTTCTGGGAGTATGGACCCAGGGTCGTTGTGGGTTGCAAAAGGTGGAAGGTCTGGCTTCTGTAATTGCTTCCCCGCTGAACATGGGCGTTGACTGGTCGATCCATACTCCCAGTCTGCCTCTATCTTTCCCTAGTGAGGTGAACATGGATGTTGACTGGTCAATCCATACTCCCAGTCTGCCTCTCTCTTTCCTTAGTAGGGTGGGTCTCTGGGGAAGCAGAGCTCTAGGACACATTGGTGGGGTTGTCAGTCCAGGGAAGTCTGGTTAGCATCATGCTGGCCTCTGGAACCTGGTGGCTGAAAAGAGAGTTAGCATACAAAGCCAAACAAATTGTTGAACAATTATGGACCTAAAGACTGGAATAGTGGAGATGAAGTGTTGGGGGGGGTACTCACTGCAGACTCTTGTGTACTTCTGTTTTCAGGTATATATTTTGCCCTAGTTTATGGATACATGTGAACATATGCTCTATCTCAGGGGACCTGGTCTATATCTAGGTTTTGGGACTTTCTTAGGAAGTGAACCACCTGGAATGGGATTAGAGAATACTATGAAAGGAAAGGTCTCACCCAAGTAATGAAGCTGAAGGGTTGTCATTCCACACCTGAGGGGTAAAGCATTTTAAGGGGTTATAGTTATTAGCTATAAAAAGAAATGTATCAGGAACGGATCTAAGTTGGGGGTGGGCTTGTTTTGCAGATACCTCTCATGGGGAGATGAGAATTTGTACCCATGTGTACTGTAAGCCATTAACTCCCCAATAAAATGATAAAATAATACACATATATTACTAAATTTTTAAAAGTTTAATTGGAATGACCATTGAATTTAACTGCCATTGACTCTGTAACTAATTCGTTACATCTCTGATTCTTAGGTACTGGAAGATGCTCACAGAGATGCTGATTTGCACCATGTAGCTTGTAATATAGTAAAAAAACCTGGAAACATTTATTACCTTTATAAGCGGGAAAGTGGTCAGCAGTATTTTTCCATTATTTCACCAGAGGTAAAGATATATTTTTTTTTTAGGGGGGGGGGATAGCATAATGGTTATACAAACAGACTCTCATGCTTGAGGCTTTGAAATCCCAGGTTCAATCCCCTGTGCTACCATAAGCCAGAGCTGAGCAGTGCTCTGGTTAAAAAAATATATTTATTTTTTGCATAAAAATCTACTTTTTGAAAAATTCTTTATATGTGTGTATGTAAATGTACTTTGAATAAAGGAAAAAAGAAAATGCTGACTTTGGAGTTGTTAAATAGTTTCCTAGAGAAAGTGGAGGTGGTTTGAGCCCAAATATGACTAAAACATACATATACATAAGTTACATTGCAATCATTATTTCAGTAAAGAGAGGTATCTTATGTGTAATACAGTGATTTCTAGGAATGATTCTTACTGGTTGAAGGCAAAAAGCCAAAAAAGAATTTTTAAAAAAGATTTTATTTATTTATTCATGAGAAATGATAGGAGAGAGAAAGAACCAGATATCACATGTGCTGCTGGGGATTGAACTCAGGACTTCATTCTTGAGAGTCCAAAGCGTTATCCACTGCACCACCTCTCGGATCACCCAAAAAGAATTTGTGGCTCAATTGGAAATTAAATGGTGTGCTTGTTTTTTTTTTTTTTTTAATATTTTATTTATTTTTTTTATGAGAAAGATAGGAAGAGAGAGAAAGAACCAGACATCATTCTGGCACATGTGTTGCCGGGGATCGAACTTGGGACCTCATGCTTGAGAGTCCAAAGCTTTACCACTGCGCCACCTCCCGGACCATGTGTGCTTGTTTTTTATTTGTTTGTTTTGACACCTACTCTGATCAGACCTGACTCTTTTGCCTTCTTTAGGAATGGGGGCCAAGTTGTCCACATGACTTCCTTGGTGCCTACAAGCTACAACATGACATGTCTTGGATTCCATATGAAGATATTGAGAAGCAAGACGCCAAAGTTGGCATAGTGAATAAGTTGCTAAACCAGCCCATGGCCCTGCCTCCACACACTGAGTCCAACCTTCAGGGACTGACTCATTGAGAGTGGATTCTGACAGTGTTCTCATAGCAAGGATCTCTTGCCTCCTTGTTACACTTTTCTGCCATGATGAGAAGTACATGAAAATTGATGGCATGTAGATGAACCGTGAACGTCTTGGAAGTCTGTGGAATATAAATGTTGTCATTATCACTTTTAGTTGGTATAATGAATCAAGCTCCCCCCCCCCCTTTTTTTAAATCTTCTCTGGACTACAGATACCCAGCAAATCACTTATATTGTACTGGAGAATTTACATCTCTTCTCCTTTATTGCCAGCTATTTTCTCCTTAGAGCATTAGAGAAAGAGGAATTTCTTCTCACAGAGACTCGGGTGAATCTTCCAGAGAGGGCTGTTTTTTAGTCTTTGTTACTGGAAGTGTTTAAGATTGAGGCTAAGAGGCCTGGCCCCCATGGTACTGAGGGAAGCTTCAGTGCTGTGGTGTCCATCCTCATTCTCTCTCTCCTCTCTCTCCCATCCCCTTTCTTGCCCCCCCTTTACTTCCTTTCTCTCTCTCTCTCTCTCTCCCTCCCTCCCCTTTCCTCTTACCACCCCATATGAAATGTCAACCCATAGTGGTGATGACCAAAAAGAAAGAAATTTGGTTTAAGACTATTTATCACTTGATAAATAGTTATATCAAGTGAGATAACTCACTTGATATAACACATGCTTTCCCATGCATGAGCAACTGGGTTTGAGGACCTGGGTTTGAGGACCTGGGTTCAGGTTTTGTGAGCAGTATGCAAAGGGAAGCTTCACAAGTGGCAGATTAGTACTGTGGTCTCTCTCTGTCTCTTTTCTTCCCTTTGTCTCTTACCCTCTATCTTAAAAAAATTATTTAATAGTGGCACTATATTCACATCTGTCTGGGAATGAGAATGTTGGGTCACAGAGGGTAATAAACAACTTGGCTTAGTTGAACTAGAGAGTGTGTGATTCTGGTCTTTTTGCATTATTGGCAAGGCTTAGCCTGCCCTTTCTGTTCTTTCTGCTGGTAGTGACTGAAGCATATATGATAGAAGAAATCTGTAGGTTCATGGAGGCTTAGGCTCTTACCTCAAGAGTTTTAGACTTGGAAGAGATTTTGGAAGTGAATTGTCCATTGTATGTAGGTGTTTGATTGTTTTACTGAGGAGGAGGCCCAGTGTTCATCAGGATTCATTGGCATCAGGAAAAATCCATCTAAATGGATACTTTCTGATATCATGGGGTGGGGCACATAGGACTTACATGTGACTGGCTCAATCCCTGGCACGACCAACAGAACTGAACACTTCTTTCATATGAAAAAGAAAAAGAAATTAAAACAATAAAGAGATGAGCAAAAGATGAAAAACAAATAACTAACATGTTGTTTGTTTTTAATTGCCACCAGGTTACTGCTGGGCTCAGTGCCTGTATTATGGATCCACTGCTCCTGGATCCTTTACTTTATTTTTATTTGGTAAGACAGAGAAATTGAAAGGGGAGGAGGAGATAGAGAAATAGACACCTGCAATACTGCTTCACTACTTCTGAAGCTTCCCCTTCTACAGGTGGGGACTTGACCCTGAATTTTTTTTTTGTCTCCAGGGTTATCACTGGGGCTTAGTGGCTGCACTATGAATCCACTGCTTCTGGAGGCTATTTTTCCCCTTTTGTTGCCCTTGTTTATTGTTGTTATTGTTATTATTATTGTTGTCATTGCTATCATTGTTGGATAGGACATTGTCATTGCAGGTGGGGAGCTGGGGTCTCGAATTGGGATCCTTATGCCAGTCTGTGCGCTTTGCGCCATGTGCGCTTAACCCACTGTGCTACCTCCTGGCCCCTGATCCTGAATTCTTATGTGTGTTCAATCAGGTGCACCACTGCCTGAACCATATTTTATTTTATTTTTATTTCTATATGAAAATTGAGAAATTGAGAGGGAAGGGGATGTTAGAGAGGGAGTGAGAAGGAGAAACACCTGCAACACTGCTTCATCTCTTGTGAAGCTTCCTCCCTAGAGCTGGGGCTGGAACCCAGGTCCCTTGCACATGATAATGTGTGCACTCAACCTGGTGAGCCTAACTCCTAACAAACTCCTAGTATATTTATAAGGTAACTCAAATTAAAACTTTCGTTTTTTGCCTTCAAGGTCTCTGGGGCTCAGTGCCTGCACTACAAATCTACTGTTCCTAGAGGCTATTTTTCCGTTTTTCTTGCCCTTGTTGTTATTATTGCTGTTGTTGTTGAATAGGACAGAGAGAAATTGAGAGAGGAAAGGAAGACAGGGAAGGAGAGAGAAAGACACCTGCAGACCTGCTTCACTGCTTGTGAAGTGACTTCCCTGCAGGTGGGGAGCTGGGGGGGGGGGCTCGAATAGGGATCCTTGAGCCAGTCCTTGTGCTTCATGCCGTGTGCTACTGCCCAGCCCCCTCAAATTGAAACTTTTTGACCTGAATTATTCATGAATTTAACAAAAACTGTCTGATTCTGACATGAGACTCTACCTCAGTTTCTGTTCATTCAGTAGAATTAACTAAACTTGTGGTATGGTCAGTCACACTTCCTTCATTGCTATCTAACCTATCATAGCATGCAACTGGGCAGTGGCACACCTGGTTGAGCGCACATATTACCATATGCAAGAACCCAGGCTCAAGCCCTTGGTCCCTACCTGCAGGGGGGACCTTCACTTGCAGTGAAGCAGTGCTGCAGGTGCTTTTTTCTTACCCTCTGTTTCTCTCTGTACTAATTAATGAGTGAATTAATTAAAAATCACATACCTATGGTCCAGGAGGTGGCGTAGTGGATAAAGCACTGGACTCTCAAGCATGAGGTCCTGAGTTCAATCCCCAGCAGCACATGTACCAGAGTCATATCAGGTTCTTTCTCTCTCTCCTACCCCTCTTAGTAATAAGTAAATAAAATATTTTTTAAAAATCATATACCCAAGTTCTTTGCTGGGGATAGATGTCCTTCACCTCATGGTGATAAATCTTGCTGTGTATGGCCTAGTTTTATAAGCTGTGTTCCTTGTGAAAATTAAATGGCCCTCAAGGGCTTAGCACAAGATGGGGATAGAACCTGATATGACCACACAAGTGATGCTTGGTCACTTGTTTCACAGGGTGATGCTCTGTGAAATTAACTGTAAAATCTCTATAGTGTGGGACATATACACAGTTCACTATTCCAACTACAGAAAATATCCCAGGTTTTCAAAAGGCTCTGTTTTGTTATATACTGGTGTGTGTATGTGTGTGTGTTACCAGAGCACTGCTCAGCTCTGGCTTATGATGGTGCTAGGGACTGAACCTGGGATCTCAGAGTCTTTTTGCATAACCATTATGCCATATCCCTAGCCCTAAACAACATACATTTATTATGTCATAGTCTGTGTTGGTCAGCAGTTTGGGCACACTTAACTGCATCATCCTCTACTTCAGGGTTTGTCACATGACTGCAATCCAGTTATTGATCAGAATAGTGTTCTCATCTGAAGGAGGGCTCCACTGGAGTAGAATATATTTCTAAACTGAAATTGCTGGCAGAATTTCCATCTTCAGGTTTGTTGAATTGTCTACATGTGTAATGACAGGGCTGGCACCATAGCTTAACCTGCCTGCTTTGTCATGTGCAATATGTTCAAACCTTCTAGGTTTGAACCTGACTCCACTCCTGTTGGAGGAAGCTTCAGTGCTGTGGTAACTTTCCTACTGTCCCTGTCTCTGTCTCTATCTGGAAAAGTCATCTCAGGGTAGTGAGGCCCTAGTGCTGATAAAAAAGATTAATGTACTATTTTTACAGCTCTGTTTGGGCCAAAAACAAGACAGAACAATGTGGAGGGCAAGAAACACAGCTTTCTAATGGTTCAGTGGGTTCCTTTAGTGGGTTCATACCTGAGTCAACCAACCCTTCGGTGGTCTGAGGCTAGTTATTGGTTTTGCAAAGGGGGCATGGTGTTCAGGTGTGCAAGTGTGTTGGGCAGAAGTGAAAGTGGAGAGAACAAATAAGCATGGGAAAGTGAAAGTGGAAACCCACCACAAATGGGGGAAGTCCCCCTCCTACCCTATAGGAATTGGGAATGGAGGCCCACCACAAACCACAGTGGTTCCCCATTCCATTTCCATCCCTGTCTGCTGATTTTCCCATTTCATTATCAGATAGAGGCTGCCCTTAGTTCCATCCTACATGGACTTACCCTCTCTCTCTCTCATTTCATGGAGTGGGGTAGGGATGGGCATAGCTACATTCTGTAAATAATGTGCCCAAGATCAAACCCTGGAACTCAAATCATTCAAGTCCTGCATTCTACTTGCTGAACCATCTCCCTGTTGCCAAATACAGGGTAACTTTCTTCACCAAAGCCAACAAGTTATGAGAGTCTGCTAGCAGAATAGAAATTACATTCTGATATAGTGCTTTATTTTATTATCTTTATTTATTAGGTAGAGATGGCCAGAAATCCAGAAGGGATATATATATATATATATATATATATATATATATGTATATATGTATATATGTATATATATATATCTGTATATATATATATATGTATATATATATATATATATACAGAGAGAGGGAGAGAGAGATCTGCAGTACTGCTTTACCATTTTCAAAAATTCCTGCAGGTGGGGATCGGGGGCATGAACCTGGGTCCTTGCACACTGTAATGTGCACTCAACCAGGTGTACCACCACTCAGCCTCTGTTGGCTTTATATTATGTGGCAGTATAAGTTGCCACACATTTTAGGTGTGGCATCTCATTTTTTTCCTCATGCACAAAGACCTGGATTCAAACTCCTAGTTCCTGCCTGCATGGAGAAGCTTCACAAGTGTTGAAGCAGTGCTGTGGATATCTTATCTTTCTCCGTCTCTATCTCCCCTTTCCCTGGTTTGAGCCCCTGGTATCGCATGGAAGCATCATGTGCAGCACCAGGAGAAGCTTCATGACTGATGCAGTAAGCTCTGGTGTCTCTTCCCTCTCCCTCCCCATCCCCATTCCCTTTCTTTTCTGCTGTTCTTTTTCTCTTTCTCTAGCTGAAATTAAGAGGGAAACATACAGTCTGTTGGGAGTGGTGGAATCACACCCACACTAGGAAAAAAAAAAAGCTGCTACTCGGTGTTTCTACTTCTTTTATCCTGTCTCCAGTCCATTCTGCATACATCATCAGCTTAATCCTTTAGAAATGCAGAGCTCCTCACCTGACGTTCCCTCACCACTGAAACTAAAGAGGAGCATTCCAAACAGGTAACTTGTTTAACAATGTGTACTTCCTGCACTGACCACCAGGTAGTGCCATTGCATTTTCATGATTAAGCCAACTACTTTAGGGAAATTTAGGGGAGGTAGCATCTCGGAATGGGGGACTGGGATCCAGTGATTATATAAAACAACCATTTTTCATACAATCATTTCATGATATTAAATGTTTCGGGCTGGAGAATTAAAACAGCTGAATAAGATCACTGCGAAGAGCTCACAATTTGTAGGGGGGAGAAAGCAGATCCATCCTGACAATATGATAGAAAGGCTGTGATATAGGTGGGCATGGAATATCATGGAGCACCAGGGAGAGGTACTGTGTTGTTAATGTGATCTGCACTTCAGTTCCAATGGATGTGTGAATGATTCTCCACAGTAACAAGCAATCCTTAGACACCAACAGGGTTTGTGAGAATTCAGCTCAGTTCTGACATTGCCTGAGACAGCACCAGACTCCACAGGTTAAGAGCATAATCTCTCAACTGGGGAAATAGCTCAATTGGTAGAGAATCACATTTGCGTGTCTGAGGTTCCCAATTTGATCCCAGGAGTGTCATGTGTCTGAGTGGTGCTCTGGCTTGTTTCTCTCATGTGAAACTCAGATGTAATAGATAATTAAAAAAAAATAAGCTTAATTTCCGAAGACCACTTTTCACCTCAGATGCAATAAACCAGAGCTGAGCAGTACTCTGGAAAAAAGAAAGGGGGCGGGAGTGTTAAGAGAGTGCTCAGGAGACAACATAATGGTTCGGTAAAAAGACTTTCATGGCTGAGGCACCAAGGGTCTCAAATTCAATCCCCAGCACCACCGTAAGTCAAAGCTGAGCAGTGCTCTAGTTATTTGGTCTGTCTGTCTGTCTATCTATCTATCTATCCCTTTCACTTGGTATCTCATTAAAATAAATTGTAAAAAAGATAAAAAAATAAAGAATAAATTTTTAAAAAGAGGAGAGAAAGGTTGCAAATCTCACTCCAACACTACTGCATTAGTTGAGACCTTTATCATCTCTTGTCTGGAATATGGATTAAAGACAGGGCCAGGCAGTAGCACGCCCAGTTGAGTGCACATGCTACAATGTGCAAAGACCCAGGTTCAAGTCCCTAGTCCCCACCTGAAGTGGGAAAGCTTGAATAGTGAAACAGTGCTGCCGATGTCTCTCTGTCTTTCTTCCTCTCTTATCTCCCCCTTACCTCATTATGTATCTCCATCTCTATCAAATAAATAAATGAATACCCTAAAAAAAGTCACAAAAAGCCAGTAGTCTTCTACTCATCTACTGCAAAATGAGAGCTCATTTCACTCTCCCTTCCTTCCTTTCTTCCTGCAGAGCCAATACGTCACACAAGTACAATTTCACTACTCCAGGCCACTTTCTCATTTAAAGAAGAGACCAATTCCAGCACTGGAGCTTCCCTAGGTGCCATAGCACATCCTATGTGGTGCCAGAGTTTGAACTTAGGCTGCATGCATGGCAAAGATGTGCTCTACACAGGTGAACCATTTCCAGGTCCCTAAATAAGATTTCTACTATTACCAACTCCATAACCCAATGGCTGACCCATATTCAATTTAAAATCACCTGAAATTCCTCTAATGTAGTATTGTTTTTCTTTCTTTTTTTAAACCAGAACACTGCTCAGCCCTGGCTTCTGGTGGTACGGGGGATTGAACCTGAGACCCTGGAGCCTCAGGCATGAGAGTCTCTTTGCATAAACCTTATGCTACCTGGCCCCCCACCTCTAATGTATTGTTTCTTGCTAATGTCCTCCATGCTATTCTTTGTGATTCTTCATCTGCCTATCTCCTAGCTGTTAGAAGCAAGAGTTTTCTAGTGGGAACATATTTTTTGGTATTGCTGGGGACTGAACATGGGACTCAGAGCCTCAGGCATGAAAGTCTTTTGCATAACCATTATATTATCTCCCCAGCCCATATATTTCATTATTTGTAAGAGCTATTTCTGCAACTCCAAAAAGATACTGCTTTTTTTTCTTTTTTTCTGCCATCAGGGTTATCACTGGACCTTGGTGCCTGCATGGTTCCGCCACTCCCAATGGCTCTCTATATAGATATATTGATAGAACATGAAAGAAATAAAAGGGGAGTCGGGCAGTAGTGCAGTGGGTTAAGCGTGGGTGGTACAAAGTGCAAGAACCTACATAAGGATCCCAGTTTAAGCCCCTGGCTCCCCACCTGCAGGGGAGTCACTTCACAAGCAGTGAAGCAGGTCTGCAGGTGTCTATCTCTCCCCATCTCTGTCTTCCTCTCCTCTCTCCATTTCTCTCTGTCCTATCCAACAGCAATGACATCAATAACAACAATAATAACTACAACAATAAAACAAGGGCAACAAAAGGAAATGAATAAATATTAAAAAAAAAAAAGGGGAGAAAGAAGAGAAAGACTGTAGCACTACTCCAGAAACTTCCCTGTTACAGGCATTCTCATGTGGTGACCAGGAGCTCAAACCCTTGCCCAGCAACTCGTAAGCAATGTCTCCATCACTAAAACCCATGGTTAAACACTCCTCCCACGCAAAGGATCTGGATAAAATTAATTCTCTTGGGAGTCGGGTGGTAGCACAGAGGGTTAAGTACAGGTGGATCAAAGTGCAAGGACGGGCTTAAGGGTCCTGGTTCGAGCCCCCACTCCCCACCTACCTGCAGGGGAGTCGCTTCACAGGCAGTGAAGCAGGTCTGTCTTTCTTTCTCTCCCCCTCTTTGTCTTACCCTCCTCTCTCCATTTCTCTCTGTCCTATCCAACAACAACTATATCAATAACAATGATTATAACTACAACAACAAAACAACAAGGGCAACAAAAGGGAATAAAAACTTTAAATAAAAAAAAATAATTCCATTAAGAAGCCGAAGCTTGGGAGTTTATAAAGTGCCTAGAGTAATTAAATTCCTGTGGCCATTTAATTCAGCAGACCCACTCTGTACTTGAAAATGTTTTTCCTTATTTGACTTGAAATATTAGGTGTTTGTTTTCTCCTATTTCACTGACTGTACCATTTCCTCTCCTGACACGTGCTTTTACATTGCTCTGGAGCTGACTTGGCCCTTCCTCTCTGCTCACTCCCCCCCCCCCCACTGTGTCATTAATGGGTTGTCACCACTCTCAATTGATTTTTTTTTCAGCTACAAGGACAGAATTAGAGAGACAGAGGAGAGAGGGAAGGATATCACAGAACCAAATCTTCCAGTGAGGTGGGGGCCCGGTTCAAACCTGGGTTGCATGCATGACTATCCCAGTGAACTACCTTGCCAGTGCTCTTTCATTTTACTCCACTAGATAATCTCATCCATTCCCATGGCTCTAAATACCACCCAAAGTCAGCTGACTCACCTGCAAGTCTATAGACCTTATCTCTCCCCAAGTTTCATAAAGACTTGTTTTTTAATTTTTTTTAATATTTACTTATTCCCTTTTTGTTGCCCTTGTTTTATTGTTGTAGTTATTATTGTTGTCATTGATGCATAGGACAGAGAGAAATGGAGAGAGGAGGGTAAGACAGAGAGGGGGAGAGAAAGACAGATACCTGCAGACCTGCATCACCACCTCTGAAACGACTTCCCTGCAGCTGGGGAGTCGAGGGCTTGAACCGGGATCCTTACGCTGGTCCTTGTGCTTTGCGCCACTTGTGCTTAACCTGCTGTGCTACCGCCTGACTCCCCATAAAGACTTGTTTATCCAACAACATCATTACAAACCTAATGCATCCAAAAGTCTTCTTTTTTAAAAGTAATTTTATCTTTAGTTAAAATAGAGGTGTTTTCATTTTATTATTATTTAATATTTTACTTACTTGGGTAGAGACAGATAAATCAAGAGGGGAGTGAGGAGATGAAGAAGGAAAGAGACAGAGAGACACCTGTAGCACTGCTTCACCACTTGTAAAGCTTTCCCCCCTGCAGGTAGGGGCCAGGGGCTTGAACCTTGGTCCTTGTACATTGTAGTATGTGCACTCAACTAAGTGTGCCACCACTTGGTCCCCAAAATAAAACTCTTGATTTGTACTCCAAAACCTGTCTCACCATCATTATCCTTTCTTCTGTTTTCATTATTACATCAGCCCAAACCCAAGTCATCTTACATATATATATCTATATATATCTACTGGTTATATATAAGGGAGAGTTTTACATGGTCAGAGAAAGGAGAGAGAGAGAGGGAGATTCAGAGCACCACTTTGGTAAATGTGATGCTGGAATTGAACTCAGGACCTCATGTTTGAGAGTCCAACTCTATTCACTGTGTCACCTCCCAAGTCACCTAAGTCATCCTTGATTTCACTTATTCTTCCTATTCCAGTCAGCAATTCTATCTTCAAAATATTGGAGTATATCTTGAGGCCAGGAGATAGCTCAGTTGGTAAAGTGTATACCTTCTGTGCATGAAACCCTCATTTTGAGCCTCACCACCACATGAGAGAACCATGCATAGCGTCAGAGAGAAGCTCCATGGATGCTGGAGCAATGTTATGTGTCTCTCTGTCTCTCTCTCCTCTTCCTGCTCCAAGATAATGAAAAACAGTTATTTAGGGAGGCTGTTCAATGGTGGTATTGCCCATTTATGAGACCCTAGATTCATTCTCAGCACTACATTTAAAAAAAATCCAAAAATCTCACTATCATGCTGATGATGGAGATTCTCTCTCTCTTTTTTAATATTTATTTTATTTATTTATTCCCTTTTGTTGCCCTTGTTGTTTTATTGTTGTAGTTATTGTTATTGTCATTGTTGGATAGGACAGAAAGAAATGGAGAGAGGAGGGGAAGACAGAGAGGAGGAGAGAAAGATAGACACCTGCAGACCTGCTTCACCGCCTGTGAAGCAACTCCCCTGCAGGTGGGGAGCCGGGGTTCGAACCGGGATCCTTATGCCAGTCCTTGTGCTTTGCGCCACCTGCGCTTAACCCGCTGCGCTACAGCCCGACTCCCAGATTCTCTTTTTAAAAATATTTTTTATGATTTTTATTTATTGGACAGAGACAGCCAGAAATCAAGAGGGAAGGGGGAGATAAAGAGGGAGCGAGACAGAGAGACACCTGCAGCACTACTTCACCACATGCAAATCTTTCCCTCTGCATGTGGGGACTGGGGCCTCAAACTCTGGCCCTTGTGCATTGTAACATGCTCTCAACCAGGTGTGCCACCACTTCTGGTTATCTTTATCCAATAAAGGTAATAAAAATCTTTATTTTTTTTCTCTTTCTTTTAAAAATTTTTTTTATATTTATTTATTTATTTTCCCTTTTCTTGCCCTTGTTGTTTAATATTGTGGATATTGATGTTGTTGTTGGATAGGACAGAGAGAAATGGAGAGAGGAGGAGAAAACAGAGGGGGAAGAAAAAGACAGACACCTGCAGACCTGCTTCACTGCTTGTGAAGTGACTCCCCTGCATGTGGGGAGCTGGGGGCTCAAACCAGGATCCTTACACTGGTCCCTGTACTTTGTGCCATGTGTGCTTAACCTGCTGCACCACCACCCAACTCCTTTTTTTCTCTTTCTTTTCTTTTTTTGCCACCAGGGTTATCGCTAGGGCTCCGTGCCTGCACCACAAATCCACTGCTTCTGGAGACTATTTTTTTTCTCTTGTTGCCTTTGATGTTTTATCATTGTTGTGGTTATTATTATTGCTGTTGTTGTTGATGTTGCTGTTGTTGGATAGGACAGAGAGAAATAGAGAGATGAGGGGAAGACAGAGATGGGGAGAGAAAGATAGACACCTGCAGACCTGCTTCACCGCCTTTGAAACGGCCCCCCTGCAGGTAGGGAGCTGGGGCTCAAACCAGGACCTTTATGCTGGTCTTTGCACTTCGTGCCATGTGCACTTAACCTGCAGTACTACCACGTGACCCCCTAAATTTTTTTAAATAAAAATAAAAAATACATATATATTTATTTAAAATATTTTATTTATTTATTAATGAAAGGGATAGGAGGAACCAGACATCACTCTAGCACATATGCTGCTGGGGATTGAATTCAGAACCTCATGCTTGAGAGTCTAACACTTTATCCACTGCACCACCTGTAGTACCACATAAAACTATTTTTTAAAAAAGGAAATAAACTCAGGAAAACAGAGTAATTTGTTCAAAGGTACATGTCTGGCAAGTGCCAGAGTCAATGCCTACTTTGCCATGTGTGATCTAGGTTTGAGCCGGTGCCCACCACATTGGAGGAAGTTTCAGTGCTGTGGTATGTCCCCCATGTATCTCATCTCTCTTTAAAAAAAGGTTTATATAAACACAAGAGAGGAGTAGGGGAAAGAGTGCACCACTCACACATTAGATGCTGGGGACTAAACGTGGGACCTCATGCTTTTAAATCCATCATTCTAGCCATTGGACCATCTCCCAAGCTGTGTGTCTCTATCTCAAAAAGTTGACCTGGAATGGTAAAGCTCTGGCAATGAGATACAAAAGTTAAAACCAGCGTATCAGCCTTTTAATGCCAGAAATAAGCAAATACTCTGGTCTTTCTTTCTCTCATATTAACATAAATATTTTAAAGTAATTATGGGGTGAGGGTAGAGACGACTCTCATGCCTGAGGCTTCAAAGTCCCACATTGCCATAAGCCAGAGCTGAGCATTGCTGTAGTAAAAAAAAAAAAAAAAAAAAGATGAAAATAATTGTGAGAAGTTAAAATCAGTATAAAAATCATTATGCCACAGCTTTTCTTTAAAAAATTATATTTATTTTTCCCTTTTGTTGTCCTTGTTTTCTATTGTTATAGTAGTTATTATTGTTGTTGATGTTGTCGTTGTTGGATAGGACAGAGAGAAATGGAGAGAGGACGGGAAGACAGAGAGGGGGAGAGACAGACAGACACCTGCAGACCTGCTTCACTGCCTGTGAAGTGACTTTCCTGCAGGTGGGGAACCGGGGCCTCAAACCAGGATCCTTATGCCGGTCCTTGCCCTTTGCACCACGTGCGCTTAACCCCCTGCGCTAATGCCTGACTCCCAGCTTTTTTTTTTTTTTTAATTTTGTTATTTATTAATGTGAGAGAGAGGAGGAGAGAGAACCAGAGCACCACTCTGGCAATGTAAATCCTGGTGTCAAACTCAGGACCTCATGTTGAGAGTTCAATGCTCTACCCACCACACTACCTCCTGTCTGCTGTGCTGCATTATTAGTTTTGTTACTGTAATGATCCATGTGGCATGCACAAATTAAGAGGGATACAACTAATAGCAGTTGACTTAACTTGGGCTTGAACTCTTGACACACCTTAATCATTTCCATCCTACTGCTTCTCCCCTTTAGTTTCTCAGACACCTGGTCTGACTCGTGTCAGTTTCCAGAACTTGGCTCCACTAATTATTTTTTTACTTTTTCCTTTTCTTTTTTAAGTTTTTATTTATGAAAAGGAAACACTCATGAAGTACAAGGACCAGTGTGTAAGGATCCCGGTTCGAGCCCACCGCTCCCCACCTGCAGGGGAGTCGCTTCACAGGTGGTGAAGTAGGTCTGCAGGTGTCATCTCCCCTTTTCTGTCTTCCCCTCCTCTCTACATTTCTCTCTGTCCTATCTAACAATGATGACATCAATAACAACAATAATAACTACAACAATAAAAACAATAAGGGCAACAAAAGGGAAAATAAATAGTAATAATAAAGGAAACAAAAAAACCATAGGATAAAAGGGGTACAACTCCACACAATTCCCACCACCAGAACTCCGTATCCTATCCCCCTCCCCTGATAGCTTTCCTATTCTTTAACCCTCTGGGACTATGGATCCAGGATCATTATGGGGTGCAGAAGGTGGAAGGTCTGGCTTCTGTAACTGCTTCTCCGCTTAATGTGGGTGTTGGCAGGTCAATCCATACTCCCAGCCTATCTCTCTCTTTCCCTAGTGGGGTGGGGCTCTGGGGAATCAGAGCTCCAGGACACATTGGTGGGGGTCGTCTGGCCAGGAAAGTCCAGTTGGCATCATGTTAACATCTGGAACCTGGTGGCTGAAAAAAGAGTTAACATATAGAGCCAGACAAATTGTTGACTAATCATGAACCTAAAGGCTGGAAAAGTTCATATGAAAAGTTGGGTGTGTGTGTGTGTGTGTGTGTGTCTCCGTTTTGTATATAGTTAGTACTATTTTAGTTATATTCCAAAGAGCCCATGGCTATACTAGTTTTGTTTTTTTTTTCCCCCTGAGCCTGACATCTGATATGCGGTGGATCTAAGTAACTGTCTGGAGAGATGATGTTATGGCTGGAAGGAGGCTCCACTAATTATTAATGGTGTAGCCTTCAATTAAATCAGTGCACCCCCATTTCTTCTTTGGAACAACAGAATGCTAACCTCAGGGACACTTGAGAAAACCCAGTCTGATGACAATATTTGAAAAGCACTTTGCACAGTGCCCAGTAGTCACTCTGTGGGCATGCAGACTGACAGGAGTGGGAAATACCACTGGCTCTCCTGGCTCCACCCCCAGCCCTCTTGCGCAACCTCTTGTGGAGTCCTGAAAATTACTGCTGCTCTAACTTAGCATTTGGGTAGATGGGAGCATATGGGACAGGTGTTATGACAGCTGCCTGAGACCCCACAGTCTAACAACTTTGTATTAGCACGCTAATTTCTCATTGCTGCCAAATATAGACATCTCAGAAAGGCTCTCCTTCTCACTCCTCTCCCATGCCCTTGAGCTTCCACCTCACAGAGGGCAGCTATTTCTATTTATTTAGTAAAATAAATAGATTTGGATAGAGACAGAGAGAAATTGAGAAGAGGAGGAAAGAGAGGAAAGAGACAGAGACATTTCATTGATGCTTTACCACTCACGAAGCTCTTCCCCTACAGGTGGACACCAGGGGATTGAACCCTGGTCCTTATGCTATGTAAGGTTTGCGCTTAACCAGGTGTGCCACTGCCTGGCCTCAAGGGCAGTTCTTTTTTTCTTTCTCTCTTTCTCTTTCTTTCTTCCTTCCTTCCTTCCTTTCTTTCTTTTTTAGATTTTATTTATTTATTAATGAAAAAGATAGAAGAGAGAGAAAGAACCAGATATCATTCTGGTACATGTGTTTTCGGGGATTGAACTCGGGATCTCATGTTTGAGAACCCAGTGCTTTATCCATTGCACCACCTCCCGGACCACTCAGTTATTATTATTTTTTAAATATTTATTTATTCTTTTTGTTGCCCTTTTTTATTGTTGTAGTTATTGTTGAATAGGACAGAGAGAAATGGAGAGAGGGGGAGAGAAAGACACCTGCAGACCTGCTTCACCACTTGTGAAGCGACTCCCCTACAGAGGTAGGGAGCCGGGGGCTCGAACCGGGATCCTTAAGCCGGTCCTTGCGCTTTGTGCCACCTGCACTGAACCCGCTGCGCTACCGACCAAGTCCCCACGCAGTTATTTCTTTCCATTCCTTTCTGGTGCTGTCCTACAGCAGTATGTCCATACTCCAGCACACCTCTTCTTCTCTGCTTTAGTAAACTCCACTCTGGCTACCAGAATATCCTCACCCCACCACTCTGTATTTATTTATTGATTGATTATTTTGGTCATCACTGGGGTTTCGCTGCTCCAGGCTGACTTTTTCAGATAGAAAGACAAAGACGAATCCCTTCCTAACTCTTGGTTACCCTGCTGTACACACGATAAAACCTAGAGCTCTCCCGCAAACAGAGGCTGCCTGCCGCAGCCCCTCCCTGGCCTCCCAGGGATTATGAGCTAAGAGCAAGCTCTGGGTAAGAGGTGGGGGACCCAGTGCGGCTCCCCTTCACTTGGGCTGGCCCCTCCCTCTCCACCACACAGGAAAAAAGGAAAGAGTGCGCCCTCCCAGCGCCCCTCACCTGGGAATGCCTCATCTGGGGGTAAGCGGTGCTCCACAGCTCCCCCCAACCCTGTGATTTCAGCAACCTGGCCTACAGGGGTGGGAGACCCCCCAAAAGTGAGCTCAGCTTGGATTCTGGCTCTTCCCTTTCGCTGGTCTGGGTGGTGGGAGAGCAGGGTCTCCGGCTCAGGGGAGGAGCCCAGCCTCATTTAGGAGGTACTGCCCTCTAGTACAGAGGGAGGGGGGGGGAGGGGCATCTCTAACCCTATGGACCTGCCCTGGCCCACCCCACTCTCACCTTGGGGAGCTCCTTCCATCTGTGCCTTCAGACCTCACTTACACTTCCCTCTGCTCTCCTCTCACGGGTCTGTCCACTGGCTCCCCCCTCCCCCTTTCTATTTCTTCCCTCCAGGGCGTCCTTCATCCCCAACCATGTCTGACCAGGATACGCTCTCATTAAGCAGTACTACTGTCCCACGAGCTGCCATTTGAAGTCAGAGGGGCGCCTCACCTATTGGGGTGATTTTGCCACTACCCAACCCCTTTCCCTGGGATCTAGCCTCCTCAAGCAGCTGCCCCACCTGTGGTCCCACTCCCTAGGAACGCCCTACACTTTGCTCACTCTTAGAGACTTTCCTTTGTCCCCACCTCAGATTCAACCTTTAAAAAGTTTTTATTTATTTTACATTAGATGAGGGAGGGGAGAGAGAGGGAGAGAGAGAGGGGGGAAGAGAGAGAGAGAGAGAGAGAGAGAGGGAAAGAGAGAGAAAGAGAGAGAGAGGCCTGAGCTCCACTCCAGTGCAAGTGACACTGGGGCTATAACAGAAAACTTCAGGATATGAATCCAAGGCTTTACCTGCTGGCCCCCCAATTTTTTTCCTCTCTAAGAGATTTATTTTATTGATTATGTATAGGAGAGAGAGAAAGAGAGTGTGCATTTATTACATGAGTCAAAGGGATAGAAATAGCCAGATCACCCTCTGGTACATGTGGTGCTGGGGATTGAACTGGGGACCTCAGGCATGTGAACCCAAAACTTTGCCAGTTGAGCCTTTTCTCCAAAGCCCCAGACTTAGTCTTTATTATTTTTTATTTTTTTAAAGACTTTTAAAAAAAAATTATTTTATTTATTTATTCCCTTTTGTTACCCTTGTTGTTTTTTTATTGTTGTAGTTATTATTGTTGTTGTCGTCATTGTTGGATAGGACAGAGAGAAATGGAGAGAGGGAGGGGAAGACAGGAGGAGAGAAAGATAGACACCTGCAGACCTGCTTCACCGCCTGTGAAGCGACTCCCCTGCAGGTGGGGAGCCGGGGTTCGAACCGGGATCCTTATGCCGGTCCTTGTGCTTTGCGCCACCTGCGCTTAACCCGCTGCGCTACAGCCCGACTCCCTATTATTTTTTTAAAAGAATTTATTTATTTATTCATGAGAAAGATAGATGGAGAGAAAGAACCAGACATCACTCTGGTACATGTACTGCCATGGATTGAACTCAGGACCTTATGGTTGAGAATCCAACACTTTATCCACTGTGCCACCTCCTGTACCACATTTTTAAAAATTGATTTAATAATGATTGACAAGATTGTAGGACAAGAGGGGTACAATTCCATACAATTCCCATTCCCTCCATTGCAAGGTTCTTTTTTTAGATATTTATTTATTCCTTTTTGTTGCCCTTGTTATTTTATTGTTGTAGTTATTATTGTTGTCGTTGTTGTTGGATAGGACAGAGAGAAATGGAGAGAGGAGGGGAAGACAGAGAGGGGGAGAGAAAGATAGACACCTGCAGACTTGCTTCACCGCCTGTGAATCGACTCCTCTGCAGGTGGGCAGCCGGGGGCTCAAACTGGGATCCTTATGCCAGTCCTTACGCTTTGCACCACATGTGCTTAACCGGCTGCACTACCGCCCGACTCCTGGAAGTTTCCTTATTCTTTATCCCTCTGGGAGTATGGACCCAGGATCATTATGGGGTGCAGAAGGTGGGAGGTCTAGATTCTGTAATTGCTTCTCCACTGGACATGGGCATTATCTGGTTATCCATACTTCCATCCTGTTTCTGTCTTTCCTTAGTGGGGTAGGGCTCTGGGGAGGTGGGGTTCCAGGACACACTGGTGAGGTCATCCACCCAGGGAAGTCAGGTTGGCATCATGGTAGCATCTGCAACTTTGTGACTGAAAAGCATTGATATACACCAGAACAAATAGTTTAATAATCATGAACCTAAAAGTAAGAATATAGCAGATGAGATTTGGGGTCTCCATTTTGGAAAAAAGCTATTCTAGGTATATTCCAAGGGGCCCATGACTTTACTAATTTTTGCCTGAGCCTGACAGTTAAAATGCCCAGACTTAGTCTTATCATCTCCAACGCACCCACAGTAGCTGGGCATTCTCTTGTGTATCATTTCATTTGTTCTTCTGCCTTTGTGGTCCTTTCACACAACTACCTCCTCTACCAGGCTCTGAACTTCTTGAGTGTGCAGAATGGGTCTTGTTCCCTCGTCATGCCCAGAACACACAAGAACTAGTATGAGACAGGCATCAGCAAACATTTCTAAATGACTATGGATACCTGTAAGGTTTGGGTAGGTCCTGGGTATGTTGAAGGGACTGGACTGTGGAGAGTGCATTCAGAAAGACTTCTTGGAGGACACACTGAACAGACTTGGATAGAGATTAAGGTAGAGAGATGATCTGGTGCTGTGACATATGCACCCTAGTAATTCAACATTCACTGAACAACTCCTGTGTCAGGTCACATGCTGCTCAAAAGGGATCTCAACTTGCACTGAAGTTACCTCCCTTGTTCTGGAGAAGGCAGACAAGATAGGAGATGCCAAGTATGAAGTGTTACAAGGTGAGCAAAGTGTTAGGTGAGTGGCAGTGCAGAGGAGGAGCCCGCACAGGCTCCCCCAAAGGGACACCAGCCAACCCATGGCAAGAGGGAGGATCAGAGAATGGGCCAAGGGAAACTAGAGAGAGAAGACTGGGAGTGGGGTAGGATCTCATCATGTAGAGTTTGCATACCAAGTGAAGGGGGCAGATTTCATCCTGATGGCACTAAGGATTCACTGATGGATTCCAACAAACCAGGAGTGACATGCTTTAGTCATGCAGACTGCAGCTGTGCAGTGGCTCAGTTCTGACCGCCTCCTCTGGGAAGTCTTCTCTAACTCTTCTCATAGGCTGAGCCCCTCTTCTGTGCATGCTCTCTCTTTTAAAAAAGACATTTATTTAAGAAAGGGAGAGAACCAAAGCATTACTCTAACACAGTTGATGATAGGGATCAAACTCAGGACCTAGAGTCCAACTCTTTCTCTACTGTGCTACCTCCTGGGCTGTATTTATCTATTTAGTGATTTAATAGTGAATACAAGATTATAAGATAATGGGGGCATAATTTTCACACCACTCCCACCACCAAAATTCTGTGTCCCCCCCCCCCAAACGTAACCACTTTATTTCTCTTATGATCTTAGTTATGGTTGACTGCATTTTTTCTTTTTTTCAATTTTATATGTTTCAGTTCTCTATATTCCACTTATAACTGAAGTCATCCAACCCATAGTTGTCCTTTTTTTTTTTTTTTTCTTCTTCCCTCTGAGATAAACCAAATAGCACCTGACTTTCTCAGGTGTTCTCCATGATCTCTTCCCTCTCAGTGATAGCACAATGAATTTCCTTGTCACAAAACATCTGGGTTCTTCCTGCATGGTTTCTACGCTCACTTTGAACCCAATCCCATCATCTTCTTTTTTTTTTTAAAAAAAGATTTTATTTATTTATGAGAAAGATAGGAGACAGAAAGAACCAGACATCACTCTGGCACATGTGCTGCTGGGAATCAAACTCGGGACCTCAAGCTTGAGAGTCCAAAGCTTTACCACTGCACCACCTCCTAGACCACTAATCCCTTCTTTTTTGTACAGGGTTGACTGCTTCTGCTAGATCAAGTTTCTTTAGAGACAAAGCCTAAACCATTTTTTTTTTTGCCTCCAGGGTTATTGCTGGGGCTCGGTGCCTGCACCATGAATACATTGTTCCTGGAGGCCATCTTTTCCCTTTTGTTACTCTGGTTGTTTTTCCTTAACCATTTTTAAAAAGACTTTAAAAATATTATTTATTTTTATGGGAGTGAGTGAGAAGTAGGAGGAGGAGAAGGAGAGGAGAGAGAGAAAGACAGAGACATCAGAGCACTGCTCATCTATGACTTATGATAGTGCTGGGGATTGAATTTGGGACTTCAGCATCTCAGATACGAAAGCCTTTTGCATAACATCATAAATGTCTCCCCTGCCCAACCTGAACTCAAGCACCAAGCACTGAATCTTGCTTATGGCCAAGTGTTGACTGAATGGGGAGATTGTTCCTTCCCTCTGCATTCCCTCTGGATTGATACAGCCCTTACTCTCAGGTTCCCATCCTTTTACACTTGGGACCTGGGCATTATGCTGAAAATGGCATTAGGTGGGAAAGAGGAGGCCCAATTTCAGTCCTGGCTTTACCGTTTATTGAGGCAAGTCATTTAACTATTCTGAAGCCTCAGTTTCCCCATCTTTAAGGTAAAATGCCACATAAATACAAATAGTCTACATGTCTAAATGTCTCTCTTCCTTCTAATCTTTCTCCTCCTCCTATTTAATTGCCACCAGGGTTAGTCCTGGGACTTAGTGCCTGTATTATGAATACATGGTTCCTGGAAGGCATTTTCCCCCCTTCTCCTCCTCCTCTTACTTGTTCTCCTCCTCTTTCTCTTCCTTTTCCTCCTTCTCTTTCTCCTCCTCCTCCTTTTTATTTGATATAACAGAGAGAAATTGAGAGGCAAAAGGGAGAGAGAATGAGAGACACCTACAGTACTTGTTTCACCACTCAAGAAGCTTCCCATTCTGCAGGTGGGGATCGGGAGCTAGGTCCTTGCACATGGCAACATGTGTACTTAACGAGGTGTAGCACTGCCCAACTACTCACATTCATGAATCTTGTTTTCTAAGACAGACTGTTGGTTCTGCAAAAGTGGAGACAAAGCGTTCTACCACATCTTGCTCAATTTGAGTTTATAGCAAATACAATGCTCAGTTCTGTTGCATGGTAGGCAACAGAATGTGCTCTGTAGAGGAAAGAGCACTTAAGGTGAAACTACAAATCCTGTTCTGCCACTGCTGGTGTGACTTTGAGCAAGGTTCTTCCTCTCTGCCTCAGGTGGCAGGTAAGGATGTTAACCCTCATGGAACCAATGGAAAATGCAGACTTTACATTTTTTCATGAAAGTGATGATATAGTAGATAATTGATCATTAGCTAAAAAAAATGGGCAGTGTAGCATAATGATTATGCTAAGAGACATTCATGCCTGAGGCTCCAAAGTCCCAGTTTCAATCCCCTACACCAGGACAAGCCAGATCTGAACAGTGCTCTGGTATAAATAATAAATAATAAATAAATAAATAAAATTAACTGTGGTGACTCAAAATGTGGCTTAGTGGGTAGAGTACTGGACTAGCAGGAAAGAAGTCCTGAGTTCTGAGCCTTGGTATAACATGCCAAAGTGATGTTCTGGTTCTCTTTATCAAAAATAAATGATAAGTAAATAAATAAACACATCTTTAAAAAATTAGCTGTGAAGAAGTACTGAAGAGTTTTGTCTGGAATTGCTAGACATACCCTATGGTACCTGCCAACTCCTAAGAGGCAGAGATGCTGGGATGCTGCTCTTCCAGGCAGTGGTGGGCTAGGTCTGCAACAGAGGTGTTTTGTCTTGCTGGGATCAGTCCCTACTTCCTGGAGAGACTGAAAGGGAGGACCTCATGGTGAAGGGGTATGTAGCCAATCCTATGCTCCTCTCCCTTCCCAGTTTCTCTGATTCATATTTTTTCCTGCCTAAGGTTTTGGGGAGCCTTGGCATAAGATGGTTTTAGGAGTGAGAAACTATGAAGAGTGGTGTGGCCTGGGCAGGACCTGCCTCCACATGGGGAGACAGCAGCTATCCAGCAGGGTTAGCCAACTATGACCCCCTTACCACCATCACCATGCTTCATTGCTCACCCCCAACCCCTACAGCTCCTGTTGTTAAGATCTATGCTCTCCAGTAAAGGCTACACCAGATTTAGATTCAATTAGGATTAAGTTCTCTTCATCTGGTGTGCAATTTTGAGCAACTGTCTTCATTTCTCTCTCTTTCTCTTTCTCTCTCTCTCGCCTCCAGGGTTATTCCTGGGGCTCAGTGCTGGCACTACAAATTCACTGCTCCTAGTGGTATTTTTTCTTTCTTTTTCTTTTTTCCATTTTATTGGATAAGACAGATAAAAATTGAGGGATGAGGGGGAGATAAAGACAGAGGTAAAGATAGACACCTGCAGACCTGTTTCATTGATCATGAAGTGTCCCTGCTGCAGGTAGGGAGTGGAAGCTAGAACAATCTGGATCTTTTCACAGGTCATTGTGCTTAGTACTATGTGTTCTTAACTGGATGCATCACCTACTGGCCCCCTATCAAGTTTGAGAGTCCATTACTTTATCCAATCTTACCACCACTCCCATTGACTGGCCCCCTCTCCATTTCTCCATTTCTCTGAACCAGAGTTTCCTCATTCTGAATACAGCAAAGCAGTAGCATCATCTCTTGAGGTTGTTAGGATCTGAAGAGAGAATGTAGTGGGGCACTGTCTTGTGTACTCTTTAGTGCCGTGAACATAATTTATTGTTTCTCATCTTTTTTTGGGGCCTGCTGTTCAGGATGGGGCCAGTCAGAACCAAGACTTTATGGTGCCTCAATGCAGCCCTGTCCTGTTGGATTGAGCTTGGACCATGGGACAGTGGAGCCTGAGCCCATGGCAAGTGCCATTTTTGTTTTCTTTCCTTCAGGTGGTGTGGCCCAGACATTTGTCTTTCCTAGTATTTAATCTTGTGGGCCTCATCCCAAAGTATCAAAAAGAGTGCCCCAATTAAAAATAAGGGGGGGGGACTCACTGTGATAAAAAGCTCTTCTCTCAGGGTGGCTTCCAGATAGGCCCATTCACTTTGTAGCCTGAGCAATGGAAGCACGAAGAGGGACAGCACAGAACTGAAAGGAGGTGTGTACTATAGGGCAAGGGGCAAAATCAGTGAGGGAGTGGAAACTATGGCTTTTCTGGCTCACTTGTTTTGCTTCTGAACATCCCCAAGACACTAACCTTCAGAAACTTGGTGTATACTTCCTGGGTGTCCCTCATTCCCACTAATGACAGTGTGGGAGGTCCAGTGCTGGGGTGAGATCAAGGAGGACAAGAGCTACCTGGTCTCTGAGAGCCTCTTTTGAAACTCTTTGCTCTTAGAAACCGACTGTTCCTCTCTTCTGGACCCCAGGTCAGTGCAACAGTTTCTCCATGACCAGTAACAAGAGCCATTCCCAGGGGAATGACTTTTCCTGGAATGATCTCACCAATGCCCTGTCTCTAGCCAACATGATCCTGGGGATCTGCTCTATCTTCTGCACCCTCTGCAAGTAGGTCTGAAACCCAGCAAGCTCTTAGCCAAGAGCTGGAGTCAATGTCATGATGGGAGGAGGGGGAGGCAACAGAACTGGGCACTGAGGCATAGGGACCAGCTGGGGCAGGGGACAGTGCAATGGGTTGGGAGTTAAGAGGTCAAGATTTGAGACACAAATTTAAGAGAATATAAATCACGTCACTCTCAGGCTGCATGGAATTAAATGAGACATTCATAATGGAAAAATAACTAGAAAATACCAAAATACATGGAACTGGAGAAGATTATGTTTAGTGAAGCAAGTAAGGTGAATGGTTTCACTCATATGCAGAATATAGAGAATTGAAAATACAAATGTGAAAAAAAAAGTGAACCTATATCTAAGACTGTGGGAGAACTATAGTGGTTATCTGTGGGGATGGGGACATAGACCTTTGGTAATGGGAGTGGTGAAAAAAAAGACTTGTAAGTCACTACTCAATAAAGTTTCTTTAAAAATTTTATTTCCCTTTTGTTGCCTTTGTTGTCTTTTTATTGTTGTTGTTATTATTGTTGTTATTGATGTCGTTGTTGTTAGATAGGACAGAGAGAAATGGAGACAGGAGGGGAAGACAGAGAGGGGGAGAGAAAGATAGACACCTGCAGACCTGCTTCACCACCTGTGAAGGGACTCCCCTGCAGGTGGGGAGCTGGGGGCTTGAACCAGCATCCTTACTCCGGTCCTTGTGCTTTGAGCCATGTGTGCTTAACCCACTGCGCTACTGCACGACTCCCTCAATAAAGTTCTAAAGTTAAAAAAGAAAGAAAGAAAGAGTAGATAGATAGAATGGAAGGGATGTAGGGTGAGTGTGTATGTATGTGTGTGTGTATGTGTGGTGTGTTATCTGTCAGAAAGGATGTGAGTGTGGGGCACATGAGGGATGTGTGTAAGTGAAGGTGAATGAAGTGTACAGTGTCTTGGGGGGTGTCTGAAGGGGTTATCCAATGGGCAGTATGAAAGAGCCTCCCTGTTTGATTGGACCTGTTGGTCTACCCTTTAGGAAACCCAACTGTGCCTGCTGGATGCTTCTTATCAGCTTCCTGCTTGACATAGCAGTGGGGGCAATAGCCAGACAGCTCAGCATCTGCTCCAAATCAGGTGAGTTCAGGCCTCAGGCCCCTAGTCTCTGACTCCAGGTTGTTCCATCACATGTCATCTCCTTTGTCCCCTAGCATGCAATGGGTCTCATCAATTACCACTTCTGCTCACAACCCTCTGGATATAATAGAAGAAGCCCTAAAGCAGGGCCCCACGGTCTAGATCCAGCCCCTTTGCTAGCTCACTTAATCATCTCTGGTCATCCTTGATCTGGGTTTGTTTCCTCATCTGTCCTGCCTCCTAGAATGGGGGGGGGGGTCTAGCAAACAGGAGTAAGAGTTGTGGTTGTGCTGGTAAAGGGGCCCGGGGGAGTAGGGAAGTGAAAATTATGCCAAGAAGGGCAGCTGGCTTAACTATAATAAAATATTTCCTTGCAACATTTTATTTGAATAAAAGTGTTATCAGCTTTTCAATTTGTAGCCATCCATTTTAAACCAGCCCTTGCATATCAAAGAATAAGAAAACAGACTGGAGAGGGAAGGGGTTGGCTGAGGCCACAAGGTCAGTCTGAGGCAGAGCTGAGAGGACACCCCATCAGACCAGTAGGAGGTATAGCTATTTCACTGTGGGGCTCCAGGGCCTTGCTTGTCACCACTCCATCCTCTCTCTCTCCTTCCTCTGAGCAGGAGTGGAGCTGAGTGACTTTGCTGCCTTCACCACCTTTGGCTTGGCCTCTGCCCTGCTTATAGGTGTGGATGGACCTCTGAATGGCTTCTTGGCCACCATCTATGTGTTGGCAATTTCTTTCCGCCTGTGTTTTTATTCATCTGGTGAGTGGAATCCAGGTAAGTCGCTGATCAGAGAACAACAGAAGCTGTTTGTAAGTGTTGGGTGCCAGAAGCTTGGGGTACAGTGACTGAGTCCTCTTCTTCCTCTCATGGAATCCCTCTTTTCTGTTTCTGGGCTCGATGTCCACTGGAAGCTGCAGGCTGCATTGACAGAGCCATGGCCTGGGGAGTGGGGGTCCTGGGTTTTTGGACTCTTTGTCTTCTTTTCTGTGTGTGCTTTGGATGTAGCATGTCAATTCACAAACTTTGTTATTATGATTTGTTTATTTTTAAATATTTATTTTCCCTTTTGTTCTTGTTTTTTATTGTTGTTGTAGTTATTGTTGTTATTATTGATATCATCTTTTGTTAGATAGGGCAGAGAGAAATGGAGAGAAGAGGGAAAGAAGACACGGGGAGAGAAAGATAGACACCTGCAGACCTGCTTCACTGCCTGTGAAGGGACCCCCCTGCAGTTGGGGAGCCGGGGGCTTGAACTGGGATCCTTACACTGGTCCTTGTGCTTCACGCCACATGCACTACCACCCGACTCCCTATTTGTTTTTTTAAACAGTGCACTCTTTAGCTCTGGCTTATGGTGGTGCTGGGGGCTGAACCTGGGATACCAGAGTCTTTTTTCATAATCATCATACTGTCTCACCAGCCCCAATTCATAGGCTTTAGAACTAAGGGTGGTATAGTAGGGGTGATGGTGGTGGTGGCACAACTGGTAGAGTGCACATGTTAGAATGTGCAGGACTCAGGTTCAATCCCTGATTTTGACCTGTAAGCATGGGAAGTTTCACAAGTGGTAAAATAGTGCTGCAGGTCTCTCTCTCTCTCTCTTCCTCTCTGTCTCTCCCTTCACTCTCAATTTCTCTCTGTCACTTTCCTTAGTAAATAAAAATTTAAAAATTATTGTTATCCAGGATTATTGCTGGGACTCAGTACCTGCACTATGAATCCACTGCTCCTGGACACCATTTTCCCCATTTTGTTGCCCTTGTTGTTGTTGTTATTATAATTATTTTTGTTGTTATTGCTGTTGGATAGGGCAGAAAGAAATCAAGAGAGAAGCCGGGGACTCGAAATGGGATCCTTAAGCCAGTCCTTGTGCTATGTGTCATGTGTACTTAACCCGTTGCTGCTACTGCCCAACCCCCCAAAATCATTTTAAAAAGAGAACTATACATAGTGCTTCAGTTTCCCCAAACAGAGGGAGAAAGGGCTCTGGAGACAGCAATAATTTTGCTTATAGGGTCATAACACTAGGCAGTGCAGATAGACACAAGATGTCAAAAGGCCCTTCCATAGGTCCTAGCTGTCTGCTTTCCCCTGGGCATCCAGTCCTAAACCAGACATCATCTCTGTGTACAACCAAATATTTTATGTGCTGTCACTGCTTTGGAATTTAAGGGGTTTGTAGCAGGAAATGGGAAAGACTCAAAGAGGGGCTTGCTTTAAGGAGATACCTTTAGAGTAGTGGGAAGCACCTAACCTCTGTCTTCTCTTTCCCATGCAGATGTGCCCTTCACACACAAGGGTTTACCCTGCCCCTATGCATCCTGTGTTTTGGCTTCCACCTCCCTTCTGACCAAAGGCAACACATTTGTTCTTTCTTGCATGGCTTCACTCATGATTCTATTTATGATGGATCAGAGTTACTACCCACATGATAAAATCCTGGAGTCTGAGAACTGGAAAAAAATGGTTTATTTGGGAGGTGAGTGAAAGTATTGCTTTCAAATGTCACTAGTGTTAACCTGTTGTCACCACTGCTAATTGTCTCCAAGACTTTGTGAGAACCATGGTGGTTCTCATTGGGAGAGTGGAGATGCAGAACTTGGGTGGTGGTTGCAGCATGGAACTATACCCTGTAATCTCACAATCTTGTAAGTCACTATTAATCACAAAAAAGGAAAAATGATCACATTAATTGTAACATAGAGAATAGATTTTAGGAGACTGAAAATGGAAGCAAGAAAACCAGTTACTTGTCAGACTAGGTGTGGCAGTGGTGGAGATGAAGAGGTTTGAGGTAAATGTTGGAAATATATTTTAAATATCAGGTTTTAAGTTTAAGGAACAAAGTGATGGACTTCAGGCCTTGAGGGTCTGCTCACATTGGGACCCCAGCTGATGCTTCTATAGAGATTTTCCCTAATAAGGGTTTCCTTCATGGAACATTGGTTTTTCTTATTTTATTTCTTGCACCAGGGCTATCGTTTGGTCTTGGGACCAGCACTATAAATCCACCACTCCTAGTGGCCGTTTTTTCTCTCTCCCTTCCTTCCTTCCTTCCTTCCTTCCTTCCTTCCTTCCTTCCTTCCTTTCTTCCTTTCTTCCTGTATTTCCTTTTCTTTCTATTTTATTTGATAGGGAAAGGAGGGGAAGATAGAGAAGTGAGAGAGAAAGAGAGATACCTACAGACCTGCTTCACTAGTTGCATCCCAGTTGCAGGTGAGGAGGAGGGACTCCAACCGAGGTCCTTGATCTTAGTACTATATGCACTTAACCAGGAGCACCACCACCTGGCCCCCAGTTTTCTTCTTTTAAAAGACACTTACGTAATTAGAACAAACATCATTGAGGATACTTTTTCTCCTTTAATTCTCTTGCTCAGTTCCACTCTGACCTTCCCCTTTAGGGCCATGCCCTTTCTTCTATAGCATTTGCACCAGCCACTGTGTCCAAGTTGTAGGCTCTAGCACCTCCTGTACTCTAGATGGCAGAGGCAGAATGGTAGTGTGAAAAATATGAATTTGGGGGGTTGGGCGGTAGCGTAGCGAGTTAAGTGAACATGGCGCTAAGCACAAGGACTGGTGTAAGGATCCCAGTTCCAGCCCCCAGCTCCCCACCTGCAGGGGGGTCGCTTCACAAGCGGTGAAGCAGGTTTGCAGGTGTCTTTTTCTCCCCCTCCTCTCTCCATTTCTCTCTGTCCTATCCAACAACTACATCAATAACAACAATAATAATAACCACAACAGTGATAAAACAACAAGGGCAACAAAAAGGGGAAAAAAAGCCTCTAGGAACAATGGATTTGTGGTGCAGGCACTGAGCCCCAGCAATAAGCCTGGAGGCAAAAAAAAAAATCTGAATTTGGTGGGTACTGGAAATAGCTCAGCTTATAGACAGAAGGACTTGCATGCTTGAGGCTCCTGTCAGAGTGATACTATGGTTCTCTTTCTCTCCCACTCACCTCTTTCTCATTAATTAATCTTTTAAAATTTCATTTATTTGTTCTTTTTTTTTTGTTGTTGTTGTTGTTGTTTATGAGAGGGATAAGAGGAGAGAAAGAGAACTAGATATCATTCTATCTCATGCACTGTTGGGGATCAAACTTGGGACCTCATGCTTGAGAGCCCAACACTATCCACTGTGCCACTTCCTAGACCACAATAAATAAATCTTAAGAAATAAACAGGGAGTAAAAAAAAAAAAAGAAATAAACAGGGAGTCTGTGGTACCTCATCGGGTTAAGAGCAAGTGGTGCAAAGCGCAAGGACCCTAAAGATCCTGGTTCGAGCTCCTGGCTCCCCGCCTGCAGGGGAGTCACTTCACAGGTGGTGAAGCAGGTCTGCAGGTGTCTATCTTTCTCTCCCCCTCTCTGTCTTTCCCTCCTCTCTCCATTTCTCTCTGTTCTATCCAACAATGACGACAATAATAATGACTACAACAATAAAAAATAAGGGCAACAAAAGGGGATAAATAAATAAATATTTTAAAAAAGAAACAAACAACAGGGCAGGGGTAAATAGCATAATGGTTATGCAAAGAGACTCTCATGCTTGAAGCTCCCAAGTCCCAGGTTCAATCACCTGCTCCACCTTAAGCCAGAGCTGAGCAGTGCTCTGGTAAAAAAAAAAAAAGAAAGAAACAACAGTGGTCTGGCAGGTGGTGCAGTGGTTAAATCATTGCACTCTCAGGCATGTTCAGTGCTGAACAAAATGATTTCCTAGGCCTTATATTGCTGCTAAGTCAGACAGTCTTCACTCCTATAAATATAAATTGTCATTTCTAGCTACTTACTTTCCTTTCACCTGCCCATGTCCTAACTGACAACAATATTTCCAGTGTATTGTGCTCCTTTAGATACTATTGATTCCCTCTTCTCAAAATAAACCCCACACTTGGCGGGAACCTTTCTTGGCTTGACTTTGCTATGAGAGTAAAGGAGGAAATGCATAGATTAAAAAAATTACTAGTGATTTAATAATGATGAACAAGATAGCAATATAACAGGGGTTACAATTCCACATAGTTCCCACCACCAGAGTTCCATGTCCTACCCCCTCCATTGGGAGTTTCCCTATTCTTTATCTTTCTGGGAGTATGGACCAAAATTCTTTATGGGGTGCAGAAGGTAGAAGGTCTGGCTTCTGTAACTGCTTCTCTGGTAGACATGAGTATTGGCAGGTTGATCCATACTCCCAGCCTGTTTCTATCTTTTCCTAGTTGGGTAGGGGGTCTGGAGAGGTGAGGTTCCAGGACACATTGGCGAGGTCATCTGACAGAGAAAGTCAGGATGGTGTCATGGTAACATCTGTAACTTGGTGGCTGAAAGGTAGTAAGATATAAAGCAAATTGTTCAATAAACAGGAACCCAAAGGTCAGAATAGAGCAAATGAAACTAGGGGTCTTCATGTGGGAAGAAGCTAGGAAGTCTGTTTTAGGAATGTTCCAGGTGGCCCATGACTGTAGGAATTTTTGCCTGAGCCTGTTAGATAGCTAACATACTGCAGATTGTGACACTGGATTATACCAGAGTTTTACTGGGTAGATTTTAACATAGCTGTAGCTGCTATTCTTACATGGATTACAGTATAGCTGATTACCACTTTATTTTTTCTTCAGATTCTCCTGTTTATTTTTATTGATTTAACATAGTTTACAGAACTATACAATTTCAGTCATATAACATTACACCTCTGTGTTTATGAGACTCAGTGTACCCATCATCAAAGTTTTAATGTCACCTATCAGTCTACCTACTCTTCTTATCCTCTTCTCCTTTTCTTTTTACTGTGGTTTTTTAAAAAAACATTTATTTATTTATTTATTCCTTTTTGTTGCCCTCTTGTTTTATTGTTGTAGTTATTATTGTTGTCGTTGTTGTTGGATAGGACAGAGAGAAATGGAGAGAGGAGGGGAAGACAGAGGGGGAGAGAAAGATAGACATCTGCAGACCTGCTTCACCACTTGTGAAGTGACTCCCCTGCAGGTGGGGAGCCAGGGCTCGAACTTGGATCCTTACATCAGTCCCTGCGCTTTGCGCCACCTGCGCTTAAGCCGCTTCACTATAGCCCGACTCCCTTTACTGTGGTTTTTTTTACTCAATCAAGTTTTACTGGTTTTACCTGCTTAATTTATATCCCATATGTGAATAAACTCATCAGCAATTGCCCATTAATTCTTTACATATTTCACTTAGCACAACCACCTTGAATTCTATCCACTTTATCCCAAAAGGCACAATCTCATCTTTTTCTTATGGTAGAATAGAATTGCATTGATTATATACCTCATATCATTATCTAGTCATCTGTTGAGGGCAATTTAGGTTGATTCCATCATATGGCTACAGTGAATAATGCTGCCATGAACATAGAGGTGCACATATCCTTTTGGATTAATACTTTCAAATACCTAGGAGTTGTGTTACAGGATTATATGGTATTTCAAAATTTTCAAACACTTGTCTTATTTTTTTCTTTCTTTCCTTCCTCCTCTTCCATTTATTTGATAAAACAGAGAAACATTAAGATAGGAGGGGAAGATATATTGAGAGGGAGAAAGAGAGACACCTGTAACACTGCTTCACCATTTGTGAAGCTTACCCACTGAAGGTGGAGAAAAACATTTATCTTTTTATTTATTAATGAAAGAGAGAAAAGAGAGAGGACCAGAGCATTACTATGGTATATGTGATGCTGGAGATGTATCTCAGGATCTCATGCTTGAGAGTCCATTGTCTTATCTACTGTACCACAGTTTTTCCATTTTTTAAAAAAATTTTTATTTAAGAAAAGATTAGTGAACAAAACCATAAGGTAGGAGGGGTACAACTCCACACAATTCCCACCACCCAATCCCCATAACCCACCCCCTCCCATGATAGCTTTCCCATTCTCTAGCCCTCTGGGAGCATGGACCCAGGGTCATTGTGGGTTGCAGAAGGTAGAAGGTCTGGCTTCTGTAATTGCTTCCCCGCTGAACATGGGCGTTGACTGGTCGGTCCATACTCCCAGTCTGCCTCTCTCTTTCCCTAGTAGGGTGTGTCTCTGGGGAAGCTGAGCTCCAGGACACATTGGTGGGGTCTTCAATCCAGGGAAGCCTGGCAGTTTTTCCATTTTTAAAGATTTATTTATGAGAAATAGGCAAGGATAGGGAGAAAGAACTAGAACATTACTCTGGCATATATGATGCCAAGGATCAAACTTGTGACCTCATGCTTTTCAGTCCAGTGCTTTTTCTGCTGTACCACTTCCTGGGTTGCTTTTTTTTTTTTTTTTTTGTCTCCCAGGCTATCCACTGCTCCTGGAGGCTAGTTTTTTTTTTCCCTTTTGTTGCCCTTGTTGTTGTGATATAGGACAGAGAGAAGTCAAGAGAGGAGGTGGAGGCTGAGAGGGGGAGAAAAAGACACCTGCCGCCCTGCTTCACTGGTGTGAAGTGACGCCCCCTGCAGGTGGGGAGCAGGGGGCTCAAACCGGGATCCTTGAGCCAGTCCTTGTACTTTGCAGCATGTACGCTTAACCCACTGCACTACTGCCTGCCTCCCTTCATTTTTGTTTTAAAAAGGAATATAAACACCTTAAGGCTGTAGCAGTTTGCATTCTCAGCAGCAGAGTATCAGAGTTGCTTTTTCTTTACCTCTCTCCCCAGAACTTGTTTTCAGTCTTTTCCTTACATGCCAGTGTTACTAGTGTGAAGTAGTATCTCACTGTGGATCTAACTTGCATTTACCTAATAATGAGTTAATAATGTTGAGCTTTTATTTTCATGTATCTGTGGGCCATCTGTACGTTTTCTTTGGAAATGTGTTTATTCAAATATTTTTCATACTTTTCCTTTTCATTTATTATTTTTGATTTTTTAAAAATTGCCATCGGGAAGTCGGGCGGTAGTGCAGCGGGTACAGCACAGGTGGTGCAAAGCGCAAGGACGGGTATAATGATCCGGGTTTGAGCCCCCGGCTCCCCACCTGCAGGGGAGTGGCTTCACAAGCGGTGAAGCCGTTCTATAGGTGTCTTTCTCTCCCCTGTCTTCTTTTTCTCTCACCATTTCTCTTTGTCCTATCCAACAACAATATAATAACTACAACAATAAAACAAGGGCAAAAAAGGGGAATAAGTAAATAAATGAAAATTGCCATCAGGGTTATTGCTATGGCTTAGTGCCTGCATGGGAAATCCACCTCTCCTAGTGGAAACTGTTATTTTTCTTAACTTTATTTGATAGGACAAAGGGAAGAGGGAGATTGGGGGGGGCGGTGGGAGAGAGAGAGAGAGAGAGAGAGAAAGACCTGTAGCCTTACTTCACCATTCATGGTACGGTTCTTGAATATGGTAGTGTGTGTACTATATCAGGTGTGCCACTCCCCGACCTCCCTATTTTTTTCTCTAATTTTTTTGTTATTTATTTTAATTTTACTGGTGACTTAATATTGATTTATCCTAATCACCTTTTAGGTTGAGATTCCCCTTCAGAGTTCTGTATATCTGTAAAGTAGGCCTATAGCTACTGAAGTCTTTTAATTTTTTTTTTTCCAGAGCACTGCTCAGCTCTGGTTTATGGTGGTGCAGGGGATTGAACCTGGGACTTTGGAGCCTCAGGCGTGGGAGTCTGTATAACCATTATGCTATCTACCCCTGCCCAGTCTTTTAATTTTTAAAAATTTATTGCCACCATGGTTATTGCTGGGGCTCCACACTATGAATCCACTGCTCCCAACAGCAATCTTTCCCTTCCCTTCCCTTCCCTTCCCTTCCCTTCCCTTCCCTTCCCTTCCCTTCCCTTCCCTTCCCTTCCCTTCCCTTCCCTTCCCTTCCCTTCCCTTCCCTTCCCTTCCCTTCCCTTCCCTTCCCTTCCCTTCCCTTCCCTTCCCTTCCCTTCCCTTCCCTTCCCTTCCCTTCCCTTCCCTTCCCTTCCCTTCCCTTCCCTTCCCTTCCCTTCCCTTCCCTTCCCTTCCCTTCCCTTCCCTTCCCTTCCCTTCCCTTCCCTTCCCTTCCCTTCCCTTCCCTTCCCTTCCCTTCCCTTCCCTTCCCTTCCCTTCCCTTCCCTTCCCTTCCCTTCCCTTCCCTTCCCTTCCCTTCCCTTCCCTTCCCTTCCCTTCCCTTTTCCCTTCCCTTCCCTTCCCTTCCCTTCCCTTCCCTTCCCTTCCCTTCCCTTCCCTTCCCTTCCCTTCCCTTCCCTTCCCTTCCCTTCCCTTCCCTTCCCTTCCCTTTTCCTTCCCTTTTCCTTCCCTATCCCTGTCCCTTTCCCTTTCCCTTTCCCTTTTCCTTTTCCTTCCCTTTTCCTTCCCTATCCCTGTCCCTTTCCCTTTCCCTTTCCCTTTCCCTTTCCCTTCCCTTCCCTTTTTTTTTTTTTTGCCTCCAGGCTCATCACTGAGGCTTAGTGACTGAACCATGAATCTACTGCTCCTGATGGATATATATATATATTTTCATTGTTGTTGTTGCTGTATAGAACAGAGAAACCGAGAGAGGAGGGGAGAGAAATATAGACATCTGCAGTTGTGCTCCACTGCTTCTGAAGCGAACCTCTCCCCTCCCCGCTCCCCCTTCCCTAGGGATTGAACCCAGGACTTTGGAGCCTCAGGCATGAAAGTCTTTTTGCATAACTGTTACACTATCTCTCTAGGAAATCTCTTTAGAGATTCAGTGATCAAGATTCTTTGAGGGATTGTCCAACTGGCATGCTTTATCCAGCTTATAACAAAATTTCCAGAAGGAACTCAGGTGTTCAGCATAAATTATCTTGCTAGAACAATCTAGATACCTCAAGTCACTCTTACAGATTAGGAACTTACTTATTTATTATTTATTTATTTATTTATTTAATTTACTGGATATTTGTGCATCAGGAACTGTTAGCTGGAACACATGCATGATTTCACTGCTCCAGGCAGCTTTTTCATTCAGAGAGACAGCAACACCATAGATCTGAAACTTTCTCCTGTGCCAAACCACCTTCTATGTAGTACATGGCTTGGACCCAGGTCATATACATGACAAAGCAAGTGTCCTACAGCGTCCTACATGGTGAACTAGTTCTTTGGTCCAAGTTAAAGAAGGTTATATGTTTGTAGGGAAATGTTTAGTATTCAAGTTCCTGAATAGCAAGAAAGGTTTTATTATTATTTTTATTGCTGGGGATTGGTGCCTGCACCATGAATCCACTGCTTCTGGAGGCTTTTTTTTTCTTCCCTTTTTGTTTTATCGTTGTTGTGGTTATTATTATTGTTGCTATTGATATTGTTGTTGGATAGGACAAAGAGAAATGGAGAGAGGAGGGGAAGACAGAGACAGGGAGAGAAAGACAGACACCTGCAGAACTGCTTCACTGCCTGCGAAGCAACTCTCCTGTAGGTGGGGAGCCAGGGGTTTGAACCGGGATCCTTAAGCCGATCGTTGTGCTTTGTGCCATGTGCGCTTAACCTGTTGCGCTACTGCCTGACCCATTTGTGTGTGTGTGTGTGTGTGTGTGTGTGTGTGTGTGTGTGTGTGACTTAAAAGTGTCTTTACAAAATTACATCATCGGTGGTCCGGAAGGTGATGCAGTGGATAAAGCACTGGACTCTCAAGCGTGAGGTCTTGAGTTCGATCCCCAGCAGTACATGTACCAGAGTGATGTCTGGTTCTTTCTCTCTCCCCCTTTCTCATCAATAAACAAAAAAAATTACATGATTGCACATCCATATAATGGCCATCTTTATAAGCAGATGTTTCTAAGGATACCAATCTCAGGTCTGCTAAATGCTCTTTCCTGTACATAAAAGAAAATATTGTATTGATGCTTATCACTTCAAATTTAATATATAGAGGAGTGTACATATATATATGTATATGTATGTATATATATTTTAAACAAGGGATTTGGGAGGCCTGGTGGTGGTGTACTTGGCCGAGCACACATGTTGTGGTGTGCAAGGACCCATGTTTGAGCGCCAAGTCCCCACCTGCAGGGGGAAAGCTTTGTGAGTGGTGAAGCAGGGATGCAGCTGTCTGTCTCTCTCCCTCTCTATCACCCCCTTCCCTCTAGATTTCTGGCTGTTTCTATTCAATAAATAAATGAAAAATAATAAAAAATTAAAAGAAAAACAAGGGATTTGGGCAACTTATTCTTAACTAGGATTGGTTTCTGATCTGAATTTGACAAACTGGAACCTGAGTTTGCATTAGATTCTAATTGTTAAGCTAGATGTAGACAAAACTTTCAGAGGCAGGATTCATGTCTCATGCTTTTGTTACTTACACTATGAGTAAGAACTGAAGGAGGAAAGGGTGGGCATGGACAAGTAGAGGGTGGAAAACATATGTAAGACAGCTTCATAATAACGGGGTACTTGCCTTTTTTTCTTCTTCCAGGAATCGTCTTGCTGTTTTTGTCTCCGTTCTCACTAACTCCTTTTTACTGCCTGCTGTGGTCACTCTCCTACATCTTCTTTCCAGATGTTCTATGGGGCCAGGCAGCATGCTACAGACTGCAGCATTGAAGAAAGTAAATGCTCTCTCAATTTCCACTGGCTTCCTGTGGGAGTTGTATCACCATGATGGGCCAAGCCTTACTGAATATTCACTAAACCTTTACTTGTCCCTGGCTGTATTTGTGTGTGATAATCTCTGTTGTCCTGAACTACAACAATTTACAGCAGGGCCCATGGTTTTTACTTCTTCTTTATTCAGGGCTCTGAATCCACAGGGAGCATAGTTTATGTGCATGTAGAACTTTTTCCAAGCTATATTTGTGTCAGGTTTACATGACAACTTGTAACTAAGTGAGTGACCATGTGTACTTTAGGAGTGAGCCCCTTCAGAAATGATATCTTCACTGCTTTGGACCTGCCTAACCCTGATTGTTCCAGTGGTAATAGTTGGAGGGCTTACTGAAACATTTCTCTTTTAAATTTTATTTTAATTTTTTTCCCTTTTGTTGCCCTTATTGTTTATTGTCATTATTATTGTTGTTGTTATTGCTGTTGTTGGATAGAGAAATGGAGAGAGGAGGGGAAGACAGAGGGGGAGAGAAAGATAGACACCTGCAGACCTGCTTCACCACCTTTGAAATGACCCCCTGCAGGTGAAGAGCCGGGGGCTCAAACGAGGATCTTTATGCCAGTCCTTGCGTTTCACACCATGTGTGCTTAACCTGCTGCGCCACCACCCGGCTCCCTGAAACATTTCTTAAACTTGCAGATGTAGTAACTCTGTAGTGCAGAGTGAGTCATGGGACAGGCTAATCACTTGGCCCTATATGAATGTGTGTAAGCCATATTTCAACAACCAAAGTTCATACCTCTGCTTCATATAAACACTGGCAGCTTGAGAGTCCTCCTCTTTTCAGAACCTCATTGTTATTTCTTTCCCTATGATCTAAAGTGCTAAACTCTAGCTATTAAAATACCACTTCATATTCTAAAATTCAAATTGAATGGATATCCAGGTCCACTGAAAGTGATGCCTCCAGAAAGCTTACTAGAAGGATTGTGGATTAGTCTGCTTTCCTCAACTAGGACAGAAAAGCACCTTTTATCTCAAGATCTAACTTCTTGAAATTTTTAGACCTTTGTATGTGGAACATATGCATTAAGTTTAAAACTATATTAAAAATAATCCAAAGATGACCACATAGCTGTGATTTGGCTCTAAAGTGAGTATCCTCACCCCTACCACTTTGGGTTGTTTACATATATGTTACATCATTTATGGAATTCTCCTTCCTTCACTTTCTTTTTCTTTCTTTTTCCACTGGGGTTATCACTGCACCTCAGCACCTTTATGATGACACCACTGTGTCTGGTGGCCATTTCCTCCCCCTTCTCTTGTTATATTTGATATGAGAGGGGCAGATAGAGAGGGAGAAAGAGAGATAGATACCTGCAGTCCTGCTTCAGCTCACACAGCTTCCCCTCTGCAGACGGGGACTCTAGGCTTGAACCTGGGTCCTTGAGCACTATTGATAATATGTGTGCTCAACTGGTATGCAGTTGGCAGTCCCCCATTTATGTGCTTTCATGCTTTGAGATGACTATGCCTGTGTCTCCCTAGATTTTTTTTTTAATTGTGGGATTAATGGCTTATAGTATAGTTGTTGACACATGGGTACAATTCCTTATCTCACTGCAATAGGTGTCTGCAAATCAGTCTGATCTCCAGCTTACGTCCTTTTCCACCATCGTGTACTAGGATCCAGGAACTCAAGGCTTCAATTATCTTCAGCCCTCTCCCTGCCCTCCTTCTGCAGAGTCCTTTGGTATGGTGCAATACACCAAACCACTTCAAGTTTTACTTTTGTGTTTTCCCTTTCTGTTCTTGTTTCTTAAATTCTGCTTATGAGTGAGATCATCCCATGTTGATTTTTCTCTTTTTGGCTAATCTCACTTAACATGATTTCTTCAAGTTCCATTCCAAATGAGATGAAGAACATGACCATCATTCTTAATAGCTGAGCAGTATTCCATCGTGTACTTTCTTAGCCACTCATCTGTTGTTGCACACTTAGGTTACTTTCATGTTTAGGCTACTACAAATTGCGCTGCTATGAGCACAGGTATACCTAGATCTATTTGGATGAGTGTGCTTTGTTCCTTAGGATATATCACCAGGAAAGGAATTGCTGGGTCATAGGGTAAATCCATTTCTTACCTTTAAATTTTTTTTTTTATTATTTTAATATTTATTTTTCCTTTTGTTGCCCTTGCTGGTTTTTTGTTGTAGTTGTTGTTGTTGTTATTGATGTCATCGTTGTTGGATAGCACAGACAGAAATGGAGAGAGAAGGGGAAGACAGAGAGGGAGAGAGAAAGATAGACACCTGCAGACCTGCTTCACTGCCTGTGAAGCAACTCCCCTGCAGAGGAGCCGGGGGCTCGAACCAGGATCCATATGCTGATCCTTGCGCTTTGCGGCATGTGCACTTAACCCACTGCGCTACCACCTGACTCCCTTAACATTTTAAAAAAATTACTTATATTTATTTACTAGATAGAGACAGCCAGAAATTGAGAGGGAAGGGGAAGATAGAGAAGGATAGGGAAAGGGAGACATCTATAGACCTGCTTCAGAGGGTTAAGGGGGCCAGGCAGTAGTGCACATGACACAAAGTACAAGGACTGGCCTAAGAATCCCAGTTTGAGCCCCTGGCTCCCCACTTGCGGGGGGGGGGGTTGCTTCATGGGTGGTGAAGCAGGTCTGCAGGTGTCTTTCTGTCTCCCCTCCTCTCTTGATTTTTCTCTGTCAACAATAACAATAGTAACAACAGTGATAAACAACAAGGGCAACAAAAGGGAAAAATGGCCTCTAGGAACAGCTGATTTGTAGTACAGGCACTGAGCCCCCAACAAGGCAAAAACAAAACAAAACAACAGATTTAAGTCCATTCACAAGGAAAGTGAAACCAGCAACAAACCAAAGAGATTATATCAAAAGTATCTGCACAGCAAAAGAAGCCACTACTCAGACAGACTCCTTATGGAATTGGAGAAGATATTTTTATGCCATACATCAGACAAAAGTTTTATAGCTAAAATATAGAAGGAGCTCACCAAACCCATCAACCAAAAAACAAATGACTCATCCAAAAGTGGAGAGAGGATAAGAACAGACTATTTACCAAAGAAGCGATCCAAAGGGCTGACAAAAATATAGGGAAAAAAAAAGTCCCAGATTTTAAACTTCTTTATATCTGTATTGCTGCTGTCTACCATACCACCTGGCATTAAACATACTTATGGGGCAGATGAACCAATTTCGCTGAGCATTCTACTGAGTTAAATACAAGGTTACAAGACTGTAGCAAGAAGTTAACAAATATATATTGGCTCAGACATTTCAATTTGATGTCTGAAATTCAGTGCCATACCCAAATTTCAGTGATGCTACCTCCTCTGAGGGCTGTCTTCATATAAGGTGTTCAGTGTCAGTGCCCAGTTCATTGTCTAAACACAGTAATCATTCAAAACATATTTATTTTATACTGAGCCAGAACCAACCAGATTATAATTACACAAAAAGACTTTCATGCCTGAGGCACCAAAGGTCCCTGATTCAGTCCTTAGCATTACCATAAGCCAGAGCTAAGCAGTACTCTAATTAAAAAAAAAAAAAATGGAAGAGAAAGAAACAAAGTGAATAAAAAGAGGGAGTTCTTTATGTCTTGGTTCAGGCATCCTCTTATATTGTCAACACACATATATATGTAATATATATATTTTTTGAATAGAGACAGATACATTTGGGGGGATGAGAAAGATACTGGCAGTACTGCACCACTCATAAAAGCTCCCCCTGCATACAGGTGGGGGCTGGGGGTTTGAACCCAGGTCCTCGTGCATGATAATATGTATGCTCAAAAGAGTGTGTCATTTCCAGGTCCTAAGAAATTAATTTTGACCTCAAGTGTCATTAATAAGTGTCTATAAACCTAAAACAAAAACTTCATGGGATAATATATTCACCATGTTATTTAAAAGCATGCATTTTTTTATTAAAAAGAAAAGTTGTTTCAAGGTACGGGAGGTGGCACAGTAGATAAGGCATTGGACTCTCAAGCAGGAAATCCTGAGTTCAATCCCTAGCAGCACATGTACCAAAGTTGTAATATCTGGTACTTTCTCTTTTTTCATTAATAAAGGAATAAAATCTTAAAAGAATTGTTCCTAGGGGTTGGGCAGTAGTGCAGTGGGTTAAGCGCACATGGCACAAAGCGCAAGGACCGGCCTAAGAATCCAGGTTTGAGCCCCGGGCTCCCCACCTGCAGGGGGGTTGCTTCACAAGTGGTGAAGCAGGTCTGCAGGTGTCTATCTGTCTCTCCCCACCCCCGTCTCCCCCTCTTCTCTGTCCTATACAACAACAGCTATAAGAACAATAACAATAAAACAACAAGTGCAATAACAAGGGCAACAAAAATGGGAAAAATAGCCTCCAGGAGCAGAGGATTTGTGGTGCAGGCACCAAGCCCCAGAAATAACCCTGGAGGCAAAAAAAAAAAAAAAAAGAAAAAGTTCCTATTTTACTGAATGGATTGTATAACCACCCATAGTTTTTAAAATCTGCAATCCCAGAGCACTCCTCTAGAAGAGACTATATACAGGGCTGAGACATATGTGGCATGTCAACACAAGCTGTTACCAACACAACCAGTACTCATGTATTATTTGGTTATTTGAATTTAAAGTATTTTCCAGGGGCAGGGGAGGCAGCAGAATAGTTGTGCAAATGACTTTCATGCTTGATGCTTCAAAGTCCCAGGTTCAAACCCTGCACCACCATAAATCAGAGCTGAGCAGTTCTCTGGTTTCTCTCATTAAAATAAAATTAATAAAATATTAATTTTTTCCATCAAATGAGATTATTGGGAAGGGAAGTACCATGTACTGAATATTTCTTATATATACTACCTTATTTCTTAGCAAATGATCCTGAGAGGAAGAAAATACTATATTTTGTATATAAAATAAGTACATATTTTACTGCATACAATATATAAACATCTACATGTTTTGTATAGAATATATAAATATACATAATATATATACATATTCCTAAGAGAGATCTAGAAATGAATTAGACGAATTTTTTTTTCCCCTCCAGGGTTATTGCTGGGCTCGATGCCTACACCATGAATCCACTGCTCCTGGAGGCCATTTTGCCCCCTTTTTGTTGCCCTAGTTGTTGCAGCCTCGCTGCGGTCATTATTGCCGTTGTTGACGTTGCTTTGTTGTTGGATAGGACAGAGAGAAATGGAGAAAGGAGGGGAAGACAGAGAGAGGGGGAGAGAAAGATAGACACCTGCAGACCTGCTTCACCACCCGTGAAGTGACTCCCCTGCAGGTGGGGAGCCGGGGGCTCGAAGGACGAATTTTTTTACTCAGCATTAAGATGACTCTACCACTAAATGTGAGATGTGAACACCACTCCTAATAACAAATGCCCAAGAAACTTTTTACTTCTGTGTATATGAATGGCACATAGAAGGGTGGTTCATTATTTTACAAAATGAACAGCCACAACTGCCTGCACACCCAAGGTGAGGAAAACCTCATTTTCACGCCACTACCTCTGAGTAGTGACTCATCGAGCTAAAAACTTAAGATCTTCAGGGGGTCGGGCGATAGCGCAGCGAGTTAAGTATACATGTCGTGAAGCACAAGGATCGGCATAACGATCCCAGTTTGATCCTCTGGCTCCCCACCTGTTGGCGGTGAAGTAGGTCTGCTGGTGTCTATCTTTCTCACCCCCTCACTGTCTTCCCCTCCTCTGTCAAATTCTATCCTATCCAACAATAATAACAGCAACAAGAGCAACAAAAATGGGGGGAAAAATCTTAAGATCTTCAGAGTCTACAGAGCTTTAGCTATAGGAAGAATTCAAACTGGAAGCAGCTGGGTTAGTGCACCCTCCCAGCTCATCTGGGAGGGTGCACGACCCAAGTTTAAGTCCCTGGTATACCACATGGGGATACCTTGGCACTGTGGAAAGCTTTGGTGTGGCAGTTATCTCTTCTCTATTGGAAAACTTTGGCCTGGAGTGGTGAAGTCTTAGTGTGCTTGCTCACATGCACACACACCTGGAAGCAGTTACATTCTTTCTTTTTCTTTCCTCTTGTCTCCACACCTTTCCTGAAGGAGAAAGGGCTACTTTCCTCCTCACCTCACTTTTTATTACCTGTTACATTCTTTTGACTCCATTTTCTATGGCTAGCATACCCAAACTAAAGTACAAACAACTGAACATTTTATTAGTATTTAATTTGTGTTTTTGGAGATTTACAGTTTCACAAGAAACACTGATTTTTCTCAAATGATAAAAAAGCAAAAAAAAAAAAAAGAGAGAGAGAGAGAGAACATCTATTTTCTTAGATAAACAGAACAAATCTCTTCAGCAAGTACTGGGCCAATTCAGATCAAAGGAACCAGTGAAGCAGAAGTTACATATAAGTTTAGATTTTTCCAGTTTTAGGAATAACACAAATGCCTTCTTGTCTAGTTCTGTAAGGTTACCAAATGGGTCAAACAGTTTAAAACTGTTAAAAGAGCTCACAAAACCATCAGGATTCTATATCATTTGAATGCTGGTGGCTCACTCTCCTGGGGGCTGCATCTGTTTACAGAATTCATCAAACTGCTGTTGCTCCAGTTCTGTCATGACTCTGTTGAGGGCATAGATCTGAAGGAGAAAAAGACATGCATGTTAGCAATGGGAGTAGCTTCTTAACATGCCATCAAATATGAGTGTCATTTGAAGATGCCAAGACTCCTCCCCTGCTAATGCAGGGACAGTGATAAGGGAACAGTAAAAGTAGGTAGGTATTTATTCTACTTCAGGAATAAGAAAAGACCTGGCTTATATATATATATATATATATATATATATATATATATATATATATATATATATATATATATATATAGGCAGGGTGGCAGGTAGTATGATTAAATACAATCACAAGTACAGAATTCACTCTGGAAACATCAGAGGGGGTGAGAGAGCTAGAGAGGGCGTGAAAATTAAGTTGGTGCCTTAAAAGCCATGCCAAGGAATCTGAACTTTATCTTCCTAACTCGGGAGAGAAGCAAAGGTAAGTGCAGGAGAGGAATTTGATTATATCTGTGCTTTTGGAAATATGATTGATGACTACATGAGGGATGGGGGAAGGAGAGAAGATCCTTGGGAGGGATCTATTACAACATCCAGGGAGAAGGTAGTGGGAATATGAGGGCAGGCAGTGTTGGGGCAAAGAAGACTGCAAGAAGCATTCTAAGGTGAAAGACAGAATAATTACTTTCTTCCTTACTCTTCTTCTTCTCTCTGTAGTAATCTATCTACTAAAGAACAGAAACATAAAACTCAATTTGTAGGAGAAAAAAAAGGATATATATATATATATATATATATATATATATACATATATATATATATATATATATATATATGGAGTATAACTTGATTATAAGGAGAATAGAAGGGGAAGAAAAAGAAATTGAGAAGAGAGAGAAACAGAAAATATAAGATAGGAGCAGAAGTTATTGGAAAAATCAACCAAATATATGCCAGAGGAGGTAGCAAAACTGTAAGATGGTTCCTCAACAATACTAAAAAAAAAAAAAAAAGAAAGTTCTTCAAACTTCTGATATAACTAATCAAAATAAACAGAACAGGTATGTAAGTAAAAACTTTTTGAGTTAAAAAGAGGACATAATTTTGCTACAGAGAAATTAAAACAAAATGGGGTGGGGGTAGATAGCATAATGGTTATGCAAACAGACTTTCATGCCTGAGGCTCTACAGTCCCAGATTCAATCCCCCACACCACCATACACCACAGCTAAGCAGTACTCTAGTTTAAAAAAAAAAAAAATATATATATATATATATATATATATATATATATATATATATATAAACTCTGTCTCAAACACTTAAGTAAAATGATCAAAACAATGATTAAATGCTTTTAGTTTTTTTTTTTAAATTATCTTTACTTATGGCTAGAGAGAACCAGATATTGAGAGGGAAGGGGGAGATGAAGAGGAAGAGAGATAGATACCTACAGCACTGCTTCACCATTCACAAAGCTTTGCCCCTGTCGGTGGGGACTGGGGGCTTGAACCTGGGTCCTTATGCATTGTGTGTGCACGCTTAACCAGGTGCACCACCATCTAGCTCCTGATTAAATGCTTGCTACAAATAGTATATAATAGTTGAATGACTCTATAGTTTTCCCCCAAATTTGTAATACTTATATTTATTTCACATGAAAAAGACTTCTACTTAATTCACTACTGTTCCAAATAGTTTTTTTCTTTATTATGAAGCTCCCCACACCTTACAGATGCTCCCTTGCAGTGGCTAGGGGCTCAAACCTGGGCTCTTGTGCAAAAGTGCATTCTCCTGGGTAAGCCACCTCCTGGCTACCATGTTCTATCCTTTAGCTGGGTAGGTAGTACAAAGGTGTTTGTTTACGCTTTAAGCCACACATACATAACATATATATATATACGAAACTGACAGGGAAGGGTAGAAAGGGAGACAGAAAGACACCTGCAGTACCACTTCACTGTTTACAAAGCTTTTCCCTTGCTGGGGACTTGAACCCAGGTTCTTGCACACTGTAACATGTGTGTTCAACCTGATGTGCCACCACTTGGCCCCTATATGCTAAATATTTTTAATCTATCTATTGGGTGGGTTATTGGAAAAGTCACGTTTTTTTGAATAAAAAAATACATCTTTTCCGACAACCCAGTATATCTCTACCTACAGCTATGAACCTGTTTTTAAATCTTTGTTTTTAAAACCTTTCATGTGCTTGCTTTGGCAGCACAAATACTAAGTTGGAATGATACAAAGAAAATTAGCATGGCCCATGCACAAGGATAACATACACGTTTGCAATAAGTTTATATTTTAATAAAAACAACTGAAGGGGCCAGGTGGCATGCCTGGTTCAAGCCCACGGTCCCCACCTGCAGGGGGAAAGCTTTGTGAGTGGTAAAGCAGTGCTGCAGGTGTCTCTCTGTCTCTCTCGCTCTCTAGAACCCCCTTCCCTCTTGATTTCTGGCTGCCTCTATCCAATAAATAAAGAAATTAAAAAAAAAAACTGAAAAACTAAAACTCTCATGTTTCAATGAACATTTGTGAACTGCACATTAATATGCTAAGGATGGTGAAAGATATTAAATAGCTTCCAGGAGCTCTGCAGGTGAGGGAGGTATGCTTGTAAGAAAAAGGGGGACATGAAATAAGCAGAGAAAGAAATTCAGAATGGGCCAGGGTGTCAGAGCCAAGCAACAACAGACTATCTAAATGGAAAGAGTCACTAATATCAAATGCAGCTCCAGCTGCCAAATGTGCCTTCTGTTTCTAATTACCCTTACATCTCTCCTTCAAGGCTAACTTTCTGGAATGTGGCATCTTTACAGAATTGAATGGAAACAGTGTCTTCCTCCTGGCAAGTGGTCTTGTCACATTCCTATCTTTGTAGATCACATTCCATGCAAGGCAAATAAAACAACAAGGCAGCTGTAGGGCAGAGCAAAGCAGGAGACAAAAGTAGAAGATATGTTTTGACCCAAAATCTGTTCCTCAATAACTCAGTCATATCTGGTCATATCACTTTAAGAGGAACATACTACCTTCTGCTTTACAGAGTCATGTATTTGATATCTCCTTTATTCTAGGAAGGGTTTCCAAAAGTTAAAGGGGGAGTAACAGTAATACATGTCTTCAAGTTCTGGTGTGAGGATGTCATGTGGTCATGTATGTGCAGGTGGTCCTGTGCTTGGCACATTTTAATAACCAAGAGTCAGCTGCTTCTAGAGTACAAATTCATATCACCTTTCAGTAAGTCAACATATACATGGTCACTTGTTCAACTTATAGCCCACACATCAAAAGCACAATGTGCTTTGGAACTGCTTGGAAACACAGGGATTCCTGATAATAATCACTGCCATTTACGGTTTGCTTTCTCTGTAAGAGGTACTGTGCTTTCTTTATATATAGTATTTTTGTTTTTGATAACCTTTTTAAAATTAATATATATATATATATATATATTATTATCTTTCTTTATTGGATAGAGACAGCCAGAAATCAAGAGGAAGGGGGTGATAGAGAGGGAGAGAGACAGAAAGACACCTGCAGCCCTGCTTCACCACTCATGAAGCTTTCCCCCTGCAGGTGGGGACCAGGGGCTCAAACCCGGGTCCGTGAGCATTGTAATACATGCGCTCAAACAGGTGTGCCACCACCCGGCCCCTTTGATAACCTTTTGAGGAAGGTAGTATCATTCTCACTTTATCAAGAAAGAATTGAGGCACCGAGGCTCAGAGAAGTTAATTGTTTTCTTGGAGAGAACTGGGATATACGGAGGAGCTGGGATTTGAAGTCAGACAAACTTTGCCCTTGGAACCTCAGCTGGAAGGGCATCAATAAGGACAGGAACAATATCCTTTACATCTTTACCTAAAGTGTGTATAAAGGCCAATTTCCTCCCTATCTTATGGATTGCTTCTTTCCCTGGACCTGGCCTCAGCCATTGTTCTGGGTGCTGGGTTAGGGGTAGCAGTATCCTCTGCTCTTCTCGGCTTGCCTCTCTTGATTCCTACTAAATGAGATCAGGCCTAAAGATTCTCTGAGTGTTGTACCTGAGGTGGAGTTTCCCCTCTGTGAGTGGGTTATGAGGGGGAGGCAGAGAAGCCCCAACCTCTCAGCTGCAATAACTTCATTTAGCATTTGCAACTCAGAGCTGGAGGGACTAGCAAATGTTGGTGCCCTGTCCAAAGAAAAATTTATTTTTTAATTTTTATTATCTATTATTTATTGGATAGAGATAGCCAGAAATCAAGAGGGACGGGGGAAAAAGAGAAGGAAAGACAGAGAGACACCTACAGCCCTGCTTCACCACTCAAAAAGCTTTCCCCCTGCAGGTGGGGACTGGAGGCTCAAACCTGGGTCCTTGTGCACTGTAACATGTGCACTCAACCAGGTGCACCACCACCCGGCCCCCAAAGGACAATTTCTAGGGCTGTTTTTTTTTTATAGCAAACTATTCATCAAAGCACAAGGCAGTAAAGTCATCTATGGGCCTGGATTCACACAGGGAAGGTTAAGAAAAGAGAAAATTATGTTAGAATCCAGGTATCAAATGGATAGCTTTAATCAAAGGTATATTTCACCTTATGGATTAACTTTAAATACATTCCTAATTTTCCTGACTATGTTTACCATCTGCCTCCCACAGTGAATATAAGCTGCATGAAGGCAGAGATTCTTTTCTCCTTCTATCATCCTGCATCTCGACTTGTACACAGTTCCACACATAGAAGCAGTTCAATATTTGTTTAATGAATGGATCAGGCTAACAGAAATATAAAGTTTGACACTATCGAGTACTGGAAAAATGGGGAAAGAGAATTGTTAGTGGATGCAAACTTTTGAAAGCAATTTGACAATATCTAGTAAAACTGAAACGTATCCAGTAATTTAAGTTATATATGTCCTACAGAAATTCTGTTTAGGTTCCAAAGGAGACATTTAAAAGTTCTTTCTACAGCAATGTTTATAGTGACAAAACAAAAGTCAAACAAACAAACACCCTTGTAAATATGTTTAATGTCCATTACTGGAGGAATAGGTAATTAGATTTACAAAATAGACTAATATGTGATCAGAGTATTGCTCTACCATCCATGAAATAACATGTTTTATCTTTATTTCTCCCTCATGTGGTGCCAGAGACTGAACCCAGAGTTCATGCATGTAAAAAAATACACTCTTCCACTGAACCACATCCCTGGCCCTAGATTCTTATATTAACATGAATAGTTCTAAAAAACACAGGCTACAAAGTGGTGGTATGCCTGGTAAAGCACACATATATTACCATGTGAGAAGATCCAGGTTTAAGCTCCCATCCCCACCTGTAGGGAGGAAGCTTCATGAGTGGTGGAATAGTGCGGCAGATTTCTTTCTGTCTTTTTCTTTCTTTCTCTCCCTCTCCTTCTCTATGTCTCTTTATTAGAGAAAATAGGAAAAAAAACTGGCAGCAAAAAGTGGTGGAGTGGTTGTGCACGTAACAACCCCCAAAAGTAAGCAAAATACAAAATACGGATTTTTATTAATAAAAAATTTAAAATACAAATGAATACATGGCTTAAGGGTACTATTAATATTTGAATATAAAGGTATCTAAAAATAGTGATTGTCCATGAAAAAGGAAAAAGGATATAAGAAGGCAGAAAATGGACAATGGGAACCTCAAATTTACATGTTATTTTTAGTTATATATTTATTTTTACAAAGATTCTAGGCAAAGATAACAAAACATTAACCATTAACAGTTCTTGGTGCTGAGAACCCAGGTGTTGCACTGTACTTGCAAGCATGAGGTCCTGAGTTCCACTCCTAGTATTGTATGTGCTACAGTGATGCTCTGCTTCTCTCTCTCATTAATAAAGCCCTTAAACATTTTTTTCCTCAAAAACAGTGAAGCAAGCTTTTCTCCCTCTGACATTAAAAACTGAAACAATGTAGAGAGTCTAAAATTTTTATACCCAAATACATTGTAAGTGCTGAAAGAACAATGGGCCTGGAAACATACTGGTTGGAGATCAGGCCTTTCTTTCCTGGTTATGAGCAGCTGGCTGTGAGTTCTTACTTGGCCAAATCCGGGACAACTGTGCTAGAGGGGTGTTTGACACTTACTCTCTTTCACACTAACCCCATCCCCTTGCATGTCCCTTCTCTTTCTCGTTTCTTCTTTCCCTCTGGACTTTACCACCAAAATTCTGTGCTAGGCATTGGTTGGTTCTGATATTAACTTGGCATGGACTCTGGGCTGCCACCACCATTTTGGACCCTCACTGATCTCCTTTCTAAGCTGTTCTTTCTTTCTTTCTTTCTTTCTTTCTTTCTTTCTTTCTTTCTTTCCTTTCCTTTCCTTTCCTTTCCTTTCCTTTCCTTTCCTTTCCTTTCCTTTCCTTTCCTTTCCTTTCCTTTCCTTTTCTTTTTTCTTTTTTTTTGCCAGGATACAGGCTCCCGGGGCATTACACCGCTCTGTGATTTCTCTATTCCAGTATCACTGATCTTCAGCAGTCTACAGGTATACGGGCACCCCGATCTCACCTCTGCTCTTTGTCTTTGCTTCAGTTCCTGCTGGGCTGATTTCTGCTTAGCCTTCTCAACTCTGCTGGCAGGTTCTTTAACTTTGGATTTTTCTTTGCGTGCAGGTGTATCCATGACTTATCGCTTCTTAATATCCTTCCTCAGCTCTGACCTGGATGGGTGCAACAAGACTTACTTAAACAACACATGCATGAAACAAAACAACTGTCATCACTCATCTCATCAAACCCCCCAACCCCAGTTCAGCCTCTTCCTTTGACAGGTTCAGCAGCGGGTGGGTTAGAGTGGAAATCTTTGGATGGAGGCAGAGGGGTGGGTATGAACTGAATCCCACAGCCACGACCTCGCTGGCATCTTTAGTCCAATCTCCACCACCCCCCCTCTGCCCTCCAGCCTCACTCATTGTTTTTTGTCTGCAAAATGGGACAGTGGTTCCTAGCCTGGCCTCCTTCCTCCCGGGCCCTGGGAGGAGCCACTGCGAGAGCGGGTCACAGGCTTTAGCGTGCGGTGCCCAGTGCGGAGCTACTGAGATCCAGAGGCCCCAGGGACCCGCGCGCGGCGGGGAGGCCCGCACCTGGCCCTCCGCCAGCCGGGCCTGCAGAGCCGCCGCCCTCCACGGGCTGCGCCCGGCCTTCAGCCCCGCCGCCCGCCGGGCCCGCCCTCCGCCGCCAACCCCGCCCGGGCCCCGCCCTGGGCCCAAGCCCGGCCCCGGGGGAGGCTCCCCTCCCGCTACCATCCTCCCCCGGGGCAAAGTAATGGCGTGGCGTCCGTGCCTTCCCGCCCCGGCCTCAGCGCGCTGGGCTCTGCACCTCGCTCACCAGGCCCCGCCGGTCCACACCCGCCTTCCCAACTCCCGGCTCGGGAGACCCGCGCCCCGCGCCTCAGGGTGGGCGGGGCCGTGACCGGGAGGTGGCTGGAGAAGCCCCGCCCACAGGAGGTGTGCGCACGCGCAGAGAGTATGTCTGGGCTAGCGGGTCTGGCGTGGATGATATTCCTGCTAACAAAAGGTTTTCCCGGGGATGTGGGACCACTGCTAGGTTTTGAAAGGTGATGTTCTCAAGTGGTCTCCAAGACTTTGTGAGAACTGTGGTGGTTATTCTTTGGGAGGATGGGGTCACAGAACTTTGGTGGTGGGTGTGGTGTGGAACTACACGCTGTAAACTTAAGTCCTGTAAGCCACTATTAATCACATATAAAGAATGGGTTCGAAAAAAGTGTAGTCCCAAAGATGCGCATTGTATTTTTTTCTTTTTCTCTTTTAATGTTTTATTTAGTATCGGATTGAGACGGAAAGAAATTGAAAAGGGAGGGGGTGATAGAGAAGGCAAGAGAGAAGACACCTGCAGCCCTGCTTCACCACTTGAGAAGTTATCCCCCTGTAGGTGGAGACCAGGGGCTTGGACATGGCTCCTTGAGCATTGTCATGTGTGCTCTTAACCAGGTGTGCCACCACCTCGTGTCCGCATTGTATATTTTTTCAACCACATCGTTTTGTTAGGGAGATGTTCATTTACGAGACTGGTTGTTACTGGGATGCAGTTTCATAGCTCCGCTAGACAGGACCGCACACCACACTTAACCATCAATTTGTCTTCTCCCTCCACTATAGAGCACTCTCCCCTTCAGTCCACTTCTTCCTGGGGGGTAGGGGAGAAGTGTGATATTCTGAACTTAAATTTTTTTAATTCGAAAAGCCAAGTTGGAGCTTGCCACCTTCTTGATTCGTGATTCGCCATAGTGTTCTGAGAAAGAAACTTGTAATGGAAGTGTTAATAGCCAATGTCAGCATAGAGTAATGTTCACGTTCTCTGAGAAGCGATAATTTCACAGTTTCAGACTTAAAGTGATTTAGAGTAATTTAACAAATTAAAACAGTTGGTTATCATTTTATATTAGGCTAGCAAAGTCTAAATAAAACTATAGATAAGTGCTGCAGAAATCCTGTTTAGGGAGTCGGGCGGTAGCGCAGTGGGTTAAGCCCTCGTGGCGCAGAGCTCAAGGACTGGCGTAAGAATACCGGTTCGAACCCCGGCTCCCCACCTGCAGGGTAGTCGCTTCACAAGCGGTGAAGCAGGTCTCCAGGAGTCTTTCTCTTCCCCTGTCTTCCCCTCCTCTCTCCATTTCTCTCTGTCCTAACCAACAGCGACGACATCAACAACAATAATAACTACAACAATAAAAACAAGGGCAACAAAAAGGAAATATATAAATAATATTAAAAATACTTTAAAAATCTTAAAAAAAAAGAAATCCTGTTCAGTCTAATAATAATGAAATAATAACTACCTCTCTTCAGTGCTGCTATTCCATGCACTTTTCTTGGAGTTTCACATTCTCATATATTTTTCATAGTCAATATGTATAATATACTATTATTATCCTAGTTTTACAAAGAAGGGGACAGAGGTGCCTATAAATTAAGTGACTTGTTTAAAGTCACAGCTAATAAGAACCCCAGCAAATACTTTAGCCACTTAACTGGACATTGGCATATGTAAATTTCAACATACTCACTGTTAATATTCTGTAAGTGAGCAAGCATTACAGACTCTATATGTTGCTCTCCACATATATAATTTTTCCAATACTGAAGAAAATGAAAATAAACAAAGCTTGTGCATAGGAAAAGATAAGCCTATTATTATCTCAAAGACCTGTGTTCAAGCCCCCATTGCCCTCCACTACCCCCCCCCCCCCCCCCGCAGGGGATAACCTTCAGAAGTGGGGAAGCAGTGCTATAGGTGTCTCTCTCTTTCTCCCTCTGTGCCCCTCTTCCCTACTGATTTCTCTTTGTCTATATCCATTAGATAATAAATAAATAGAATTTTTTTTTAAAAAATGAAAAGATAAATTTATTATGCAGGTCTGGTGGGGGAGGACAAGGTACTGTATAATGATTCTTCTGTTTATTTTATTTCATGAACTAGAGAGGAGAGAGAGACCAGAACACTGAACTTGTGACTTCATGCTTATACATCCAAAGCTGTACTTTTGCAGCTTTTTGTACTTTTTATCCAGTAGTCTAAGACTACTGGATAGCAATCTATCTTGAAGTTTTACAGTTTGAGTGATTAATTTCTGTGACAGGGCTCCTTCCAGCAGGACAAGCAGCCTTGTAAAAGGACTCCTTCCATTGTGATAAGATCCCCTTCTAGCCTGATTGACAGCCTTATTTTATATTAGAACATTTTATATTAGCCAGATGGCTATATGACTGAACTTCCCCTACCCGTCCACTGATCTGCTACCCTCTAAAAGCCCCAAGCTCTAGCCTCAGAGTAAGATGGTTGTTCTTGGAGACATGCAGCTGCCATCTTCCAGGTTAGGCAAACAATGAACCTTTGATTAAGTAACTGTCCCTCTGAGGATTTGGCAAGAATTCAAATGATGGAATCTAAGCAAATGGTGAGGATGTAGCCCAGTGGGTAACCATGAACTTCCAGTTAGTGTATAAATTGTTAACTGCCTTCCTGGAGACAAGTTTAGCACTGCCAAAAGCCTTAAACATGAACACAATCCCATCAAGAAACAAAAATTGAATGACTCCACTTATATGAGGTACATAAAGTACTGAGACTCTTAGAAGTAAAAGGTGGATTTCTAGCAGCTCAGGGGAGGGGAAAAAGGAAGTAGTTTAATAGCTATATGATATTAGGTTTGCAAGCTGAAAAAGCTCTAGAGATCTGTTGCACAACAATGTGATATAATAAATGATAGTGGACTTAACTGTCCCCTTAAAGATGACTAAGATGCTTTTTTTTTTTTTTTTTAATTTTTCATCCAGGGTTATTGCTATGGCTTGGTGCCTGCTACGGCGGCCATTTTTTCCCCCATTGTAGTTATTGTTGTTGGATAGGACAGAGGGAAATTGAGAGAGGAGGGGAAGACAGAGATGGGGAGAGAAAGATAGACACTTGAAGATCTGCTTCACCGCTTATGAAGTGATTCCCCCCCCAAGGTGGGGAGCCGGAGACTTCAACCAGGATCCTTGTGCTGGTCCTCATGCTCCGAATAATTTTTACGTGTGTCCTTTGTCACAAAAAAATTAAGTAAGCATAACCTTTGACTCAGCGACTTCATTTCTGTCACCATAATTAAATAATCAGAGATAGCACTAACTCTAAGAGTGACAAACCAGGAACAATGAACCAGTTTCAATCCTTAGCATCACTATAAATCAGAGCTGAGCAATACTCTGGTGGAAAGAAAAAAAAAGAAAAAACAATAGAGGAGAAATAATTCAAATCTTTGATAGTACTATCTCAAGGGATGAAACCAAAGATATGGAAACACCTGTCACTACAGTGATAGTTACAGACTAACAAAGTATCTCTTTCCAGTGAGGGGGGCTCCACCTTGTAGTACAGTGAAGGAATAAAGTACTTATTACTGACTTTTGATCCAACTCTAATAAGCTGCAGTAAGACAGCAGACTTAGCCAGAATATATATACTAGAATATAAATACCAGAATATATCAGAGTACTTAAATTCCCCCCTTTTTTGTTATTGTTTTTATGCTGGAACATTACAAAGCTATGCTAGCTGTTAAGTGAAAGAGTTACAGGTATGAAAAAAGGGCATGGTATAAAACATACACACACATACACACACTGACTAATAAGACTTGCTATTAGACAGGTGACTCTCTCTTTCTTCCTTTCTTTTTCTTTTTTTACCTTTTAATGATTTGATACTATTTTATAAAATTCTCAGAATTCAGGGGCATAGTTTCATATTGCACTTATCATCAACCTTCTTTTTTAAAAAATTATCTTCATTTATTTGATAGAGACAGGTAGATATCAAGAGGGAAGGGGGAGATAAAAAAGAAGAGAGATACACACCTGCAGATTTGCTTCACCACTGTGAAAATTACCACATACAGGTGGGGGCTGGGGGCTTGAACCCAAATCCTTGTACATTGTAACATGTGCGCTCAACCAGGTGTGCCACCACCCAGCCCCATCACCAACATTCTGTACTTGCCCTCACCGTAGTTCTTACAATGTCTAGGAGATAGATTTTTTTTTTAAATCCAAATGCTTTGATCATCTATATTCCACAAAGCCACCCAGTGGTTGTCTTTCATCTCTTTACTTATTTCACTCAGCATAATCAGTTCCAGTTTCATCCATTTTGTCCCAAAGGTTACAATTTCATCTTTTTGAATTACAAAGAAGTATCCTATTGAATATATATCCCATAATCTCTTTATGCAGTTATCAATCAGTGTACATTTAAGTTGCATCCATACCTTAGTTACTATGAATAATGCAGCTATGCACATAGGGATACATAAATCCCTTCAAATTAGTGTTTTCATCTCCTTTGGATATATTCCTAGAAGTGTTATTGCTAGACCATAGGGTATTTTCATCCTTAATTGTTTAATAATTCACCCTACTGTTCTCACTAGGAATTGTACCAGTTTGTATTTCCACCAACAGGGTAACAGAGATCCCCTTTCTCCACATCCTTGGCAACATATTCAGTTTCTGTTTTGTTGATGTAGGTCCTTCTCACAGATGTTAGGTGCTTTGATTTGCATGCCCCTGAGTCCTTGATAACTGAAGTGGAGCTTTTTTTTTTTTTTTTTTTTTCATGCTTGTGAGCCATCTATAATGTCTTCTTTAGAACTATCTATTCAGATCTTTTGCTTCTCATATTTTTTTCTCCACCAGGTTTATTGCTGAGGCTCAATGCCTGCAAGATGATTTCACTGCTCCTGGTGCCTTTTTTCTTTCTCCATTTTTCCTTCTTTATGATAGAGGGTGAAATATCAATAGAGAAAAAAGGGGGGACATGAGTACTGGTGTAATTAGTTGAGCACACATGCTATATAGTACACAAGGACCCAGGTTCAAGCCCCTAGTCCTTACCTGCAGGGAGGAAGCTTCACAAATGGTGAAGTAGGTCTGCAGGTGTCTCTCTTTTTTCCTCCCTCTCTATCACCTCCTTCCATTTCAGTTCCTCTCTGTATCTGTACAATAAATGAATAAATAAATTAAATTTTAAAAGAAAGAGAAGAGGTGGACAGGAGAGAGGGAGAAAGAGAGACAGGAAGGAGAGATACCTGCAGCACTGTTCCACTGTTCATGAAGCTTCCCTGCTATAGGTGGGGGCTGAGCACTTGACCCCAGGCTCTCATAAATGGTAGTGTATGCACTCTACTGATGAGTTACCACCTGGACCTGCCCATTTTTACCAAAATGCTTGTTATTATGTTATTGTTATTGAACTATATTATCTTTCATTTATTTATTTTTTATACAATAGTTCTTACATGCATAAGATTTCTCAGTTTTCCACATAACAATATAACCCCCACTAGGTCCTCTGTCATCCTTTTCCAGGATCTGTACTCTCATTTATTTTTTATATTATTCCCTTGTCACATGTCTGATATAAAAATATCTTCTTCAATTTACTGGGTTACCTTTCTAATATTTTATTTGTTTATAGACAAGACAGAGAGAAATCAAGGAGAAAGCTTTGTGAATTGTGAAGCAGGGATGCAGGAGTTGGGCTGGCAAATGTTCAGCAGAAGCCTATCCACAACTCAAGCTAACTTAGTAACAAGCATATTTTTGAAGAGGTGGGGTTAAATTTGTTGAAATAGAGAGTCAGGCGGTAACACAGTGGATAAGGTGCATGTGGCCCAAAGTGCAAGGACCACTGTAAGGATCTCGGTTCCAGCCCCCGGCTCCCCACTTGCAGGGGAGTCGACTCACAGGCCGTGAAGCAGGTCTGTAGGTAACTATCTTTCTCTCCCCCTCTCTGTCTTCGCCTCCTCTCTCCATTTCTCTCTGTCCTATCCAACAACAACGACATGAATAACAACAATAACTACAACAACAATAAAAAACAAACAAGGGCAACAAAAGGGAAGATAAATAAATATTAAAAATTATATAAAAATTTTGAAATATTAAATCTCACCCCAGTGAAACCTTTGGTATAAGTAATTAGTATTCAAAAATCACCTCAGAGTGGCACACAAAAGACATAATTAAGGTCAATCTATATTCAAATAGCAACTGAAGATGATTCACAAATACTAAAACAGTTGTTCTCTCTTTGCATCATACTAACAGGTTTATTGTGATGATTCCTTTGTTTTATTTATTTTTACCAGAGCAATGCTTAATTCTGGTTTATGGTGGTGCTGAGGACGGAACCTAGATCCTTGGACCTCAAGCATGAAAGTTGTTTCATATCCATTACACAATCTATCATCCAACAGCAATGATTCTTTCAAAATCTTTTACTATCAGTAGAAGTCTGAAAGTGTTTCAATGTTATATAAGTGTGCTAGTTTTTGCTTCAACACTACACTGTGTTTATCACTATTATTTTATAGAATAAACCCAAGCTGGATAGAGACAAGAAAAAATATGCACTAGAATGATTTCTTCTTTAACATATGTGCTCAAACAGGTGTGCTACCACCCAGCCCTGATTTCTCCTTTAGATTTCCAATTTTTATGACATATTTAAAGTTGATAGAGAATAAAGGTTTAGGAAGAATGAAGCAAGTCTTTCATTCTTAATCTGTGAAATAACAGATTCCATCAAACTATTGAATGTAAAAGTGATAGAAATTCTTGAGGAAGAGGACAGGGTGAAGGGAACAAAGACCATATTCAAGGAAACCATAGTAGAAAATTGTCTTCATCTGGGCAATCCTCAGGACACAGGCATCCAGGAAGAAGAGCAAATACCAGGTTACTTATTGCAAATGGCCAACACCAAGACACATCATTGTAAAACTGTTAAAACTCAAAGACATAGAAAAAATATTGCAGGCTGTTAGAGAAAGGAAATAAGTGACATACAGAGCTAGTTATCAGGCTTTCAATAGACTTCTCTAGAGGGAAGAAGAGAGTGGAATGATATATTCAAAGTACTAAAAGACAAGAACTGCCAGCCACAGACACTACCCTGCAAAATTATCCTTTAAATATAAGGGAGTAATGAAAGTGTTCCAAACATACAAGAGCCAAAGGAATTTGCCACCACCAACCCCATCCTGCAAGAACAGGAAAGAACAACAAAATAGGAAAGGGGAGGAAAATAATTGACAGAGTATTTCTGTCAGTAAGTCAATGCTAACTTAAAAAACACTCTTTTGGGAGTCGGGCGGTAGTGCAGTGGGTTAAGCACACGTGGTGCAAATCTCAAGGACCGGCATAAGGATTCCGGTTTGAGCCCCCGGCTCCCCACCTGCAGGGGAGTTGCTTCACACGCTGTGAATCAGGTCTGCAGATGTCTATCTTTCTCTCCCCTCTCTGTCTTCCCCTCCTCTTTCCATTTCTCTATGTTCTATCCAACAACGATGACATCAATAACAACAACAATAATAACTACAACAATAATAAAAACAAGGGCAACAAAAAGTAAATAAATATTTTTAAAAAACACTCTTTTTTATAGATACAGTACATTAATTATAACACTTATGGTAACCTCAATACAAAATATGGAACAAAGTGGTCCAGGAGGTGGTGCAGTGGTTAAGGCACTAGACTCTCAAGCATGAGGTCCTGAGTTCAATCCCCAGCAGTACATGTACCAGAGTGATGTCTGGTTCTTTCTTTCTCATTAATAAATAAATAAAACCTAAAAAAATTAATTAAAAAAATATGGAACAGAGACCCACAGAAAGTACAAGTGAAATCAGTGAGGAAATTATAGAATCTTATCCACATAAAATGACAGAAGCAAATGGGAAAAGAAGAGAATTAATTTAGAACAACGTCAAAAGAAAATCAGAATTGATGTAAGTAAACCACATATATCGATATTCACCCTAAATGTGAGTGGCCTACACTCGCTCGTTAAAAGACTCAGTGTAGCTAAGAGGAATAAAGAACAATATCTGTCTATTCTGTATCTCCAGGAAACATATATCTCAAGAAAAGACAAACTTAAGGTGAGAAGTTGGAACAAAATATTCTGAGCCAGTAATGCAGAAAAAAAAGGCTGTTATCTGTTATCAGATAAATTAAACTTTCAGGCAATGATATTGTGTCCTTTGGAATAAAATGGATGTAACTGGAGGAGATTATGCTTAGCGAAGTAAATAAAGAGGTAAAGGACAACTACTAGATGATTTCACTCATGTGGAATATAAAGAATTGAACATATGAACTTGAGAAACATAGTCAATCCATATCTAAGACTGTGGGAAAACTAAGGTGTTTATCGTTGTAGGATGTAGGGTGAGACACAGATCTTCTGTGGTGGGACCAGTGTGAAATTATACCCCTATTATCTTTTAATCTTATAACTCACTATTAAATTACTGTGTCAGGGAAAAGAAATGTTTAATATGTTAAGTTCTTAAACTGCCTAGGTTTTAGTACTGATATAGTTTTTTAGTCTAGATATTTAATATTTCAAATTTGTAAACTGATTGAATTCTGATACCTGGCTTAAATTGCTTAAGCAGTTCTATTTTTTTTTCTTTTTTTTTTTGTACCAGAGCACTGTTCAGCTCTGGCTCATGGTGGTGTGGGGGATTGAACCTGGGACTTTGGAACCTCAAGCATGACAGTCTCTTTGCATAACTATAATGCTATCTAATTTTTTTAAAAAATATCTAAGTTACCTACAACTCTAAGCCTGAAGATTAAAATCACTTGTCAGTGTCTAAGACATTGCTTTTAATAAATATTCTAAAACTGCATAAGGCCAAATATGTTATGATTACTTCTAATAATTGGGATATCAAGGAAAAATAAGCTCTTAGCTTATGATAATATAACTTAAACTTTAATAACAACTAACTATTGTCACTTTAAACTCCTTATAAGACTACAAGGAACCTTTACACTTCTCTTAAAAATCTGTATTTTGGGGGGTCAGGCAGTAGTGTAACAGGTTAAGTGCACATGGTGCAAAGCACAAGGACCGGGATCAGTTTGACCCCCTGGCTCCCACCTTCAGGGGAGTCGCTTTGCAGGCGGTGAAGCAGGTCTGCAGGTGTCTTATCTTTCTCTCCCCCTCTCTGTCTTCCCCTCCTCTCTCCATTTCTCCTATCCTATCCAACAATGACGACATTAATAACAACAGTAATAACTACAACAACAATAAAAACAAGGACAACAAAAGGGAAAATAAATAAATATAAAGAAAAATCTGTATTTTGGTGTATTGCACCAAAGTAAAAGACTCTGAGGTGGGTGGGGGGTGAGAGTACAGGTCCTAGAAAAGGATGACAGAGGACCTAGTGGGAGTTGTATTATTATGTGGAAAACTGAGAAATGTTATGCATGTGCAAATTACTGTATTTACTGTTGAATGTAAAACATTAATCCCCCAATAAATAAAAAATTAATTAAAAAAACTGTATTTCTCCTTGTCCTAGAACCTCTGAGACTTTGCTTGAATATCTTGATGTATCTTTTTTTTTAAAATGTTCATTTTATTTATTTATTCTGTTTTGTTGCCCTTGTTGTTTTATTGTTGTAGTTATTATTGTTGTTGTCGTTGTTAGATAGGACAGAGAGAAATGGAGAGAGGAGGGGAAGACAGAGAGGAGGAGAGAAAGATAGACACCTGCAGACCTGCTTCACCGCCTGTGAAGCGACTCCCCTGCAGGTGGGGAGCCAGGGTTCGAGCCGGGGTTCGAACCGGGGTTCGAACCGGGATCCTTATGCCGATCCTTGTGCTTTGCGCCACCTGTGCTTAACCCACTGTGCTACAGCCCGACTCCCATCTTGATGTTTCTTATCCTGACCCCTTACTCTGTTATATTGCCTCTGATGGTCTCAACTAAATTGATACCACCTGTGTCACCATGCCAAGTCATGCTGCCGTAGCCTTTTTGCTGTGGACTGTTTCCTGAGATGCCAACAGCCTAACTTCTCTTGCTTGCTGAAATCTTTTACAATGCAAGGGTCTACTTAATTCCATTTTAGCTTGCATGTTTCCCAGCAAAGTTACAGACGATAGATATAGGCTATGACCTTGGGAGAACTATGATGGTTACCACTGGAGGGGAGTAGAGGCATAGAACACTGCTGGTGGAAGTGGTGTGGAATTATACTCCTATTATATTATAATATTATAAATCACTATATATTTTTAAAGATTTTACTTATTTATTAATGAGAAAGACAGAAGGAGAGACATTACTCTGGCACATGTGCTGCTGCTGGGGATCCAACTCAGGACCTCATGCTTGAGAGTCCAATGCTTTATCCATTGCACCACCTCCCAGGCCATATAAATCATTATTAAATCACTAATAAAAATATATTTTAAAAAAGGAACAAATGAGTGGTCCGGAAGGTGGCCCGGCAGCACATGTGATGCCTGGTTCTTATCTTTCACATAAATAAATAAATAAAATCTTAAAAAAAAGGGGAAGAAATGGTCACCAACCACAGGCATCTCTCTTAGATGCCAGGAGATCCCCCAAATGGTCCATTTTAAGGTAGAAGTCTACAGTGAATTGTTTATCTCAGCTTAAGTTTACATCATAGTAGCCGCTATTCTTTGCAGGTAGGGCTACCAAATATGTGTAGCTGGCCTTTGTATAATTGGGCCCTTGACATAATTGAATTTATATGTTAGTTAAAGTGCTGTAAAGGTCAGATGTTACTGATCTGCTTGGTCATTGATCTCCCTTGGATATAAACTGTGTCTTTCAGTTGAAATGAAAATGATTGACCTGAATAGAAATCCTAGTAAGAGTATGATCATGAGCTTGCTTGCTTGCTTGCTTGCTTCCTTCCTTCCTTTCTCTTACTGGAGCACTACTCAGCTCTGATTTATGGTGATGTGGAGGGTTGAATCTGGGATTTTGGAGTTTCAGGCAAGAAAGTCTTTTTGCATAGCCATTATGCTATCCCCCCTCCCTAATAACCACTACTTACCACCCTCCCATCAAGGTTTTGTTTGTTTTGATTTTTCCCCATCTGTAAAACATTTTCCTTGCTGGCAATCTGATTGGTTATGAATTTCTTACTCCCCTCACCCCTTTAAAATAATCTAGCTGAAGAAGCTGGCAAATAGTGACAGACAGGCAGTCAGTAGTGTGAGACCATAGGAGAGCTGTTATTCCAGAACTGTTGGTCTTTCCATCACTAAAGAAGAGCTTTGAGTTCCTGTTTACCAGTGACTTTCAAAAGAAGTTAATCCACCTGGACTTTCACTTTTTAATTTAATTTAATTTTATTGTCTCCAGGATTATTGCTGGAGCTTGGTGCCTGCACTATGAATCCACTGCTCCTGGAGGCTATTCTCCCCCCCCTTTTGTTGTCCTTCTTGTTTTATCATTGTTGTGGTTATTATTGTTGTTGTTATTGCTGTCATTGTTGTTGAATAGGACAGAGAAATCAAAAGAGGAGGGAAAGACAGAGGCGGGAGAGAAAGATAGACACCTGCAGACCTGCTTCACCGCTTGTGAAGTGACTCCCCTGCAGGTGGGGAGCCGGGGGCTGGAACAGGAATTCTTACGCCGGTCCTTTGCGCTTTGCGCCATGTGCGCTTAACCTGCTGTGCTACCACCTGACCCTCATTTTATTTTATTTTTTTACCGTAGCACTGTTCAGCTTTGGGTTGTGGTGATGCAGGGCACTGAACCTGAGACTTTGGAGTCACCAGCATAACCATTATGTTATCGCTACTCTCCCCCCACTCTCCTTCACAATTTTATCAGCGTCCTCTGACAGAACCAAGGCTGCCTAGGAAACGTGACTTTCATAGACAGCAGACAGGAGAAGAGGACAGTTGTTTATCTGAAGCACTGATAACTGCTTCTTCCAACAGCAGAAATGCCAGGATTCTAAGTTGTCCACAGTTCATGGCATAATGAAGAGGTTTTTGTTTGTTTGTTTTTTGTTTGTTTTTTCCCCACCTTTTACGGTCGGATTACATTTTATCCTTTCACCTCATCCAGGTTAGGGTTCTTCAGGACCCACCTAAATTCCTGGTCGCACATAACTGCAGTGGGGTGGGGTGTGGGCCTACGGGTTCTCGCTGGCTGGGTAGCAGACAATCACCACCGAGCTGGAGAGAGATGGGCCTCACGCAGCCGCAGCTGCAACTGTAGTCAGGAAGCTTCGCCCTAGCAGGTTACTAGGCAATTAGCTGCCTTGGTAGTTGGGAATCAGAGGAAAAAAACTTTAAAAAAATTTTAAAATTATTTTTTTATTTTCCCTTTTGTTGCCCTTGTTGTTTTTTATTGTTGTTGTAGTTATCATTGTAGCTGTTATTGATATTGTAGTTGTCAGATAGGAAAGAGAGAAATGGAGAGAGGAGGGGAAGACAGAGACAGGGAGAGAAAGACACCTGTAGACCTGCTTCACTGCCTGTGAAGCGACTCCCCTGCAGGTGGGGAGCCAGGGGCTCGAACCCATATTCTTAATCCGGTCCCTGCGCTTCACACCAAGTGCGCTTAACCCGTTGTGCTACCGCCCAACTGCTGAAAAACTTCTTTACAGGGCTCACGGAACAGAGCCCAGGGGAAGCTGGAGCTATCGCACTCATCCTTGGTGCTCTGAGCCTTTGTACTGATAAGTCTTTTTAAATTTAAATCTTTTGCAACTCAGTTAGGAAATATACAGTCTTCACCTTCAAATTTTCAAGGGGCTTCTTTTATTTATTTTATCTCGTTTCTTGACTTTATTTTATTTTTTTTAGATTAAAAAAATAAATTAAATTGTCTTTATTTATTGGTTAGAGACAGTCAGAAATCGAGAGGGAAGTGGGTGATATATATAGAGAGAGACAGAGAGATACCTGCAACACTGCTTCACCACTTGCAAAGCTTTCTCCCTGTACGTGGGGACTGGGTCCTTGAACCTGGGTCCTTGAGTATTGTAACTTGTGCCCTCAACCAGGTATACCACCACCCTGCTCCTTTGCCTTTCCTTTTTTGTAGTCTCTTGTTTTTATATTGTGGACTCAGGATTTGCTCATTTGTGTAATTCTGAGGATATCAGCTATGATTTGTGCAGTTTCCTTCTGCTTCTATTGTTTCTGTTGTGTATTTTTGGTCTTTGTCTTTCTACTGGGAAACTTTCCTCAGATAACAATAACTACATGTTTTAACTAATTTAGTCCTTACATGAGTCCAGAGAAGTAGTTGCCATTTCCCCCCCATCAATTTTTTCAATAGGGCAGAGAGAAATTGAGAAAGGAGGGGAAAATAGAAAAAGCGAAGAACGACATGCAAACCAGGAAACATCAAGATTGTTCTTTGCAGCACAGTTTGCAAAAGAAAAAAGCCCAGAAACAACACACATTTTTTTTTCTATCAGTGAAGGAATGATGAAACTATTGGTATAATCATACAACAAATATAGCAGTGAATGAATGTATTAGAGTGGAATGGGCAGAGCTGGGTGGGTTCAGTGTCTTAATTTAACTCTACCAAGAAAAAAGGGGAAGTAGTCCTTCAGTCCAAGAGTTTATTTAAGAGGCAATCCCAGGAATTAAAAACTGTGAGTGAACAGAAAGGAGAAAAACAAACACTAGAAAATACATTTTTAAGCTTCTCATAACCATGGACCACTGTAATCAGTCATGCTGTCATTGCTGAGGAATTGTGTGGACTATGGCTCAGAACTGCCCCTCTGAAGGTGTACAGAAAGAACATTTTCCATTTACTCTTTTCATAGCAAATTGATGACCTGTAGCATGAACTTTCCTGAGCTCCTTGAGTGTACATACTCAGAACAACGTCCCTAGGCTTTGTAGATAACTCCAGCCTAATCCTTGAAGAGATGCTGTGGTTTTTGAGTGGCATGCTGGCAGCTTGTCTCAAGTCTTAGCTACCCTAAAATCAGATGGGCTGAGAAGACATTGTGTGGGTCACCACTACTGTCTGCTAGAATTAAGACACTGATGTTGACAGAGCAGCCCCTATAGAAAAGACCATAGAGAAGGGGCTGGGCAGTAGCACACCCAGTTAAGACTATATAGTACTAACCACAAGGACCTGCGCAAGGTTCTGGATTCAAGCCCCTGGCTCCCCGTCTGCAGGGGGGAAGCATCATAAGCAGCGAAGCAGGTCTATAGTTTTCTGTCTTTCTACCTCCCATTCTTCATTTTCTCTCTCTGTCCTAACCAATAAAATGGAAAAAATGAATGCCAGGAGCAGTAGATCAGTAATGCTGGCACTGAGCCCCATTGATAACCCTAGAACCAAAAAAAAAAAAAAAGCAGAAGAAAGAAAAGACCACAGAGAGTCCTTAGAGGATCTAGTGGGGGCTGAAAAAAATTTTTTAATTGATATCATTGTTGTTGGATAGGACAGAGAGAAATGGAGAGAGGAGGGGAAGACAGAGAGGGGGAGAGAAAGATAGACACCTGCAGACCTGCTTCACAGCTTGTGAAGTGAGTCCCCTGCAGGTGGGAAGCCGGGGGCTCGAACTGAGATCCTTAAGCAGGTCCTTGCACTTTGCGCCACGTGCACTTAACCTTCTGCGCTACCACCTGACTCCCCTGGGGATTGTACTGTTATGTGGAAAACTGAGAATTATTATGCATGTACAAACTATTGTATTTACTGTTAATGGTAAAACATTAATACCCTAATAAAGAAATTTTAAAAAGTAGAAAATTGAAATGAAAAAAAAGAGTCCTTAAACAGGTAAAAATGGAATTAACTGATGAACCAGCAATAGCACTCCTAGGCATATATCCAAAAGACATGAATTCATAGTGACATATGCTCCCCTATGTTCATGTGGCCAAGAGTTCACAGTGGCCAAAGAGTAGAAGCAGCCTAAATGCCCATCACAGATGACTGGACAAAATACTACAATGAAATTAAATAAAGATGATATAATTTCCTTTGGGATAAAATGGACATATTGGAACTGGAGGAGGTTATACTAAGTGAAATAAGCAAAGAGGTGAAAGACAAATACTGGATCATTTTACTTATGTGAAATATAGATAATCAAAGCATATGAACTTTCAAAAAAAAAAGAAGACTATCAGACTTTATGAAGACTATGGTGGTTATTGGGGTAGGGCAGAGAACTTTGGTGGTGGGTGAAGTGTAAAATTATAACCCTAAAAATCTTAATTTTTAACCAGTATCAAATAACTAATAAAATTTATTATAAAAAACACTAATGGTGAGTTCTTTGAAAAAGAAAAATCATGAAAATTAGGTGCAGTGTGTTCTATCATTATAAGGTTCAAAGTACATCAAAGCACATAATGCATTTCCATGGGGACATTTTCAGAAGTCAATGTTATGAATATGTAATTACGGATATTCTGAAAACAAAACATGCGTTTATCACATGTGGGAGACAGTAGATGAACTTACTGGTTAGAAAATACATGTCATGGTGTTGCTGGAGATAAGTGTAATGAGTTAAGGAAGGTAGCTAGTTGGAGGGAGTCTTGGGGACCTGTCTTCAAATTTACTCTGATTTGGAAAGTTAAGGAGAGCAGGTCTTCCAGAATAAGACCGACAGGATCTAAAGGTATCCAAGGAAATCACCTAGTAAGAAGCCTGTGAAGGAGCTGAGAGGTGAAGGGCAGGCAACAGAGGTTCTCTCACTTTTAGGGAGGCATGTCTGGGTTCTGTTTCTTTATCAGGAGGTGACAGGCAGGGAGTGGCTTATTGGTGTGTAGGGTCAACTAGATGAGTTTGTTGGGTAGAGGTAGAACCTGAAGGAAAGCTGAAGATATTAGAATCTGTGAAGAGCTTTTCCTAGGCCTGCCTCCACAGCTCTTCCCAAAACTCCTGCCTGATGCCTAAGCTCCTTGAATCAGGGGAGGGAAAGTTTTGGGCTTGGAGACTCCAGCTGAGGTGGTGAGGGACAAAGGGCTTCTGACTCCAAAGTTGGTAAGTCCTCCCTCTCCCCTCTCTTGCGGCACTTGTTTATGCTGAACTCCTTGTTTTCCTTCTCTTTACTTACTAAAGATTCCTTTTCCTTATACAAACAGTTTAAAGAATGAAATTGGATAACAATTAATTGCTATTTGAGGAACAAAAAGGGGACATGTGACATCTAGCAACCTTACCTAGATGGGTTTTTGTCTAAAGACTTAAAAAAAATTTATTATTTATTTTCTCTTTTGTTGCCCTTGTTGTTTTATTGTTGCTGTAGTTATTATTGTTGTTGTTGATGTCATTATTGTTAGATAGGACAGAGAGAAATGGAGAGAGGAGGGGAAGATAGAGAGGGGGAGAGAAAGACACCTGCAGACCTGCTTCACAGCCTGTGAAGCGACTCTGAGCCTGCAGTTGGGGAGCCGGGGGCTCAAACTGGGATCCTTACTCTGGTCCTTGCACTTTGCTACCTGCGCTTAACCCACTGCTCTACCACCCGAACCCCCAAGACTTTTCCTTAATATCGTCATAGTTATTAATTATTAAACCTAAGATTTTCCAGTACTTGCTGTTAGGTTGATCCTGTGCTCTGTGCTTTCAGAATGGTTATTTGCAGATTTGCAGGGTTTTCTTAATCTTCTTGGTGTTACTAAGGGAATTTGGTGCATTTTTTTCTCCTTTAGAATAATTTGAAATTAAACAATTTTTATTTATTTATTTTAAAATATTTATTTATTTATTTCCTTTTTGTTGCCCTTGTTGTTTCCATTGTTGTTGATGCTATTATTGTTGTTGATGTTGTCGTTGTTGGATAGGACAGAGAGAAATGGAGAGAGGAGGGGAGACAGAGAGGGGGGAGAGAAAGACAGACACCTGCAGACCTGCTTTACCGCTTGTGAAGCGACTCCCCTGCAGGTGGGGAGCCGGGGGCTCGAACTGGGATCCTTGAGCGGGTCCCTGCGCTTTGCGCTATATGCGCTTAACCTGCTGCGCTACCTCCCGACTCCCTAATTAAGCAATTTTAAACTTATGCTAATGACTGCCTGGATCAAGAATATTTCCAACATATATAGCAGAAAAAAAAGTTACTATGTGAAGAAATTTTGCAAGGCATTAAAGAAACATATACCCAAGTAAGAAAAAGAAAAAATATAGAGAGAGACAAAGAATGAAAGAAGTCTAGGTAGCAAATAAATAATCAAAGAAATACAAATGGAAAATCATTAATTCCTTTTTAAAAGTTCTCATATTTACTCATTAAATTGGCAATTTTTTAAAAAGGATAAAATCCAATAATGGCAAATAGTAAGAAAACAAGCAATATCATACACGTTAGAAATTTGCTATTACCTTTCTGAAGGTAAATTTATATATTTATTTATTTATTTTTAAGTTAAAAAATTATTTATTTATTTATTTTCCCTTTTGTTGCCCTTGTTTTTATTGTTGCTGTAGTTATTACTGTTGTCATCATTGTTAGATAGGACAGAGAGAAATGGAGAGAGGAGGGGAAGACAGAGAGGGAGAGAGAAAGATAGACACTTGCAGACTTGCTTCACCGCTTGTGAAGTGACTCCCCTGCAGATGGGGACCCGGGGGCTCGAACCAGGATCCTTACTCTGGTCCTTGAGCTTCGCACCAAGTGCGCATAACCCACTGCACTACCTCCCGACTCCCTTTGAAGGTAAATTTAAGAGTGCAAATTAACCCTCCTCATTTTAAAGATACAGATTTAAGACATAAGAGTTTAAGTGACTTAGGTGAGGTTACAAATAGAACCAAGCTAAACCTAATAAACTTAAATTTCTCCTCAATGCACTATCAATCATGGCAATGTTTATAGTAGCAATTTATAACTCTAATGTATACATTAGAATTACAGTTTTTTTGAAAACTTTTGTCCTAGTTGGGGAGACAGCATAGTAGTTATACAGAAAGTCTTTCATGCCTGAGGCACTGAAGGTCTCAGTTTCACTTTTATTACAACCATAAGCCAGACCTGGAGCAGTGCTCTATAAAAATTTTTTTTCTTCCATTTTATTTATTTCTAGATTTCCCATCATTAATAGGATAGAAAAAGTAATACATTATACTTAATAAGAATCTAAAAATGTAATTCAGGACTAGCGAAATAGCTCACTTGGATAGTATGCTGGGTGGCCATGCATGTGACCCAGTTTGGAGCCCAGCATCCATTGCATTGAAGGAAACCTTGGTGCTGTAATCTCTTTCCCTCTCTCCCTTGGTCTCTCTGACCCAGTCTATAAAAAAGTCAGCATAGGGCAGGAGAGATAGCATAATGGTTATGCAGAAACACTCCTCTATCTGAGACTTAGAGGTCCCAGGTTTAATCCCTCTCATGGCCATAAACTGGAGCTAAGCAGTGCTCTGGTTAAAAAAAAAATTAGTTCAAGTGGCATGAGGCTGGACAGGTGGTAAGGTGAGTTGGCTGACTGATGGAGGCCTGTCAGAGCAGGAAGAACCCATGCCAGGTGACAGTGTGAGGAACTCAGAGTCTAAGGAAATTTGAGACCATGAACTAGCAGAGATAAGAAGAGAGGGCTCATGGGCAGGAGAAATAGTTGATGGGGGAGGGTACATGCCTTGCCATGCACAAGGCTCAGGTTCAAGCCATGGCACACATGGGAGGTGCTACAGCAAAGGAAGGAAGCTCCAGCACTGTGATGTCTGTCCTTCTCTGTCTCTTTGTTTATATTTTAAATAATTATTTATTTATTATTTTCAATGAAAGATAGATAGATACAAGAGCACTGCACAGCTCTGCTTTATGGTGGTGTTAAGGACTGGACCTGGGACCTCAGAACCTCAGGTATGAAAGCCTTTTGCATAATCATTATGCTGTCTCCCCAACCCCGAGTGGTGAAATCATGCATGTGTGAGACCTGGGCTCTGAAAAAGAGTGAAAGAGATGTCTTGGCTCCCTGAAGTTGGCAGGGTATGAATAACAAATTAAAATATGAGATATTGCAATGAAAATATATATTTACATAGCAATGTATTTTGAAAAATCAAGTATATTTGATGTGACTTTATTGACTCACTACAAATTACTGTGCACATTTGCTTTAAGGTATATATTTTCTCCTAACTTATTGGTACATGTACATATGCCCTATCTTATGGGCCCTGGTCTATATATAGGTTTTGAGGTTTTGTTAAGAAGTGGTTAACTTTGAAAATCCCATTGTTAGGATTTGCTATATCAAAAATTCCCCTGTATATGGAATACTCAAGTGCTCTTATGCATCACATTTCTAAATTAAATTATTTCTAGCAGGTAATTGAAAGTTAGACAAATGCTCTTGAAATATAATTTTATCCTTTTTTTGAAAAAATATTCCCTTTTGTTGCCCTTGTTTTATTGTTGTATTTATGATTGATGTCATTGTTGTTGGATAGGACAGAGAGAAATGGAGAGAGGAGGGGAAGACAGAGAGGGGGAGAGAAAGATAGACACCTGCAGACCTGCTTCACCGCTTGTGAAGCAATTCCCCTGCAGGTGGGGAGCTGGGGGTTTGAACCGGGGGCTCGAACTGGAATCCTTACGCTGGTGCTTGTGCTTTGCACTGCATGCCTGTGCTACCACCTGACTCCCATAATTTTATCCTTTTTACAAGGCAGAATAACAGGCTACTGGAGATGGGAAAGAAATGCAAAGCTTTTTGCTAGTTAAAATTCCTTAATTAAATAAATTAATCCCTTTGCAATTTAAATGGTGTTACACAATTTGTTACTGTTATACCATGTTGGTCTGCTTCTAATTCTGCTTCAAAGACCCCTTCTGTTTTGGTCATCACATTAGGTTAGCTTCCATTGCTTAACACTGTGGTCTATTTACATAATCATTGCTTTACCTGAGACCCACCCTGCCTACAGGGCATTGGTTTAATCCCACTGGTTCACACTCTCTTTTTGCTCTGCCCCCTCTCCTAGTCACATCCTGTTTTCCACTGTTTAATCCTCACTGGTTCGTGTTCTTTTTCCACTCCACCCCCTATCCTACGTACTTCTTCTTCCTGACACTTCCGCCTCAGGAGATATAAAGGACAGGATTTTCTAATGAAGAGAAATTAGATAGATTGCACTGAATTCCTGCTCATCAATAAAGATTGAACTGCGTTCCCAGCTTAGCCATGAGTCCCTGGTCGGCTCTCTCCTGCCTGCAAAGCTAACCCGTCACCTGGTGCCTGAACAGGGACTGGCAATACCATACTTTATTAATAAGTTTGGGAATAGAAATAAGAAGAAAGTGTTTCTGCCACCTTAATTATTAACAACTATATATATATATATTTTTTTTAACTTTATTTTATTTTATTTTATTTATTTATTCCCTTTTGTTGCCCTTGTTGTTTTATTGTTGTAGTTATTATTGTTGTTGTCGTTGTTGGATAGGACAGAGAGAAATGGAGAAAGGAGGGGAAGACAGAGAGGAGGAGAGAAAGATAGACACCTGCAGACCTGCTTCACCGCCTGTGAAGCGACTCCCTTGCAGGTGGGGAGCCGGGGTTCGAACCGTTATCCTTATGCCGGTCCTTGTGCTTTGCGCCACCTGCGCTTAACCTGCTGTGCTACAGCCCGACTCCCACAACTATTTATATTTTATGGGTTCCTTTCTTATGCACTATTTAATGTAGTCATAATCACTGTAAAATATTTTTTTACTTGGCTTTTAACACATAATTAACAGTTTTTTTATTTATTCACTTTTGTTACCCTTGTTGTTTTATTGTTGTAGTTATTATTGTTGTTGTTATTGATTTTGTCATTGTTGGATAGGACAGAGAGAAATGGAGAGAGGAGAGGAAGACAGAGAGAGGGAGAGGAAGATAGACACCTGCAGGCCTACTTCAATGCTTGTGAAACAACTCCCCTGCAGGTGGGGAGCCAGGGGCTCCAACCGGAACCCTTACCAGTCCTTGGGCTTTGTGCCACGTGCGCTTAACCTGCTGTGCTACTGCTCAACTCCTACATCATTAATAGTTTTCATTTGAAACACTGACTTGAGTGGGAGAGATAGCATTATGGTTATGTAAAAGGCTTTCATGCCTGAGGACTGAAAGTCCCAGGTTCAGTCTCCCCTATCCCCCCATCATAATCTAGAGTCAAGCAGTGCAGTGGTTAAAGGAAAGAGAGAAAGAGAGAAGGAAACATTGACTTGGTAAGCCATATTTTATTAAGCCACCTCCTTTTTATATACTGGCAGATAGTCCAGTTTTTCACAATCACAAAAATGCTACTGAGTTATATGATTATTTGTATTTTATTTATTTATTTATTTATTTATTTATTTATTTTTTACCAGAGCACTGTTCAGCTCTGGCTTATGGTGGTATGGGGCCTTGAACCTAGGACTTTGGAGCCTCAGGTGTGAGAGTCTGTTTGCATAACCATTATGCTGTCTGCCTTTTGCCCTGATTATTTGTATTTTATATATTTTCCCTTAAAGTAGACTTACAGAATGGGGCCAGGTGGTGGTGCACCTGGTTAAGCACATACATTACAGTGCACAAGGACCCAGGTTCAAGCCCCTGGTCCCCACCTGCAGGGGGAAGGTTTCACAAGTGGTGGAGCAGGGCTATAGGTGTCTCTCTGTTTCTCTTCCTCTCTATCTCCCCCTCCCCCTCTCAATTTTTCTCTGTCTCTATCCACTAATAAATAAATAAAATAAAGATTCAAAAGTAGACTTACAGAAAATGTTTACTATTTTTTTCTTTTTTAATTTTTTAAAAATTATCTTTATTTTATTTAATGGATAGAGACAGCCAGAAATTGAGAGGGAAAGGGATGATAGGGAGAGAGACAGAGAGACACCTGCAGCACTGCTTCACCACTTGCACAGCTTTCCCCCTGCAGGTGGGGGCTGGGGGCTTGAACCCAGGTCCTTGCACATTGTAACATGTGTGCTCAATCAAATGCACCACCACATATCTATACTAATTAAGCAAATTGCTTGAATGTCGTATGCTTTACATTGGTTTGTTCTAGCCCTCCCCCGCCAAGAGAATTGGATCAGTCCTGTTAATTTTGCGGGCCTGCTTGGCCCCGCCCCAAGGAAGCCCGAGAGAGGGTTCCTGAGTTCGAGAGTGCCAGAGTTGGAGGGTTCCTGAGTTCCTGAGTTCGAGAGTTTCAGGGTTACAGAGTAAGAGAGAGTTCCACAGTGGATGAGTTTCAGGGGGTTCCCCAGTGCCAGAGTTACAGAGTTCCAGAGTTGGAGAGTTCCCGAGTTACAGAGTAAGAGAAAGAGTGCTTGCGCCGCCGCAAAGAGACAGCAGAGTTCTGTTTGGTGATTAGTTTGTCTTAGTTTATGAATCATTGTTCCTGAATAAAGAAATACAGCTTCCCTGCCCAGCCGTTTTCTCCGCGTCTCTGTTCACCACCGTGAAGCAAGCCAGCACGGCAAGAGCCTTCCGAAATTTTAACAACACTTGAAAGAACTGATCTGCTAAAAACTCACTCAAGAAAAACATAAATAGCTCAAATTATCCTATAAATAAATTGAATGTGGTACCAGGTGGTGGCACACCTAGTTGAGCATACATATTATATGCAAGGACCAGGGTTTAAGTCCCCAGTCCCCCCCTGCAGGGAGGAAGCTTCATGCGCAGTGAAGTAGTGTTATAGGTATCTCTTTCTCCCTGTCTCTTCTTCCCCTCTCAGTTTCTCTTTGTCCTATTAACAACTACACACACACACACACACACACACACACACACACACACACACACACACACGATTCATAGTTATAAGCCTTTGTGTAAAGAAAATTCCAGGTCCAGATGGCTTTACTGGTGAGTCCCATCAGATATCAAAGAAAGAAATATCATTGTTGCACATACTTTTTCAGAAAACTGAAAAGAAGCAAATATCTTTCATTTCAATGGATGTGGTCAACATTACTCTAATTACCAAGATCAGAAAACAATGTTACAAGAAAAGTATTGGTCGCCATTCCTCACAGATGTAAAAGAAAACTTTCTAAAATTTTACTAAAATAGATACATAAAAGGATGCTATACAGTGATTGATTGGGATTTTTTAAATGTGTCACCTCCAGAACCACATTTTATTATTTTTTTTAACCAGAGCACTGGTCAACTCTGGCTTATGGTGGTGCAGGGGATTGAACCTGGGACTTCAGAGCCTCAGGCATGAGTCTCTTTGCAATTATGTTATCTTCCCCCACCTCAGAAACTTCATTTGATGAAATATATTATGCATTCCTGACTAAATTATCAGAAAACAAGGAATTGAAGGGAATTTTCTTGACTTGACAAACATGACTAACAGTGTACTTAAGATTTTACAACAAAAAATGTTATTATAAAAATGAGGGGTACTGTTGAATGTAAAACACTAATTCCCCAATAAAGAAATTAAAAAATAAAAAAAGAGGGGCAGGCAGTGGCATATCTGATTAAGAGCACACATCACAGTATGCAAGGACCCAGGTTCAAGCCCCTGCTCCCCACCTGCAGGGGGAAAGCTTCACAAGTGGTGAGGCAGTACTTGAAACAGGCATTTCCTAAGGCTGGCCTGGGACGTTGAATGTGACCAGACACTGTTACTCTGGTGTTTACTTGATTAGTTTGGGGTGGAAACATCCTATCTTCCAGACTTCTCCCTATACCTTCTCTCTTTTTTATTTTTAAATTTTTATTTATTTATTTATTTATTGGATAGAGACAGCCAGAAATTGAGAGGGGAGGGCAGATAGAGATCCAGAGAGACAGAAAGACACCTGCAGCCCTACTCCACCACTTGTGAAGCTTCCCACCTGCAAGTGAGGACCAGGGGCTTGAACTGGGACCTTGTGCACTTAACCAGGTGCCCCACCTCCTGGCCCCTCCCTGTACCTTCTCATCCACACACAGTCTCATCACACCTATCTCATGTCCATCCTTCTCCCCATCTACATCATTTATAGGCTTAATCATGATGCCAACTTCCACAATAGACACTTGCCTCCATCACTTCTCACAATAATCTTACAAGAGGACACAATTTTTATACCAATTAAAAGAAAATGAAGAAACAGAATCTCCGAAAATCTGTCACAATGTTACCTAGAGGTAAGCAGCAGAACTGGTTCTTCTGCCCAAACCCCTCCCCCCTGGTTTGTACAGCTCACCGATACTCCCTGGTGTCTCCCTCTGTCTCACCTCTAGTTTGGATGGAGATGGCAAGTTCCTGGCTCCTTAGTTGCCTCATCATGTTGGTCTTTCTCCAACTAATGGTCCCCATGTCAGGTAGGAGATTCTGAACCTCTTTGCTGCCTACTCCATCTAAAGGTGGATCCCAAGAATTAAGAGGCCTAGCCAGAGGCCTTATTTCTTCTTGGTTTCAGTTCTTCTCTTAGTCCTTTCTGGTGCCTCCCCACCTCACCCTACCCCAACCCCCATGATCTATACCTTTTCTTTTTGACTTATTGAATTCTTGTTCTCTTGTCTTCCCATTTTTGCCCCCTCCACACAGGGGACAGCAAGTCCCACATGGCCCCACTAGGGGGCACAGCCGAGCTGCTCTGCCCTCTCTCCCTCTGGCCGGTCACTGTGCCCAACCAGGTGAGGTGGCTGCGGTCCCCACATTTGGGGCACTCTCAGGCTGTTCACGTGTTCCTGAATGGACAAGACCAGGATGACGAACAAATGCCTGAGTATAAGGGGAGGACTGCACTGGTGAGAGACTCCCAAGAGGGAAGTGTCACTCTGAATATCCATGATGTTAGACTGGAGGACCGAGGGTTGTACCTGTGTCAGGTTCACATTGGAAACCTGAGTCGAGAAGGCTCCGTTACTTTGCAGGTTGCAGGTTAGTCACTCCATCCCCAGCCCAATATTTCCCCTTCAGACCTTAGCTCTGATTTACCGAGGTGCTGGGAATTGGTGTCTCAGGCATGAAAGTCTTCTTTGCATAACCACTGTGCCATTTTCTCAGCTCCATTTTTTTTTTTAAAGGGAGACACAGGTACCCATAAGACCTATATCACCTGAGGCAGTGACATTAGGGAAGGATTTACAAAGGTGTTAGCCTGAATCTAGAGAGGCTCTTGGGGGAAGGCAGGGGGAAGGGAGGAACACTTGCCTGGGTGCACATTTTACAATGCACAAGGACCCAGGTTCAGAGTCCCAGGTCCCCACCTGCAGGGGAAAAGCTTCACAAGTCTCTTTGCCTCTCTTCCTCTCTATCTTCCCCTTCCCTCTCAATTTCTGACTTTATCCATTAAATAAATAAAGATAATAAAAGAGAGAGAGAGAGGCTCATGGGATTGGCGAGATGGCAGGCATCCAAAGTACCACTGAAAGCGGAGGAGGTTGTGGGAAAGGGAAGTGTCTGCTAGCAGTCACTTTGTAAGGACATATAGGACTTCTTTACTCTCCATTTTCCCTCCAGTTCTAGGCTCTGACCCTTACATACAGGTGAGGGGCTTCGATGCAGGGTGGATCCAGCTAGTGTGCAGGTCTGTGGGATGGTTCCCAAAGCCTTGGGCAGAATGGAGAGACCCTCAAGGCAGGGTACTTCCATCCTTGTCGGAAGACCATTCCCTGAATGAAGCTGGACTCTTCGAAACAACAGTCTCCAACGAAGTCAGGGATAGCACCCTGGGGAATGTGACCTGCATCCTCCGCAACAGGGAGCTTGGCCAAGAGAAGACCACAGCCATGCTCATAGCAGGTAAGCTCTGGAGCAGAAAACAGGCCCAAGGCACCTAATGCTGCCAAGAGAAAATGCTAACCCTTGTGGAAGGACTATAGAGTTTTTTTTAAAGAAAATATTTTAAATTATTTATTATTAGGTAGAGACAGAAAGAACTTAAGAAAGCGTGGGGGAGAGAGAGAGGGAGAGAGAGAGAGAGAGATACCTGCAGCCCCGCTTCACCACTTGTGAAGCTTTCCCCCTGCAGGTGGGGAGCAGGGGACTGAACCTGGGTGCTTGAGCATTGTAATGTGTGCACTTAACCAGATGCGCCACTGCTTGACTCCCCCCTTTTTATAATAACATCTTTTTGTTGTAATATCTTGAAAAATACAGAAAGTTTAAAGATTTTTTTAAAGGCCTATGATCTCACCAGTTGGAGAATACTATTGCTAACACTTGGGGGCATTTCAAGATTTTTTTTCTTTATTTTATTTGAGAGGACATTGAGAACTTGAGAGAGGAGGGGGAGATAGAGAGGGAGAGAGAAGAGGCCAGGCAGTGGTGCACCTCATTAAGTGCACACATCACCGTGGACAAGGACACAAGTTCAAGCCTCTGGTCCCCACCTGCAGAGGAAAAGCTTCATAAGTGGTGAAGAAAAGCTGCAGGTGTCTCTCTGTTTCTTACCCTCTCTATCTCTTCCCCCTATCAATTTCTTTGTGTTTCTACCCAATAATAAATAAATGAAAATACAGTTAAAAATTTTTTTTTAAAAAAGAGAGAGCAGGAGAGAAAAAGAGAAACATCTGCAGCCCTGCTTCACTGCTCCTGAAGTGTCCCCTGCACCCCCGCAGGCTTATGGTAATGTGTGCACTCACCTAGGTCCATCACAGCCTGCTCACTGGTGTATATATTTTTGAAACACTGCTAAGCCAGTTGTTTTCTCATGCTTAGGTTGTTGTTGGTGTTAATATGCTAGAAGTTTCTCTTTTTTTGATGGAAAAATACATTTAAATTTTTAATTTTCAGGTCTTGAATAGACATTACTATTGCAATAGGTTATAGTAATCACTGCTTTTTTTTTTTTTACCTACAGAGACAGCTATAATTATTCTTGTCTTTCTCATATTTTTAAATTTCTTTATTGGGGAATTAATGTTTTACATTCAACAGTAAATACAATATTTTGTACATGCATAACATTTCCCAGTTTTCCATATAACAATACGACCCCCACTAGGTCCTCTATTATCCTTCTTGGATCTGTGTTCTCCCCACCCACCCACCACAGAGTCTTTTACTTTGGTGCAATACGCCAATTCCAGTTCAGGTTCTACTTGTGTTTTCTTTTTTTTTGTTGTTGGGGTAGAACCTTGTATAATTTATTTTATTCTTTATATTTTTCTAGTTTGGACAGATATTTTATAAATTATTAACTGTTTAGTATAAGAAAAAATTTTTTACAATATTTTTTATTGAATTAATGTTTTACATTCAACAGTAAATACAATAGTTTGTACATGGATAAAATTCCCCAGTTTCCCATATAACAATACAACCCCCACTAGGTCCTCTGAATCCTTCTTGGACCTGTATTCTCCCCACCCAACCACCCACCCCAGAGTCTTTTACTTTGGTGTAATACTCCAATTCCATTTCAGGTTCTACTTCTGTTTTCTTTTCTGATCTTGTTTTTCACCTTCTGCCTGAGAGTGAGATCAACCCATAATCATCCTTCTGTTTCTGACTTATTTCACTTAACATGATTTTTTCAAGGTCCATCCAAGATCGGCTGAAAATGGTGAATTCACCATTTTTTAGAGCTAAGTAGTATTCCATTGTGTATATATACCACAAATTGCTCAGCCACTCATCTGTTGTTGGACACCTGGGTTGCTTCCAGGTTTTGGCTATTACAAATTGTGGTGCCAAGAACATATGTGTACACAGATCTTTTTGGATGGGTGTGTTGTGTTCCTTAGGATATATCCCCAGGAGAGGAATTGCAGGGTCATAGGGTAGGTCCATTGCTAGCCTTCCAAGAGTTCTCCAGATTGTTCTCTACAGAGGTTGGACCAATTGACATTCCCACCAGCAGTGTAGGGGGGTTCCTTTGACCCCACACCCTCTCCAGCATTTGCTGCTGTTACCTTTTCTGATGTGTGACATTCTCACAGGAGTGAAGTGGTATATCACTGTTGTCTTTATTTGCATTTCTCTGACGATCATATACTTGGAGCATTTTTTCATGTGTTTCTCGGCCATTTGGATCTCTTCTGTAGTGAGTATTCTGTCCATGTCCTCCCTCCATTTTTGGATGGGGTTATTTGTTGTCTTGTTGTTGAGTTTGGCAAGCTCTTTATATATTGTGGTTATTAAACTCTTATCTGATATATGGCATGTAAAGATCTTCTCCCATTCTGTGAGGGGTCTCTTGGTTTAGGTAGTGGTTTCTTTTTCTGTGAAGAAGCTTTTTAATTTGATGTAGTCCCATAGGTTTATACTTGCCTTAGTCTTCCTTGTAATTGGATTCGTTTCATTGAAGATGTCTTTAAAATTTATGTGGAAAAGAATTCTGCCAATATTTTCCTCTAAGTATCTGATAGTTTGTGGTCTAACATTCAAGTCCTTGATCCACTTGGAATTTACTTTTGTATTTGGTGAAATACAGTGATTCAGTTTCATTCTTCTGCATGTTTCAACCCATTGTTTCCAACACCATTTGTTGAAGAGACTCTGCTTTCCCCATTTAATAGTCCGGACATCTTTGTCAAAGATTAGATGTCCATAGGAGTGGGGGCTCACTTCTGGGCTCTCAATTCTATTCTACTGGTCAGTGTGTCTATTCATGTTCCAGTACTAGGCAGTTTTGATGACAGTGGCCCTATAATACAATTTGAGATCTGGGAGTGTGATACCTCCGGTTCTGTTCTTTTTTCTCAAGATTGTTTTGTCAATTCTGGGTCTTTTCTGGTTCCAGATAAACATTTGTAGCATTTGTTCTATTCTCCTAAAAAATGTGCTTGGGATCTTGATGGGGATAGCATTAAATTTGTAGATGACTCTGGGTAGTATATTAATTTTGATGATGTTAATTCTTCCAACCCATGAACATGGAATATCTTTCCACTTCTTTGTGTCTTTTTCAATTTCTTTGAGTAGTGACTCATAATTTTCAGTATACAAGTCTTTCACTTCTTTGGTTAGGTTTACTCCTAGATATTTTATTGTTTTAGTTGCTATAGTAAAAGGAATTGATTTCTGTATTTCAATTTCTTCTAGCTTAGTGTTTGCATAGAGGAATGCCACTGACTTTTGAATGTTAATTTTTTAGCCTAACACCTTACTATATTGCCTGATGATTTCCAAAAGCTTCTTGCTGGATTTCTTAGGTTTTTCTGTGTATACTACCATATCATCTGTAAATAGGGAGAGTTTGACTTCTTCTCTTCCAATCTGTATGCCTTTAATTCCTTGCTCCTGCCTGATTGCTATGGTAAGAACTTCCAACACTATGTTGAATAGTAATGGTGATAGTGGGCAGCCTTGTCTAGTACCTGATCTGAGTGGAAATGCTTCCAGTTTTTCACCATTGAGTATGATGTTGGCTGTAGGTTTTCTATGTATAAACTCCACTATCTTCGGGAATTTTCCATCTATTTCCATTTTTTGTAGTGTTTTGATCATAAAGGGATGTTGTATTTTGTCAAAGGCTTTCTCTGCATCTATTGATATGACCATGTGGTTTTTGGTCTTGCTTTTGTGGATGTGGTGGATCACGTTGATTGATTTACGTATATTAAACCAACCTTGCATGCCTGGGATAAACCCCACTTGGTCGTGATGAACAATATTTTTAGTATACTGCTGTATCTGGTTGGTTAGGATTTTGTTCAATATTTTAGCATCTATGTTCATCAGAGATATTGGTCTGTAGTTTTCTTTTTTGGTTGTGTCCCTGTCTGCTTTTGGTATCAGAGTGATGTTGGCTTCATAGAAGCTGGCAGGGAGTATTCCAGTGTCTTCAATCTTCTGGAAGACTTTTTTTTTTTTATAATTTATTTCTTTATTGGGGAATTAATGTTTTACATTCAACAGTAAATACAATAGTTTGTACATGCATAACATTCCCCAGATTCCCATTTAACAATACAACCCCCACTATGTCATTCATCATCTTTCATGGACCTGTATTCTCCCCACCCAACCACCCACCCCAGAGTCTTTTACTTTGGTGTAATACTCCAATTCCATTTCAGGTTCGACTTGTGTTTTCTTTTCTAATCTTGTTTTTCAACTTCGGCCTGAGAGTGAGATCATCCCGTATTCATCCTTCTGTTTCTGACTTATTTCACGCAACATGATTTTTTCAAGGTCCATCCAAGATCGGCTGAAAACAGTGAAGTCACCATTTTTTACAGCTGAGTAGTATTCCATTGTGTATATATACCACAACTTGCTCAGCCACTCATCTGTTGTTGGACACCTGGGTTGCTTCCAGGTTTTGGCTATTACAAATTGTGGTGCCAAGAACATATGTGTACACAGATCTTTTTGGATGGATGTGTTGGGTTCCTTAGGATATATCCCCAGGAGGGGAATTGCAGGGTCATAGGGTAGGTCCATTTCTAGCCTTCTGAGAGTTCTCCAGACTGTTCTCCACAGAGGTTGGACCAATTGACATTCCCACCAGCAGTGCAGGAGGGTTCCTTTGACCCCACACCCTCTCCAGCATTTGCTGCTGTTACCTTTTCTGATGTATGACATTCTCACAGGAGTGAAGTGATATCTCACTGTTGTCTTTATTTGCATTTCTCTGACAATCAGATACTTGGAACATTTTTTCATGTGTTTCTCGGCCTTTTGGATCTCTTCTGTGGTGAATATTCTGTCCACGTCCTCCCCCCATTTTTGGATGGGGTTATTTGTTGTCTTGTTGTTGAGTTTGGCAAGTTCTTTATATATGTTGGTTATTAAACTCTTATCTGATGTATGGCATGTAAAGATCTTCTCCCATTCTGTGAGGGGTCTCTTGGTTTGGGTAGTGGTTTCTTTTTCTGTGAAGAAGCTTTTTAATTTGATATAGTCCCATAGGTTTATACTTGCCTTAGTCTTCCTTGTAATTGGATTCGTTTCATTGAAAATGTCTTTAAAATTTATGCGGAAAAAAGTTCTGCCAATATTTTCCTCTAAGTATCTGATAGTTTCTGGTCTAACATCCAAGTCCTTGATCCACTTGGAATTTACTTTTGTATTTGGTGAAATACAGTGATTCAGTTTCATTCTTCTGCATGTTTCAACCCATTGTTTCCAACACCATTTGTTGAAGAGACTCTGCTTTCCTCATGTAATAGTCTGGGCCCCTTTGTCTAAGATTAGATGTCCATATGTGTGGGGCCTCATTTCTGGGCTCTCAATTCTATTCCACTGGTCAGTGTGTCTGTTCATGTTCCAGTACCAAGCAGTTTTGATGACAATGGCCCTATAATACAGTTTGAGATCTGGGAGTGTGATGCCTCCGGTTCTGTTCTTTTTTCTCAAGATTGTTTTGTCAATTCTGGGTCTTTTCTGGTTCCAGATAAACATTTGTAGCATTTGTTCTATTCTCCTAAAAAATGTGCTTGGGATCTTGATGGGGATAGCATTAAATTTGTAGATGGCTCTGGGTAGTATATTAATTTTGATGATGTTAATTCTTCCAACCCATGAACATGGAATATCTTTCCACTTCTTTGTGTCTTTTTCAATTTCTTTGAGTAGTGACTCATAATTTTCAGTATACAAGTCTTTCACTTCTTTGGTTAGGTTTACTCCTAGATATTTTATTGTTTTTGTTGCTATAGAAAAAGGAACTGATTTCTGAATTTCAATTTCTTCTAACTTAGTGTTTGAATAGAGGAATGCCACTGACTTTTGAATGTTAATTTTATAGCCTGACACATTACCGTATTGCCTGATGATTTCCAAAAGCTTCTTGCTGGATTCCTTAGGTTTTTCCATGTATACTATCATGTCATCTGCAAATAAGGAGAGTTTGACTTCTTCTCTTCCAATCTGTATGCCTTTAATTCCTTGCTCCTGCCTGATTGCTATGGCAAGAACTTCCAACACTATGTTGAATAGTAATGGTGATAGTGGGCAGCCCTGTCTAGTACCTGATCTGAGGGGAAATGCTTCCAGTTTTTCACCATTGAGTATGATGTTGGCTGTAGGTTTGCTATATATAGACTCCACTATCTTCAGGAATTTTCCATCTATTCCCATTTTTTGTAGTGTTTTGATTATAAAGGGATGTTGTATTTTGTCAAAGGCTTTCTCTGCATCTATTGATATGACCATGTGGTTTTTGGTCTTGCTTTTGTTGATGTGGTGGATCACATTGATTGATTTACGTATATTAAATCAACCTTGCATGCCTGGGATAAACCCCACTTGGTCATGATGAACAATCTTTTTGATATACTGCTGTATCCGGTTGGCTAGAATTTTGTTCAATATTTTAGCATCTATGTTCATCAGAGATATTGGTCTGTAGTTTTCTTTTTTGGTTGTGTCCCTGTCTGCTTCTGGTATCAGGGTGATGTTGGCTTCATAGAAGCTGGCAGGGAGTATTCCAGTGTCTTAATCTTCTGGAAGACTTTTAAAAGTAGAGGTATTAGTTCTTCTTTGAAAGTTTTGTAGAATTCATTTGTAAAACCATCTGGTCCAGGACTTTTATTTTTGGGAAGATTTTTGATAACTGTTTCAATTTCATTAGCTGTGATGGGCCTATTCATGTTATCCACTTCCTCTTTACTTAGTTTTGGAAGTTGGTAGGTATCTAGGAAATCATTCATTTCTTCCAGGTTCTCTAGCTTGGTGGCATATAGTTAGTTGTTCATAGAAGCCTCACATGATATGTGGAATTTCTGCAGTGTCTGTTGTGATTTCTCCTCTTTCATTTACTATCCGATTTATTTGGGTCTTCTCCCTTTTTTGTTTTGTGAGTCTGGCTAAAGGTTTGTCGATTTTGTTTCCTCTTTCGAAGAACCAACATTTACTTTCATTGATCTTTTGTATGGTTTTCCTATTCTCAATGTTATTTATTTCTGCCCTAACTTTAGTGATTTCTGTCCTTCTGGTTGCTTTAGGATTCCTTTGTTGTTCTTCTTCTAGGTCTTTGAGATGTGCAATCAGGCTGTTTATTTGTGCCTTTTCTTGTTTCCTAATGTGTGCTTGTATAGCTATGAACTTCCCTCTTAGGACTGCTTTAGCTGTGTCCCAAATATTTTGATAGCTTGTGTCTTCATTTTCATTGAACTCTCAAAACATTTTGATTTCTTCCTTGATTTCCTCTTTGACCCAGAAGTTGTTAAGAAGTGTACTGTTGAGCTTCCACATTTTGGCACTGTTACTAATCTTTTGTTGATTGTTAAGTGTTAGTTTAATTCCACTGTGGTCTGAGAAGATGCTTGGGATGATATCAGTGCTCTTGAATAGGCTGATGCTGTCTTTGTGGCCTAACATATGGTCTATCCTTGAGAATGATCCATGTGGATTTGAGTAAAATGTGTATTCTAGTTTCTTGGGATGAATGACTCTGAAAATGTCCAATAGTTCTAGTTTATCTATCTCTTCATTTAGCTCCCTTATGTCTTTACTGATTTTCTTCCTGGGTGATCTGTCAAGTTGAGAGAGTGGGGTGTTGAAGTCCCCTACTATGATTGTGTTACTGTTAATATATTGCTGTAGCTCTTTCAGTAGAAGTTTGATGTATTTAGATGGCTTCTCATTGGGTGCATAGATGTTAATAATTGTTAAGTCCTCTTGATTGACTGATCCTCTGAGCATTAAGTAGTGTCCATTCCTATCTTTTTTAATCTTATCTATTTTAAAGTCTATCATGTCAGATATGAGAATAGCTGTTCCTGCCCTTTTTTGTGGGCCATTGGCTTGAATGATAGTTTTCCATCCTTTCACTTTAAGTCTGTGTTTGTCTTGTTGAGTTAGGTGAGTTTCCTGTAGACAACATATTGTTGGGTTGTGTTTTCTGATCCATCTTCCTACTCTGTGTCTTTTAATAGGTGAATTCAGGCCATTGACATTTATTGATATCAAAGATTGAAGATATTTTAACGCCATTCTTGTAGAGTTTTAGAGTGTTTTGATATATGTCCTATTTGTGGTGGTCTGGTTGTTTATAGGAGACCTTTCAGAACTTCTTTCAGGGCAGGCTTGGTGATGGTTGCTTCCTTCAACTGTTGCTTGTCTGAGAAGGTTTTGATGCTTCCATCTAGTCTGAATGACAATCTAGCAGGATATAGTATTCTTGGCTGAAAGCCTTTCTCATTGAGCACTCGATAGATATCTTGCCATTCTCTTCTGGCCTGTAGTGTTTGTATGGATAAGTCTGCTGCTAATCTTATGGGTTTTCCTTTGTAGGTGACTCTGTTTTTCTCTTGCAGCCTTGAGGATCCTTTCTTTATCCTTATTCCTTTCCATTCTAAGTATGACGTGTCTTGGTGTCTTTAGGTCTGGGTTAATTCTGTTTGGGACCCTCTGGGCTTCTTGAATCTTTATGTCTTTGGTGTTGTCTAGACTAGAGAAATTTTCAGCGATTATGGCCTGGAGAATGCTTTCTTCCTCTCCTTCTCTTTCTTCCTCTGGTAAGCCAATAATGCGTATATTGTTTCTTTTGAAGTCATCCCATAGGACTCTGTTGTTGTTTTCAGCATCTCTTAATCTCTTTTTGAGATCTCTTACTTCTTTTGTAGTTGTCTCTAATTCATCCTCAATCTTGTTACCAGCCACTTAATCTCTCCCTAGGCTCCTCTCTGACGACCAGCCACATGTGTTTGCACTCACTGGTGATTTGGTGGGTTTCTGGAGTCGTTCTAGTCCTGTCTTGTTGTGGTCCCAGGTGGTCTCTTTTGGTATTCCTAGTTGATCCAGGAGAGGAGAGGAGAGGAGAGATACAGATCTACTACTGCTCATAGCCCCGCCTCATTTTTTTTTTAAATTGGGGAGATTGGCGGTTTACAGTTGACAGTAATATAGTAGTTGGTAACATGTTCAAGATTTTAAAATAATTTTTTAAATTAATATCTTTGGGTGGTGGCACACCTGGTTGAGTACACATGTTAACAATTTGCAAGGACCTGGGTTTGAGCCCCCACTCCCCACCTGCAGGGGGAAAGCTTTGTGAGTGGTGAAGCAGTGTTGCAGGTATCTGTCTCTCAGTCTCTCTCCATTTCTATCTCCTCTACCCTCTCAATTTCTGACTGTCTCTATCCAATAAATAATTATAATTAAAATTTATTTAAAAAATTATCTTCATTTATTAGATAAAGACAGTCAGAAACTGAGAGGGAAGGAGGTGATATAGAGGGAGACAGAGAGACACCTTCAACACTGCTTAAACCTGGGTTAATCTGGGGTCCTTGTGCATTGTAACGTGTGCTCAACTAGGTGAGCCACTACTCAGTTACCATGTTCAAGATTTTTAAAAAACATATTGTTATTTACTAATGAGAGAATGAGGGGAAGGAAGAAGCAGAGCATCGCTCTGGCACATTTGACACTAGGGATCAAACTTAGGACCTCATGTTTGAGAGTTTAGTACTTTACCCACCACACCAACTCCCAGACCATTTAAAACATTCTTGTATGAATGAATATATCTCTCTGAGTGAGCATATGCTGACATGTGTTTATTTTTGTGCCTCAGTTTTTTTCCTCTTCACTTATAATGACTTTATCATTAGTATTCTTTGTCCATGTCTTTAAGAATTCTCTGCAGTAAGACTTCTTTATTTTATTTTATTTATTTAATTTTTTGAGGATTATTTTTTATATTTATTTATTTATTTTCCCTTTTGTTGCCCTTGTTTTTTTATTGTTTTGTAGTTATTGTTATTGATGTCATCATTGTTAGGACAGAGAGAAATGGAAAGAGGAGGGGAAGGCAGGGGTAGGAGAGGAAGACAGACATCTGTAGACCTGCTTCACTGTCTATGAAGTGACTCCTCTGCAGGTGTCGAGCCCGGAGCTTGAACTGGATTCCTTATGCCAGTCCTTGTGCTTAACCCACTGCGCTACCATCCAACTCCCTGCAATAAGACTTCTAAAAAATAATTAGTTTTATTTCATTGATAGAGAGATTAGAGAACTGCTCAACTCTGGCTTATAGTGGTGCTCAAGATTGAACCTGGGAGCTCTGGGTCCCAGACATGAAAGCACTACCTTGAGCATACACGTTACCACATGCAAAGACCCAGTCTCAAACTTCTAGTTCCTGCCTTCAAAGGGAAGTTTCATGAGTAGTGAAGCAGTATTTCAAGTAGCTCTCTTTCTCTTTCCCTATCTATTTCTTTCTCCTCTCTCAATTTCTCTCTGTCCTGTCAAATAAAATGAAAGGAAAAAAATTAAGCTTTTTATTTATTATTGGATAGAGACAAAGAGAAATTGAGACAGAATGGGGACATAGAAAGATAGAGACAGAGAGACACCTGCAGTCCTGTTTTACTATTTGTGAAGCTTTTCCCCCTGCAGGTGGGGACCAAGAGTTTGAACCCGAATCCTTGTGCACTATAATGTGTGCACTTCACGAGATACGCCACCTCCTGGCCCCTAAAAACTGATTTGTTTTTTGGCCCCTGAACTCTGATGATAACCCTGGTGGTGGTGGTGGGGCAGTGGGGAACAGAGAGAAAGAAAAAAGAAAAGAAAGGAAAGGAAATCTGGTGTGCACAATTACTGTTATCTCCCTGGTCTGCAGCAGGACTTTTAAAATTTTTAAAAAATATTTATTTATTTTCCCTTTTGTTACCCTTGTGTTTTTTTTATTTGTTGCTGTAGTTATTGTTGATGACGTCATAGTTGTTAGGACAGAGAGAAATGGAGAGAGGAGGGTAAGACAGAGAGGGGGAGAGAAAGATAGATACCTGCAGACCTGTTTCACTGCGCATGAAGGGACCCCCTTGCAGGTGGGGAGTCGGGGCTCCAACCGGGGATCCTAAGGCTTGTCCTTGCGTTTCGTGCCATGTGTGCTTAACCCGCTGTGCTACCGCTACTGCCTGATTCCTTGCAGCAGGACTTTTAAGGGTTGTGTAATAATTTATTGTGAGCTAATAGTCTAATACAGTTCATCAAAACCTTACTTCTGGATCTGCACATGTGGATGATTTCTAATTTTTCTTCATGTGATGGTGCAGTGAACATCTTTAACATAAGTTGGAAAGTGATTCAGGTTATTTTACTAGAATGTATTTCTAGAATTAGAATTAATGGATCCAAGTGGAATGGACATCTTAAAGATCCTTGAAACATGGGGCAATGTGGCAGAGAAGGGTGGTTTTGGAACCATGAAAGAGAGACAGAAGCGGTTGACAAAATTGTTCATTTGGATAATGCAGTGCTTTGCATGACCTATGTTTGAGCCTACCTCTTACTAAATTGAAGGAATCTTTGGTGCTGTAGTGTCTCTTATAGAGACAGAGTCAGACAGACAGATATGGAGGCCTGGGACACCAGGTAGGCTGAAGGCATGGACCTCTAATCTCCTTTCCTGCTTTACACTCTACACCCTCCTATTTCATACTGTGATCAGTGCCTCTCATTAAGTGCTTAAGGTATCTGATCTTTAAATCTCCCAACAACTCAGTGGGCGGGACAGGATTGTTGCCACTTTGGCTTATTAGATTTGTATTGGTTCACACAATGGTTGAGCAAGGCCTCTTCAACAGTTACCATTGCACCTCTTTTATTCCCCCACCCCCTTTCTATTTCTTCTTGCCTTTTCTCCTTTCTCTTCTGTCTGGGCTTTTTAGACTTGCTGCTTTGGCACTAAATAAATTGTTTTTCTGCTACTGGTAGAGCTCAGGACAAAAGGCTGGTAGGGGAAGGCAAATGATTGCTCAGGAAGAGACCACAAACAGCGACTACTGGAGAAGCATCTCCCTTTCTACAAAGTCCCTCAATGATTTTTTCCCACTGAAATATAGGGCAAAATGAGGTTGCTATTCACCCCTTGAGTTGGGGTCTTGGCAGGGGAGAAGCTCTTGTACAGCTCCTGAGAATGGCCATTTGTGGTTTCTATTTCAGCCCCGTCTCCTGGGAGAATTTCCTCCTCAGAAGTGGTTCTTGCTGTGACTCTGCCTGTTTTGGGACTCCTGATTTTGGCTGGCATTGGCCTTATCTGGAAGCAAAGAAGATCAAAAGGTAAGTAAGTGGTTAGAGAGCTCAGGATTGGAGTAGGAACTTCTTTGTAAAGTGGTCTGGAGAAAGGAGATGTGGACAGGATGGTTCTCAATTAGTGGGAGACCTTGAAAATTGGCTTGGAAGTAACTGCTGGGACTGTGTTCTTGGGTTTAGGCAGTAGGGAGGGTCAAAGAGACACTATAGAGAGCTCTTGGGAAAAGCTGTAACTTCTCATATTTTGAAAAATTATAGGGCATCTAATCATACCAGTCTTTTAATGAATTAGGAAATCCAAATTCTATCAAGTTATCTTTATACATATAGTGGCATTTCACAGAATCTCAGGTTTGCAGAGGACTTTGAAAGTCATAGTTCAGTACTCCTTCTGATAGTTTGAAAAGGAGAAAAGTTCTACTCATGCAGCTTGGGCTGTTTGTGGACAATTCCACCTGTTAGAAAAAATCCTCTTGAAAACTAATATCTCCCCCCTCCCCCACAGAGAAACTTCTCTATGAACAGGTGATGGAGGTAGGTAAGTGTCTTGGGCTGGGTGAGGATGCTTCTCTGTTTTGCTCATATTTATGCTCCTTGTACCCACTAATCTAAATTCTCTTCTTGAAACCCCCAACATATGCTGTCTTTGGTGGTGGAATCAAACCTGTCATTTCTACTTTTTACTGACTTCTCATTGTAATAGCTTGCCCCCTGATATGTTGAAGACTTTTGTCTCTAGACTTTTTTCTTTTTTTTTTTTCTTTTTTTTTTTATGCTGTGGGAATCATGTAGGTTTCATGCTGAAGTGAAACCATTTATTCATCCAGCAGTAAGTGATAATTGTCTACAAAACTACAAGTTGCTAGAGTTACAGTGGTGATTGGCAGTGGACATAGTCTTTGCTCCCCTTGGAGTTTTCAATCTGGCCAGGAAACTAATGTGTGGATTAAAAAAAGGTACATGACAACCATACAGACGCTACACAGGAGTTCTGAGGGCTGTAGAGACCATGATCAGGAGAAGCTGAAAATGCTGAAGAGATGGGAGCCGACTGACTGCCCAGAGGAAGTCCTATTTGATTTGGAGAATGGGCATGTACTAGCAAGAGGGATGAAAAACCATCCCCAGCAGAAAGAACAACTTGAGAAAGAAACACGGTCAGGTAGAGTGCAGAGTTTATTTGAAGAACTAAGAAGGTGGAGCAGTAAGGGGAGCAATGACAGGGGACCAAACTGTAAGATCTTGCAGATCTTGGAATGGGTTTTAGTGTTTCTCCAGAGCAGTGACAAAGCAGCAAACAGAGGTATGCTGGCTATAATTGTGCTAGAGAAACTCTGTAGTACTGAGATGATTGCAAAGGGAACAAGGTAAAACCTGGGCAAAACATTGGACCACTATTTCTGCAGTCTGCATGAGAAATTATGGTTTAGAGTTAATGATAGTTACAAAGGCAGCAAAATCAGTTAAGAGTCAGGGACCCTCAAGATAATGGCATACAATGTCATTTTTTTTAAACTTTCCTTCCTCCAGAAAATCTTCTCTCAGACCACGCAAAAGAAAAAGGTAATTATAAATTCAGAGTAAGGGATACATAGATATAACAAATAACAACATTTTTTCTTCTATATAAATGCTGATAGTCGGGGATGAGTGGTGGAACACCTGGTTGAGCACACATGTTACAGAGCACAAGGACCTGGGTTCAAGCCCCTGGTCCCCACTTATATAGGGATAGCTTTGTGAGTGGTGAAGCAGTACTTCAGGTTTCTCTCTGTTTCCCTCCAAATCACTTCCTTCCCTCTCAATTTCTGGCTGTGTCTATCCAATAAATAAAGATAATAAAAACTAAAAATTAAAAAAATAAATGCTGATAGTCTATACATTACATATGTACACACACATATATATTATCCATTAAAATCATTGGGATTTACTTTCCATTGTCAATGGGGCCATAAGGCTGATGGAAATGCCACCAAGCCCTTTTAAAATGTATGAATTTTGACCTTGGACCCATGGCTCAGGAGAAGAAATGAGATGCCAAGATCACTGCATCTGGAACCATTCCTGAGCCAGTGACTAGTCTTCCCAGCTAGACTTTCAAAAGACAGAGCTGTTGGGGGTGGGGGGCGGGGGCAGGGGGCGGGGATGAGATATGGCCAAGACTCAGGCAGACTTGGGTTTGAATTCTGACTCCTTGGTCAGATTTCCATGCCACAGACCACTATAAGAACTCTGTAAAATTGGAACAGTGATAATTGTATGCACTTTACATTGTTGAGAAGATTTAATGCCTACTTCATTATAAGAACTGAACACAACAGATGGAGGCTATTAATGGTATAAATGGTAAAAAATGGATTCTCAGAGGTCATAGCCTCTGCACTTTCATCACCTCAATACCTAATGCCTAAAATATGCTCAGACCTTAGTGCAGGGCCTGACAGTGGACTCAAATATGTAGATTAAACTCTTACTCACTCAATCCCCTGCTTTTCTTTCTTTCTTTTTTTTAGGGAGACTCCACAAAGCCCTGAGTAAGTTCTGCTCTTCTTTGTCACAAACCTACTTCTGCTGCCATCTTTGTTTTAGAATGAATGTTTCAGTTTCACTTCCTGGGGCAGAAGGGAGGGCAATGGTATATCAAGCTATGGAGGTTGGGTATTGCAAGGCTTTCAGAGGTCTCTTTTTCTCAAATATTTCCTGCATGATTGTCAACTAGTCTCAAAATGGGAAAGGCTTTACTGAGAAGATAAGTTTTGGTGAAGTCACTTGGATGATCCATATATATCTTTATTGGGGGATTAATGTTTTACAGTTGACAGTTAATACAATAGTTTGTACATGCATAACATTTTCCAGGTTTCCACATTACAATACAACCCCCACTAGGTCCATCCTGTTCCATGGATGATCCTTTTATGGCCTAGGCATGCCATCCTCTGGTAGGGTCCAAGATGAATGGATTCTTACTAAATCTTATATGTAGAGCAGTGCTTCTCCATCCTTACATGTGAGAGAGCCTCCTTAGAACAACAAACTTCACACCTGGTTTTCCATCTTCTATTAAAATATGCATGAGTGGCCCAAGAGATGGTATACTTGGATCTAACAGTATGAGGTCCTGAGTTCAATCACTGGCATTGCTGGAATCATGTTCTGGTTCTCTTGCCCTCTCTTATAAATAAGTAAACCTATTAAAATATGCTTGAGAAAATTCAGTAAACAGTGAGAACTTTTTTTTCCGTTAGTGATAGCTTTTTGTAAACTTAAAAAATTTGAATTTATTTTCTTGATAGAACAGAAAGAAATTGAGAGGGAGTGAGATAGAGAGGTAGGGAGGGTGGTGTAGAGAGAGAGAGGGAGAGAGGGAGAGACCTGCAGCACTGCTTCACTATGAAGCTTTCCTTTTGGTGGTGAGGAATAAGGGCTTGAACCTGAGTCCTTGTGCATGATAATACATCTACCACCCAACCCCACCTTAATGATAATTTTAAATGAATGTACATTTTATTACTATTTTAAAAAATATTTAAAAATATTTATTTATTTATTTCCTTTTGTTGCCCTTGTTGTTTTATTGTTGTAGTTATTATTGTTGTTGTTATTGCTGGATAGGATAGAGAGAAATGGAGAGAGGAGGGGAAGACAGAGAAAGGGAGAGAAAGATAGACACCTGCAGACCTGCTTCACCACTTGTGAAGTGACTCCCCTGCAGGTGGAGAGCTGGGGGCTCGAATAGGGATCCTTATGCTAGTCCTTGCGTTTTGTGCCATCTGCTCTTAACCCACTGCACTACTGCCCGACTCCTTTATTATTTTTTCTAACATCTTTTGCACACATTAATATTCTCATTACCTATGTGTGTGGGGTATATTATCTCTAGTCTGCAGGTCAGGGCTGACATATACAGGAATTGTTGGGGCCCCGTGACCCATGGCTGAGAGCAATTGCTGTTGTTAACATTGTTGATCTGGGGAGCAGGAAAGGGGGATTCAGGCTATTGCTTTCAAGATGTGCCAATGGCATATAAATAGAATGGGACTGTAGCATTAAGGGAATGTAGATAAACCCTTGTTCTGATTTGTCACACTGTCTTTTTATTCTTTAGAGAAACTCCGGAGTGAACTGAGTAAGTTTCACATGTTTTTATAACTTCCAAACCAACTTACCTCATCTTTATTTTACATTGTTTGGGATTCTATATTTTTAAATCATGACTTTTGTTTTCTCTCTTACAGAGTTAAAAAGAGCGGCAGCAAATTCTGGTGAGATGCACTTTCTGTTTGCAAAGTTTTCCCTTGTAGGTATCATATGCACTTAACCCAAGTGTGCCACAGCTTGTCCCCCATTTTCCTCGTACTAGACCCCCACATTCTGAAAATTCTCTATTTTTCCTTTGCTTTAAGATTTAAAAAAAAATTTTTTTTTATATATCTTTCAGGCTGGAGGAGGGCCCGGCTACATTTTGGTAAGTTAAAACTGCCAAATAGATTAACATTTAAGAGTTTTACTGCTCTATTTCTTTGGCATGGAGACTGTACTTAAGATTTTAATAAGGGAGTCGGGCTGTAGCGCAGAGGGTTAAGCACAGGTGGCGCTAAGAACAAGGACCGGAGCAAGGATCCCGGTTCAAGCCCTGATTCCCCACCTGCAGGGGAGTCACCTCACAAGTGGTGAAGCAGGTCTGCAGGTGTTTATCTTTCTCTCTCCCTCCCTCTGTCTTCCCCTCCTCTCGCCATTTCTCTCTGTCCTATCCAACAACAATGACAACAATAATAACTACAACAATAAAACAAGGGCAACAAAAGGGAATAAATGAATAAAATATTTTTAAAAATCCTTAAAAAAAGATTTTAATAAAATCTGCATGTCTATGAAATTTAAATGTTTTTCATGATTTTTGGGAGTCAAATTTAAGATTTAGAAAGTCCCCCTTCCTTTAGAACAATGTTTGATTTAACTTTTTACATATTTAAAGTAGTTTTTCTTATGTTTGTTGGTTACTTGTGTTTCTTTTTCTTTCTTTCTTTTTTTTTTTTTTTTTTTTTGCCTCCAGGGTTATTGCCCTGGTTCGGTGCCTGCACAATGAATCCACTTCTCCTGGAGATCATTTTTTCCCCTTTTGTTGCTCTTTTTTTTTTTCATTGTTGTGGTTATTATTATTGTTATTGTTGTTGCTGTCGTTGGATAGGACAGAGGGAAATGGAGAGAGGAGGGGAAGACAGAGAGGGGGAGAGAAAGACAGACACCTGCAGACCTGCTTCACCACTTGTAAAGCGACTCCCCTGCAGGTGCAGAGCCGGGGGCTCAAAGCCGGATCCTTACTCCAGTCCTCGCACTTCGCACCATGTGCGCTTAACCTGCTGTGCTACCGCCCGACTCCTGGTTACTTGTATTTCTCAACTGTGACTTTTCTGCTCCTGTTATTCTCGTTGCTTTTTGATTTGTGAGGATGTTGTGCAAAGTTTATTAACTCAGACAGGGAAGACAGCATAATGGTTCTACAAAAAGCTTTTTTGCCTAAGGCTCCAAGGTCCCAGGTTTCAATCCCCAGTGCCACAATAAGCTAGAGCTGATGAGGCTTTAATGTCTGTATTTCTCTCTCATTAAAATAAAACAAAATAAAATAAAATAACATAACATAAAACAAAACAAAACAAAATAAAGCAAAGCATATTAACTTTCAATATTTCCCCAACTTATATTTATGACTATTTGCATTTTAATTTATGTATAGCATTTGTTTGTATGTTTGTTTTTGATGCATGATGTTTTTTTTTAGATAGTCAGATTATTGATCATTTCCTGTGTAGTCTTTTCCATACTTTCAGGCTTGGAAAGTTCTTTCAGTTTTGCAGCTGGATAAGTAAACAGTGCTTCTGTCTCTTTCTACACATCTATCACATTCCTTTTTCACTGCAGGGTCAATTTTCTTGGGGGTGAGTGACTGACAGTATCAGGGGAGAAGGAAATATGCTGGGCAGGTGTCACTACAATGTAGACCACCAAAAGCTGTCTTATTTTATTCTAAAATGTTTATTCTTCTCTCAATTTACTCCTGTTTCGTTTTTTGAAGCTATTTGAATGCTATTTTTTGTTTTCATCACTTTGAAGTCCTTATTAATTTTCCACACTGGTGAGTTAGGTGGTGGTGCACATATCACCCTGTGCAAAGACCTTCACAATCGGTGAAGCAAGTCTGCAGGTGTCTATCTTTCTCTCTACTTCCCCTTCCCTTCCAACTTCTCTCTATCCTATATAGAGAATAATAGAGAGGAAAGAAGAGAAGAGAAAAAAAGAAAATAATGGCCACCAAAAGTCACACTGTCTTCTGAATTGACCACTTGAGAGAAAGCCAGGTCACCTTGTCTGGCATTCTGGAAACTCAAATGCTTCTCACACTCAGTCTATCTTACTCCCAATAGATTTTTATGGATTTAACTCTCCAAGGAAAACCCTGTTCTTAGGGAAGCTGGGAGACTTACTGTAACCTTCATAATTCATAATTTTATTTGTTTACTTATAACCAGATTACTGCTCAGATTTGACTTGTGATGGTGCCAGGGGTTGAACCTGGGACCTCAAAGTCTCAGGCATGAAAGTTTTGGCATAGCTACTATGCTATCTCCTTGGCTGCAATTAACAATTTTAAAGAAGCATCTATATAGTATCATTTAAAAAAAGATAATAATAGGGCAAGGAGTTATCATAATGGTTACACAAAAGACACTAAGGTCCTAGGTTCAAGCCTCCACATCACTGTAAGTTAGAGCTGAAAAGTTTTCTGGCTAAAAAGAAAAACAAACAAAAAACACAGAGTAAAAAAGAAAATAATAAGCAATAATTTTAGGTAACAAAGTACATATCATTCACTCATTGTGTCAAGGAGGCACCACCTCATGCACTAGCTCTTCAATTCTACACAACAACTCTATCATATAAGTGCTATTTTTTATTATTTATTTATAAAGAGGAAACACTGACAAAACCATAGGCTAAGAGGGGTACAACTCCACACAGTTCCCACCACCAGAACTTCACATCCCATTCCCTCCCTTGATAGCTTTCCTATTCTTTAACTTTCTGGGAGTATGGACCCAAGGTCATTGTGGGATGCAGAAGGTGGAAGGTCTGGCTTCTTGCTTCCCCACTGAACATGGGCATTGACAGGTTGATCCATTATCCCAGTCTGCCTCTCTCTTTCCCTAGTGGGGAAGGGCTCTGGGGAAGCTGAGCTCCAGGACATATTGGTGGGGTTGTCTGTCCAGGGAAGTCTGGTTGGCATCATGCTAGCATCTGGAACCTGGTGGCTGAAAAGAGAGTTAACATATAAAGCCAAACAAGTTGTTGACTAATCATGAACCTAAAGGCTGGAGTAGTGCAGATGAAGGGGAGAGGGTCCTCTGTTTTGTAGATAGCTAGTAGGCATATTTTAGTTATATTCCAAGGGCCTGTGGCTATACTAGTTTTTTTTTTTTTTCCCTGAGCCTGAAATCTGATATGCAGGTGAATCCAAGTTATTGTCTGGGGAGATGATGCCATGGCTGGCTGGAAAAAGGACCAGAAAGCTGGACCAGGGAAGAGAGTAGCTCCCACATATGGGAAAGATGTATAAATACTGTTGACTGTAAACCCCATTGATTTGATGTGACCTGGGGTCCATAATCAGCTTAGGAGGCTATGTGACCTCTGCATCCCTGTAGATCTGACCTCACATTCTGTGGTCATGAGTAGGAACATTTCAAGCTGCCCCAATATCAGGACCAATCTTCCTTAGATGTAGCATAGAGTATGTTGTCCAGCCTCCCTTCGGAGGATGGAACATTCTCTACCGTTGTTGATCTAAGTTGAGGGATAAGTGCTATTATTATCATTATTCCCACTTGTAGATGAAGAAACTAAGTTTGGAGATGAGTAACAAGTCATGGGTAGGGGTAGATAGCATAATGGTTATGCAAATTGTCTCTCATGCCTGAGGCTCTACAGTCCCAAGTTCAGTCCCCTACACCACCATAAACCTGAGGTAAAATAATGCTCTGGTAAAATAATAATAATAATAATAATAATCATCATCATCCAAGGTTACATAACTAACATACTGCTAGTACTCAAACATTTTACATAGCTGCTGGGTCTAACATCAGAACTCACTATTTATATAATAAATATAATGTGCAAAAGAAGTAATTTTTTTTAGAAAGTCATTCTTTTTTTAAATATTTATTTTCCCTTAAAAAAAAAAGAACTCACTATTTATACATTAGATTCTTTTGTACCACCAAGGTCAAAGGCTTCCTTAAGGCCTAAGGCAACATCACAGAGTACACATCTTACTCTTTTACTTAATTTAATACCAGGAGATCTAGAAGACTAGAAAACAGTACTTTTTGGTTCTAGGACAAAAGGAGGAAGGGGAACCAGGAATTAAAGTATGTCAATGACAAGAGTTGCAGACCTAGAGGTTCTTTTCCTTTTTTTTTTAAAAATTGTTATTATTGCATAGACACAGAAAGAAATTGAGAGGGGAGGAAGAAATAGAGAAGGAGAGAGACAGAGAGACACCTACAGCCCTGCTTCATCACTTGTGAAGCTTTCCTTGTATAGTTGGGGAACGGCCTTGAACTTGGGTCCTTCCTCACTGTGATGTGAGTGCTTACTGATGTGCACCACCACCTAGCCCCTGAGATTATTTTTCCCTCTAAGTGACTGAATAATCCTTTAATATCTATCCTTCTGAAACCTCACAACTCTCTTGACTATCTGCAGTGGCGGTGACCTTGGACCCAGATACAGCACATCCCAAACTCATCCTGTCTGAAGACCGGAGATGCGTGAAGCTTGGAGACAGGAGGCAGCCTGTGCTTGACAACCCCCAGAGATTTGACTTTGTCGTTAGCGTGCTGGGCTCTGAATACTTCACAGGAGGCTGCCACTACTGGGAGGTGTACGTGGGGGACAAGACCAAATGGATCCTGGGGGTGTGCAGTGAGTCAGTGAGCCGGAAGGGGAAGGTCACCGCCTCACCTGCCAATGGGCATTGGCTTCTGCGACAAAATCGTGGGATGGAGTATGAAGCACTCACCTCCCCACAGACCATCTTCCGATTGAAGGAGGCCCCGCAGTGTGTGGGCATTTTCCTGGACTATGAAGCAGGAGTGATTTCCTTCTACAACGTGACTGACAAATCCCACATCTTTACTTTCATCCACAGTTTCTCTGGCCCTCTTCGCCCTTTCTTTGAACCTTGCCTTCACGATGGAGGGAAAAACACGGCTCCCCTAATCATTTGTTCAGAACTCCAGAAATTAGAGTCATCAGTAGTCTCCAAGCCAGAAAAAAAAAGCTGTGCGAATGGAGACGTGGCCCTGAAGGCAGACCCTTCCTTACATCCCATTCCCGGTGAACTCTTCCCACATACAGATAGCATCCTGCCCTGGTCCTCTGACCTTGGCCCTGCCCTGCAAGGACTCAAAGCTCCCTCTTTCTAGACAGCCTCATTTCTTGCTCTCCCACTATCCCACCCAGTGCCTGATTCTGGAACATCCTCTTTCCTCTTTAGATTTAAGTTTTCCTTTACCCTGGAAGGGAATTTTGAAAACACAAATAGACAATCAGACTAAGTCTAGGTGATGATGTTGAGTGTGTCACTGAGCTATGAGGGTTCTCTAATCTATGGAGTATTTAGAAGAAAGTCATTCTGTTTCATCCTGCAAATGGATGTTAGTCAGGCCTACTTACTTAACCCTGCCAAAAATTGCTTTTCTCCTTTTTTTCTCTTTGAAACCAAAACTTCTAAGCCCCAAAGCCAGTTTTTGAAAATTAGACAGTTTTGTACCATATTAACTTTTTTTTTCCAGGAATATGGAGTGGGGACAAAGGCAGAGGGGCAAAACCTGTCATCTTTATTTCCTAATGTCTAGTACAGCAAAGTTTGGTGACATTTAGAGTTGAAATACATATTTTGAAACCAATTTATCTATCGATGACAGTCAGGTGCAAAAATTTTTAAACATGGCAGTCATAATCCTTAGAAGACTCAGGAGTACCATCAGTTGGGAGCAAGGAATAGTTTGACTTTAAATCTGGCTTTCAAAAGACAGATGGAACTAGCCTGTTATGCTGACCATTTTGAGCTCTCTCCTGGGATTCAGAGAAGCCCAGCTTGAAGAAATAGCAGTTAATATTTAATAAACCATTTAGGGGTTCCTTTCACCAAATACATTATACTGGAAAACTTGACTGTGTAACAAACAGCCTGCAGAGAATCGACAGAATCATGAGATCGAGTATGAAACACTCACTTCCTCACAGACCACCTTCTGATTGAAGGAGCCCCCATAGCATGTGAGGCTATTTAGAATGTTGATTTCATATAGGAAGTTGGTAGACCAGATAGATATAAGGATAAAATAACATTGGGAGAGGGTACAGAAAGATCTCTTGCCCCATTAAGTCATACCACAAATGTGATCTGGTCTCTTTGTGGAGATACTGGATATTAGCTCACAGAGGGGTAGACAGTTTTACTTAGCAGAAACTAGAACTGTATATTTTTCAGAGACAATTCTACTAGTTTCTACATTAGTCAAGACTTACCAGATTGAAGGCTAACAGGCTTGAAACTCAGGAAAAACTGTTTCATCTTGAGTTAAGTAGAAAAATAGAAAGTCAGGTAAGAAGACCTCTCTCTTACTTGGGATTACTTTTTTTTTCCTATTCAACTGATTAGTGGGACCCACCCACACTAGGAAGGCAAACACTCAGTCTACCAATTTGAATGTGAATTTCATCCAAAAACGTTCCAATGAAAACACTTAGAACAATATTTCACCAAATATCTGGGCATCCTTTGGCCTGTCAGTTTTTGACACATTAGCTCAATTATCACAGTGGCTAAGGGGTATTTTTGTTTTCTTTTGTATAGTTGTTAAATAAAAGTTTGGTGACTGTTATTTGGCATGCTATTCTTTTCATTGTGAATGAGAATGAAAGGAGATGCTGTTATTTTCAGTGTTTACTTTGGGGTGGTAAGAGAAAAACACATTATAGGGACTGGCATGAGGAACCTGGTTCAAGCTCCCAGCTACCCACCTGTGGGGGTCACCTCACAAGCGGTGAAGCAGGTCTGCAGGTGTCTATCTTTCTCTCCCCCTCTCTGTCTTCCCCTCCTCTCTCCATTTCTTTTTGTCCTATCCAACAACAATGACATCAACAATAATAACTACAACAACATTAAAAAAGGATTAGTTTCCAAACCATCCTAACACATCCTAAGCTCTAGCCACAGTTAAAAACAGTCACATTTTTTGTTTGAATCTATCTTCTCAGCACTTTATATATCAATTTATAAACTAATGATATTTGTGAAGGATTTATATTTCAATCATCAATACACAGTTTCAAACATGCTTTCCTGAATATATTAATCTTTTTAAATTTAAAAAAATTATCTTTATTTATTTATTGGATAGAGACAGGTAGAAATTGAGAGGGAGGGGGTGAGAGGGAGGAAGAGAGACAGAGAGACACCTGCAGCCCTATTTCACCACTAGTGTGGCTTTCTCCCTGCAGGTGGGAACCAGGGAATCAAACCTCGGTCCTCTTGCATTGTAACATGTGCGCTCAACCAGGTGCGTCACCACCTGGCCCCAAATATCTCAATCTTAAAGCTAACTTACATTGTCCACACAGGGCACACCCAAGATAATTTACCATAGGGAAAGAGAAATGACATTTGTGGAAGCATAAGCTATATTTGTCAGCTCACTTAATCCTTACAACAATTCTGCCAGGAATTTCATTTACTTATTTTAATTTTATTAGTTATTTAATATTAATTTACAAAATTAGAAGGTAACAGGGGTATAATTTCACCTTTCTCACCACCAGAATTCTGTGTTCCTATTCCCTCCATTGGAAACTGCATTAGTTCTCCCAAAATTACAGGTATGAGTTGACTATTATTTTTGTAACTAACTATATTTATATATACTTGACTATTTTTTTTCTATGGTCCTACCTTCTCTTCTTTTCTAAGTCACACCTATACCTCTTACTACTTCTGAGTGCCCTTCCTCTTTTCCTAACTTTTCTTCCCCTCTGGGAGTATGGAATAAAATTCTTTTTGGGGTGCAGAAGGTGGGAGTTCTGGCTTCTGTAATTGCTTCTCTGCTGGACATGGACATTGGCAGGTTTATCCATACCCTCAGTCTATTTCTATCTTTCCTTAGTGGGGTAGGGCTCTGGAGAGGTGAGGTTCCAGGACATATTGGTGAGGTCATCTGCCCAGGGAGTTCAGGATGGAATCATCTGCAACTTGGTGGCTTAAAGACAGTAAGATATAAAGTAGAACAAAATGCTTAATAAAAGGGGACCAAAAAGTAGCAATGGGGCAGATGGGAATAGGGATCTTAGGGTGGAAAAGAAGGTAGGAAGTCTATTTAAGGTGTATACCTAGGGTCCCATGACTTTGGTAATTTTTTCTGGAGTTTGATAGCTAAAATGGAGTTGGTCTAAAAATATTGTCTGGGAAGATGGTATCAAAGTTGAGAACAGGACTAGAAAGCTGGATCAGGACAGAGAGTAGCTCCCAAACTTGAAGAAAATATATAAAAACAAGTAACTATTTACTATGTCTATCTCATCTAGGGCCCACATATATTCATACATAGCACAGGAGCTTGTCTAATCTCTGAGTCTCTGTTAGTCTTTGCAATACATGGTCACAACTGGGAACATTCTAGGCTGCACTCACTTCAGAAACAGTTTTCCTCAAGTGTCAGAGTAGGCTGACCCAGCCTCCCTTTGAAGAATAGGGTAATCCCTGCCACTGATAGTTCATAGTGAGGGTACAGTCTTGGAAAAGCCCACATGAGGGCTTATAATGACATTCCTGATGTAAGTGACCAGTGAGTGAGAGAGAGAGAGGTCTATCAGAGGTTTAGCTAGGCCCAATGAATCTATAGGTAGCAGGTGACGAGGTCTGCCAGGGGTTTTATAGGGGAGAAAAATGGTGCTTCAGATGGCTAGATGCTAGAACTTGGATTATAAGTTTGGTTTATTTAGCTCTGATGTATGCTCTGAAATACTGAGCAGATAAAAGAAACTTGTAGAATTTTACCCTACATATTGGGTTTTGTTTGTCTGCTTGTTTAATGAGAGAGACCAGAGTATTACTTAGGCATATACAGTGCTAGGGAATGAAACCAGGACCTCAAGTTCACAAAATATGCAGTTTACCCTCTGACCTACCTCCCACTATCTTCCTTCCTTTTCCTCCCTTATTTCCTTTCTCTCTCCCCCTTCCTTCATTTTACATATATATATGTAAAGTGGACCAGGTCCATTTTACAAGGCCTGCTTCAGAACCTTAATACCCCCCAAGATTGGAGGGATGTAACTCGCGCTATACTCCCAGGCCCCCTCTTCCTGCAATGGGAGGCATTCTTTCGCGACGAATGTTTACAACAATCACAGAAAAATATTCAAAATCAGCCAGAGGGGAATTTTGATGCATTGTTTGGAACAGGCCAATTAGAAACAGGGATTCAACAGGCAGAAGCCAAGTTTCCACCGGGGTATTTTGATCAAGTACGCCTGTGTGCATTAAAAGCATGGGAGCAATTAACACCACCCATGGGAGCGGCCTCAGCCCCCATTCTCTCCCTTCAACAAGAACCTGATGAATCCCTCGCTAAATTCATTGCCAGGGTCCAGTTTGGAAAGGAAGATTTATAAACCTGACGCTCGTTTTCTCCTCCTGCGATCCATAGTCTTGGATGGAATGCTTCCGCATTTTCAACAGGCCTGTATCACTTTTAAAAACGAACACCCAGATACTTGGATTATAGCTACACAGGATCTCAGATCAAGCTCTTTTCAAGGACCTATGTTACAGGCCTATGCAGCTACCTTACATAAGCAAAAAGGGGCTTGCTTTCAGTGCGGTCGCCAAGGGCATTGGCGTAACCAATGTCCAGAAAATAGACCGCGACTCCGCCTCCAGTCAGGGAAACCCCGCCTCCAGTCAGGGCAACCCCGCCTCCAGACAGGGAATCAGAGACCACGAATGCCTTGTCCCAGATGCCAGAAAGGATTTCACTGGAGAAGAGATTGTTGGTCAAGGTTCCATAGGAACGGCACGCCTCTGCCAAATGTAAACAGGGATTTAAACTAGGTGTGGGACTTCCCTTAGCCCCGCCCCCAAGAGGGAAGGAAGCAGGTCACCCGCTTGGTGCTGTGCCCTTCTTCCACAAACAGAAGCCCAGCTTGGGACCCAACCCGTCGCTACACCCACCACGCCAAGTAACAATAACAGAGGGCGAGCAGAAGGAGGAACCCGTGCTATGTGGGAACTTCCGGCATAGAAATAACTGGCTGGAGCAAGAGAACAGCTCGAATTCAGAGCCTGAGATTTTATGGACCACCCCTGTTTTAGAAAGGGGTCACCCAACTATGACAGTAAAGATTGGTAATATTCCTTTTAAGTGTTTGATTGAAACGGGAGCAGATAAGACAATCTTAAGACAAGCAGAGGTTCCCCAGAGTTGGGAACTCCTCCCAGGACCACGCTTACATGGTGTTGGAGGATTGACTCAGGCATTCCGCACATGAGATTCCCTTGTGTGGGAAGATCCAGAAAGGACTACCAGATGCTTTCAGCCTTTAATAGCTGATATAAGCACCAATTTATTGGGAAGAGACTTGCTGGAATCTTTAGATGTAGTGATATCCTCAGACACCTCTGCAGGACACCACACTCACTCCTGTGAGACTGCTAGACCCAACCAGCACCCCCAATACTAACTGCCACTGTTCGTAACAGAACTCCCCGCTTAGATTGGCTTTCTAATGAGCCTGTCTGGGTGGAACAGTGGCCTTTGCCTAGGGAGAAGCTAGAAATTTTAAAAGAACTCGTCCAAGAGCAGTTATCTTTGGGACACATTTGTCGTTCTCGGAGCCCATGGAATACCCCAGTCTTTGTGATTAAAAAGCACTCAGGAAAATGGCGCCTCCTCCAAGATCTTCGTGCAGTTAATAAAACCATGCAGGTTTGGGGCTCCCCCCAAAGGGGTTTGCCTCTTGCTTCCGCGATTCCCACAGGAATTCCAATCATAGCTATTGATATACAGGATTGCTTTTTCTCTATTCCCTTACACCCACAAGATTGTAAACGTTTTGCTTTTTCTGTTCCTTCTATTAATAATGCCAGCCCTGCCAATAGATTTGAATGGGTGGTACTGCCCCAGGGCATGGCTAATAGTCCTACTATTTGTCAAGAGGCTGTTAAATCTGCCCTTTTTCCATATATTCATAAGGGCCTTAAGGTTTTTCATTATATGGATGACGTGTTAATATGGGGAGAATTAGATACAGATCTCTCTGCCCTACGTGATTTTCTAATCCCTGCCTTAAGGAGAAGTGGACTTAATGTAGCTCCTGAGAAGATACAGCTAATTCCTCCAATATCTTTCTTAGGCTCAGAGATTTCCCTAACACAGATTCGTCCTTTAAAACCTTGTGTTCCTTTTCCTTCTAATATCACTCTTGCTTCTTTACAAAGTTTTCTTGGAAATTTGAATTGGCTTAGGCAGTATCTTTATCTGCCCACGAGCTGTCTGCAACCACTGTTCGATCTGTTAAAAGGAAACAAACAGCCTTCCTCAAAGCGTATGTTAACCACTGAAGCCTCCTTGGCACTGGAAAAAGTTAACCAGGCTCTCCAGGACATGCACCTCGTTCGGTTCTCCCCCTCCTCTCCAGTAAATCTTCTAATCTTTAACTCCAACCCCATGGTAGTAGGGGCATTGTGGCAGAAATATGGCGTTCTCGAATGGCTTCATACACCAGTAGGTGGAGCTCCAAGACTCCTTACCGAGATTGATGCCTTAGCATTTATGGTTCGCCAAGGAAGAAACAGATCGGTTCAGGTCTTAGGAAGGGAACCAGATTCAATCATTCTTCCCTTTTCTCTCACAGATACAGAATGGCTCATACGCCACCATTCTTGTTTTGCCATAAGTTTAATGGGTTTTCCAGGAGAATTAGATTATCATTTTCCCTCTAATAATTTGATAGCTTCTTTACCTCTGTTGCCTCTACTAGTACCTAAACTTTTCTCTCGAGATCCCATCCCCTCTGCTCCTACAGTGTTCACTGATGGTGGAAAAAAAGGGAGCTGCTGCCCTTATATATTATCCAGACCAGCAATACCCCAAACCTCTCTTTACTGAACTTCCTGATAATTCCCCTCAGTACAAAGAACTTTATCCTGTTTTCCTTGCATTAAAAGCTTTACCAGAATCCTTCAACCTTTTTTCTGACAGTGTGTATACTGTTAACTTACTTCCATGGCTTGCTCGATCTTATGTAAGAATTGATGACAACCCACTTTCTCCTCTTTTAATTCAAATTGTCTCTATGCGCTGTTCTCGAACCCAACCACTGTATGTTCAGCATGTACGTTCCCACAGCCCTCTTCCTGGTCCCCTGTCCGAAGGGAATGTTGCAGCCGACCACCTTGCTTCCACAGGAATTCTCCTAGCCTCTGTCTCTAATCCTGCTGACTTTCATTCCCTAAACCATGTTAATCTTAAAGGTCTTCAAGCTCGATTTCCTGATATTCCTCTGCCACAGTTAAAACGTATTCTTGCTACATGTTCCTCCTGTGCAGGTCTAATCAAAACACCTGCTATTCAAACTCTGGGGGTTAATCCTCGAGGTTTAAAAGCCAATGCTCTTTGGCAAATTGATGTTACCCACATACCTAACTTTGGCAAACAAGAATATGTGTTCGTCTCAATTGATACCTTCTCTAAGTTTATGTGGGCTACAGCTCAGACTGGAGAAAACTCAGAAAAGCTTATAAGCCATATGCTCTCCTGTTTTGTTGTAATGGGCTTACATCTTCAACTTAAAATGGATAGTGGACCTGCTTTTACCAGCAAACAATTTAAAGATTTTTGTTCCCTCTGGAACATTACTCATACTACAGGCATTCCGTATAATCCACAGGGACAAGGCATTGTTGAGAGGGCCCATCAAACTCTTAAGGCTCAATTAAATAAAGAAAAAGGGGAAATGTACCCCCCAATATCTAGCTGGCAAAAGCCTTAACTACATTAAATCTCTTTAATATTTACAAAAACCAACCTCCTATTATTCTTCATTGGCAAACACCACCCACACTCCCAGCTATTAAAGTCAAATGGAAAGACCCACTTGATAAAATTTGGAAAGGACCTGACCCCCTGTTGACTATGGGGAGGGGTTTCGCATGCATTTTTTCCACAAAATTACTCCAAGCCTGTTTGGGTTCCTGCCTGCCATGTCCGGCAATACCCACATGATGGCGCTGATATCCCTGAAGACAAGAAACACTGCAAGAAGACTGGCTGCAAGAGGACTGGCTGCAGGATGCACCCCAGGATCCATAATACAGCATGGCAGAATAAAAAAAAATCTGATTCACAGAACTCTTTACCCCCCCCGCCCCCCGAATGTCTTATGCTATGACTGGCCAGTTGTGTTTTGTGAGTGAGTGAGTGAGTGAGTGAGTAAAAAAGAAAAAAAATTGAGTGAGTTGAGTGACCAAAATTTTTGTACAACCCATTGTGCTCAGAGTACTCTGAAAGTTAACTGACTTTATATAAAACAGCTGGACGCAGCCATGGTTTCTGGAGATGTCCAGAAACAGTCCAAAAATTGTTCATTCCCCTTTTTGATTTCTTTTTTAAGTCTTGATATAAATATGAAGTGTTTAGTCTTAAACTGTGTGAGTAAAGATGGTTCAGCTATGACAATAGATCTAAATTCACATTTGAAATGATATGTCTTATTTACAAGTTTTTCTCCTCCTGTGTGTTATAAACTATATGTTTAATATGCATGTTTCAAGTTTGGTAAACATTAACTTAATGGTTAAATTGTAACTTTGAAGCTACATTCTTACGAGAAGAGGTAAAATCAATTCATTAAAGTAACTGAGTGTTTAAGGTAAAACTCTAAATATTCAATGTGACAATTCATCATCTCCTAAGTTAAAATACAAATCCTCTGTACAGGACATTTTTGGAGGGCCCCAAAAATGTCCTGTAAGCTATCTTGTGGAAATTAATCCACAACAAATTTGGCATCAATCTGACATTGTAAATGTAAAAAAAAAGTCACTAAAATGTGTTAACTCTAGTAACCTGAGTTTGCTTAAAAACCCAATGTAAAAATAGTTAAGAATCAATATATGTGACTTAAATTCGGTATGAAAATTTTGCTATATAGAGACTGCTATATGAGGTCACAGAAGATGACCTTTACACGAAATTATAAAGATACCTAAACCAATTATAATCATTGAGTTATCAATTGTAGTAAACTTCTAATTTGTTACAAAGTTTTTTCATAAGTAATTGACTACAGCTATGACAAGCCTTCGCATAAAGAAGCATCTGCTCATATAGAATCCCCAGAAATCCATCTTGGACCCCTGACCTCTGACATCACCTACAATTACAGCCATCCCCCGAAACCCATGATGTGACCTGACACGATCTGGAGAACCTGATTCACAGACTCCAAAGGACAAGACTTTCCTACTGCCTTTCTCTCAACCATCGGTGTCTGCTCTTCCTGCTTCTGTTTCGCCCATCATGTTTTGGCGGTTCCAGGTCACTCTCTACAGAGAAGAAAAGTTCCAGTGGCTGTCCTCCTCCATCAAGATAGACGTGTGGCATTTCTTTCCTGGCCGTTGACATTGGACTGATGCTTCAATAGAACTTGCTGGACACTCCCTTTATACTGCTGGACTTCTTGAAGAATGACTGTAGCAGTTCATAGAACTTTCTGCCAGCTGACTCGGGATTTTGCAATGCCAGATCACCCCTCTAGCCCCTCGGCTTATCAGGCCCCCACTCCTCCACCCATCAGGCTCACTCTGTCTCTTGCTACTCTTACTTATCCCTCCCTGTTTTGTGCTAGTTCTTTTTGAAGACACTTGCATGCTATCATTCTGCTTTTTTCCCAACAGGTTTCTGTTCACCCCTACACTGCTATTCCCCTGACAGAGATGAAGCCTTTTACAGACATTGACCCAGTTATATATGGCCATTAAGTAAGAGGGAGATGTTGGGGAATTGTGAGGATATGGTTGAGCTTGGAAGGGCTTGAGCCTGAGGGGTGTGTCAATCCTGTTAGCCTCTCTCTCTATGGAGAGGTTGAGCAAGAAGGGACAGTAGAAACCCAAAAAGTGTGCCTCTTATCAGTCTCCCTGCCTCACAAAGTGCCCTGCACTCCTGATACTATGGCAAATAGTTAAAAAGAAAGGGGGAGATGTTGGATAGTATGCCAGCTCCCCCTGGCTTCTGCTTAACCATATGCCTATATAGGGATAGATTTGATCCCATTCAAAGCTTTGGTCTATTTACATAAATCACTTTTACATTTACATAAAGCACCACACTCCCTCCAGAGCATTGGTGGTTTAGTGGTAGAATTCTCACCTGCTCCACCCCCTCTCCTTGTCACACCCTGATCCTCTTCTTGTCACACCCTGATCTTCCACCAGTCACTTTTCGCTCCACCCTCTCTATATCACATCCTGTTTCCACCCTACTTGGAGAGTATAAAAACAGCTGCTCTTCTGATTAAAGACACTTGGAAATTGCTTTCCGGCTCCTAGAGTTTCAGAGTGTATCTCCTGCAAAGTTAGTGCGGCATGAGTTCCTGATCCCTCTCCCACGCAGCAGCCTAGATCAGCTCCAGTTGAGTTCTCTCCAACCCAGAGAGCACTAGCTCAGGAAGAAGCACCCTCAGGCTATCCCGGCAGGGTACAATTCCATACAGTTATTTCATTTTATTTATAGAAAAGAACACTAATAAAACCATAGGATAAGAGGGGTACATAAAACTCCACACAATTTCCACCACCAGAACTCCGTATCCCATCCCCTCTCTTGATAGCTTTCCTATTCTTTAACTTTCTGGGAGTATGGACCCAAGGTCATTGTGGGATGCAGAAGGTGGAAAGTCTGGCTTCTGTAATTGCTTCCCCACTGAACAAGGGCACTGACAGGTCGATCCATACTCCCAGTCTGCCCTCTCTTTCCCTAGTGGGGAAGGGCTCTGTGGAAGCTGAACTCCAGGACACATTGGTGGGGTTGTCTGTCCAGGGAAGTCTGGTTGGCGTCATGCTAGCATCTGGAACTTGGTGGCTGAAAAGAGAGTTAACATATGAAGCCAAACAAGCTGTTGACTAATCATGAACCTAAAGGCTGGAGTAGTGCAGATGAAGGGGAGAGAGTCCTCTGTTTTGTAGATAGCTAGTGGGCATATTTTAGTTATATTCCAAGGGCCTGTGGCTATACTAGTTTTTTTTTTCCCTGAGCCTGAAATCTGATATGCAGGTGGATCCAAGTTATTGTCTGGGGAGATGATGTCATGGCTGGCTGGAAAAAGGACCAGAAAGCTGGACCAGGGAAGAGAGTAGCTCCCAAATATGGGAAAGGTGTATAAATATTGTTGACTGTAAACCCCATTGATTTGATGTGACCTGGGAGTCACATCAAATCAGTCAGCTTAGGAGGCTATGTGACCTCTGCATCCCTGTAGATCTGACCTCACATTCTATGGTCATGAGTAGGAACATTTCAAGCTGCCCCAATATCAGGACCAATCTTCCTTAGATGTAGCATAGAGTATGTTGTCCAGCCTCCCTTTGGAAGATGGAACATTCTCTACAGTTGTTGATCCCAGTTGAGGGCAAGGTCCTATGGGGGCCCACAAAAGGGTCTATTTTGTTGTTCCTGATAGAGATGACCGGTAACCATGGGAGAGAGGGATTTATTAAGGTCTAGGCCTATCATGTCTGTTTGGGAATCTCAGGACTCTCCAGATAGGGCCCTAGCTTATGGGGTGGCCTGATAGTGACTAAGGCATCATCGTTAAAGTATGCCAGTCTCTTGCCCTTACTCAGCTTTTGCAGTCCTTGCTTTGATAAGATTAGCTATGGAGTGAGTGAGGGAAGTATAAGAGGTAGTAGGTGAGGAGGGTATCTAAGTCTAAGTAGACAATATTTCATTATGCACTTTATACTGTCTTACTGCAGACTATTGTGTACTTTTGCTTTCAGGTATATATTTTGCCTTAATTTATGGATACATGTGAATATATGCCCTATATCATGGGACCTGGTCTATATCTAGGCTTTGGGACTTTGTTAGGATAACCTGGAATGGAACTAGAAAATCCTATGAAAGGAAAGTTCTCAACCAATAATGAGTCTGAAGGGTTGACATGCCATGCCTGATGTCTCTGGACACAGTCTGAAGTGAAGCATGCTGAGGTGGTACTCATTGCGTTGATTAGGTTGGGATCAGCAGATGCAATATCATTTGGTATGAATTGAGAGAAGCATGCAAGAAAGTGAGCCCCACCCTAGAGGTTCCAGGACTGGGGGAAATATAGGTTCTATAGAGAAAGTGGGAGGTTCCTGCTGTCTTAGGGTTTAAGAAGGCAATAGAATGGTCCGGGAGGTGGCGCAGTGGTAAAGCATGGGGTCCCGAGTTCAATCCCTGGCATCACATATGCAGAGTAATGTCTCATTCTTTCTCTCTCCTTCTATCTTTCTCATAAATAAATAAAAACATAAAAAAAGAAGGCAATAGATAGCTATTGTTATAATCACATTATTTGGCAATTGGGTTAACTTTGAAAAACCCTTTGTTAGGATTTTCTGTATCATACACAACATCACCATAATTTATGTCCTTTGACATTATTTATATATAGCTGTGACACCGGTTGCTTCTGTTTTCCCTTGTCTAAGCTTTTAAGAGAGTCAATGTATCCAAGACTCAGCCTATGGCCTGTGCATTAAAAAGTTTGAGAAATTCAATTTTACCCCCTCATATTAATTAAGTAGTGATTTATATAACTACAAACTAATAGGTGTGTACATAAACACCATTCTCACCACCAAAAGACTGTTGTTCCCCTCCTCCCCAACCCCAAGCTGAACATCCACTCTCTCCTTCAACCCAGGGTTTTTACTTTGGTGCCCTACTCCAATCCACACAGTTCTGAACATCAGAGTTCCATGTACCATTCCCTCTATTGGAAGAGGGTTGACATCTCACAGCTTGGCATATCTGGATACAGTCGGAAGTAAAATATGGCTTGGAGGTACTGGTTACGTTGATTTCTATTCTTTCTTTCCTAATCCCCAGATGTAGCTCCAAGGTACAACACATACTTTGAATGAATGAGTTCCCAATTTTAATTTCTAGCACTCCTCTCCTCCTCCAAAATCAAACTTGGGGAAAAAAAAAACTAACTCTGGATCATATAATGTAATAGTTACTCATTCATTGGATAGAGATAGAGAGGAGAGGGGGAGATAGGGAGAAAGAGAGACCCCTGCTGCACTGCTTCACTGCTCATGAAGCTTTTCCTCAGCAGGTGGGGTCCAGGGGGCTTGAAAACAGATCTTTGAACACTGTAACATGTACCAGGTGTACCACCGCTTGGGCCCTCTGGATATAATTTAAAGGACTTGTGTGTCTGGACTGATGGTCAGGTTAAAGTACATAGGGCCTGGGAAATCTCAGGGGCATTGGAAGGTCTGGAAGTTTCCTTGGACAGGAAACATTTAGTTTCTTAGTCAAGTGGATTGGATCAGTTCATGTTCTAATGCCTGCAGGTCTGCCAAGAATCACTCAAACCAAACAAGAAGCTTTGAGTTCATTACTTCTTGGAGAATATGTATGTTGACTCTATATATTCTACAACTTTCCATCCCAGCGGTCCTGCATGTTGGGAATTTATCCCCCGAGCGTCGAAGGAAATTCGATGACCTTGGAAAGGAGCCCCAGTCTTCAGGTGGAGGTTCTAAACTTGTAAGTTTTCCTCCGAGTCTACGATCTTTCTCAGGACTACGACTCCCAGCAGGCTAGATCCACGGTTAAAGCTTATTGGCGGGACAGCCTGGCTTCTTATGTTGTGGCAGCTGATGCAGCCAATGAAAAGGAAGGTCATTCCTCAGCAGCCAATCCTGGAGTGGTAAGGTGGGTCCTTCTGCGGTTCCGGCTCCGGCTCCTCCCCGGCCCGCCGAAGAGGTTCTGTCCCTGACGAGCGGCAAGAGCGAGGTTGGTCAGGGCTGGGCCTGAGGTCGCGGCTGGGGGAGGCGGACACCCCTTCTCGGAGAGCTGAGTGTGCCCCCTTCCTTCTCATTCGGGAGTCGGAGGTTCTGACTTTGTCCTCCTACACTGTGGGGAGCAAATGGGAGCCTGGGGTCCCTCCGTCCCTGACCTCTGCCCCCCTCCCCCTCCCCCCCGTGTTTCCTAGTCGGGTTGGTGAGGCTGGTCTCTGCCCTTGCCTTCTGTCCATCTCCTGTTGGCCTTAGGGTGCTCTAGCCTCCCTGCTGCTGACCATACGTTTGGGGTCAGTCCCTCCGCCTCTCCCACCTCGCCGTCCCGAGCCCAGCCCCTGTCCTCTGGACCCCACTGGTGTCCGAGGCCTCCATCTGTCCCTCCTCACACCACCACACACCGCCCAGGCTCTGGGGTCCTGACCTCTGACTCCTCCGATTGCACCTTTGACTCCTGATCACTGTCCTTCTCGGACCCACTGATTCTTTCGTTCTTCTCTGACCTGTTATCCAGCCTCCCTGTACACTTTCCTAGTCTAAAGTACTTTGCCCCGGTCTTTCCAAGCTCCTCTCCCGCTGCGGTTCTTGACCTGTTTTTTTTTTTTTTTAACTACTTTCCAACTTGACCCTTAACCTTCTTCTATCCCAGGTCCTTGGCCATCAGCATCTCTGATCTCCATCCCAATCTTTTTGACTCTCAGATATGGTCCCTTTCTGTTGCCTCAATTCCTTCCACCTTCGGTCCTTCCTGTACCTCTGAACCTGCTAGGAAGACAAGTACAGTGGGCACCCCCCCACACACACACACACCCTGCCAAATCTCTGAAATGTGATATTGCAGCCCCACCTCTTCAACTCTGGATCTGGGTTACTCACCATCCTACAAGCCCTAGCTCAGAGCCCACCTTTCCCACAAAGTAGCTCAGCCCTCATCTCTTCAGGGAGATATGCCTGTGTCATCTGATGTATGCCTGTACTGTTTTTATTCCTTCCTTTCCTCCTCCCTTTTCCCTCTCCACATGGCTTTGAAGTGATGGGAATAGGGCCCAATTCATTTAGTGTATACCCTTGGGCAAGTCACAGTTTTGCAAATTCTCAATTTCCTCATGTCAAACCTAAGTTGTGAAAGTGAAGTTAGATGATTTGTATATAGTGGTTACCCCAAGGCCTCACACTTGGCATGAGCTTAAAAGATATTAATTATTATTATTGGTTTCTGTGTGATGTGTAAGACACCACAGGTAACACTGAGGAGTGGGCACAAGGTTGGTTAAGGCCCAGTTTCTGTCCCTCTGCAACTAACCCTTTTACACCTTACGATAGTTTCAAGAGTTCATGACAGTTGATCATAGAGTCCACAGTTAGTGACCATAATTCTGAATCTTTCTTTTTTTTTTTACTTTTTTAAAAAAAAATTCTTTATTGGGGGATTAATGTTTTACAGTCTACAGTAAACAGAAATAGTTTACACATGCATAACATTTCTCAGTTTTCCACATAACAATACAACCCCCATTAGGTCTTCTGTCATCCTATTCTAGGACCTGAATTCTCACCCCCCCCCCCCAACCCCACTCCCCTAGAGTCTTTTACTTTGGTGCAATACACCACTACTGCTGTTTTGATCTGGTATTCAGCCCTGGGTAGAGCCAGATCTTTGCATATTAGAGACTTTCAGAGCAACAGGATTACCAGTGAATGGGGGCTGAGTAGTTTTTGAACCCAGCTACTGTGGATCTACGTATGTAGGCAAGCATGGGGAATGGGTTAAGATCACATCAATTCACTTGTGCATTCTAAACACTTTTGAGCACTGGCTTTATGTGGATGAGAGTTTATTAAAGTGACTCAGTCCCTGCCCTCAAGTTGATTACGAGTTACTTGTGGAAGCACATGTAAAGAGACTTACGAATCACTGTAAAAGCAGATACAAGATTCTGTGCTTGAACAAAGAAGAACGGGACAGGGATTAAGATATTACTGAGGAACAGTGGGCAAGAAGAAACATCAGTAAGCAAGAAATGAATTATGGAGATGAGCCAGGCCTTTATTCAGCAAATATTTACTTATTTATGATTACTTTTTAAAATTGAGGGGTAGAGAGAGAGAGAGGCCACAGCATGGAAGCTTCCTTCAACGCAGTGGGAGCAGGGCTTGAATCTGGGTCCTCTCAACAAATATTTATTTATTTATTTATTTATTTATTTATTTATTTATTTTTGCCTCCACGGTTATTGCTGGGGCTTGGTGCCTGCACCATGAATCCACTGCACCTAGAGGCTATTTTTTTCCCCTTTTGTTGCCCTTGTTGTTTTATCATTGTTGTGGTTATTATTATTGTTGCTATTGATGACATTGTTGGATAGGACAGAGAGAAATGGAGAAAGGAAGGGAAGACAGGGAGAGAGAAAGACACCTGCAGACCTGCTTTACCACTTGTGAAACTTCCTTGCTGCAAGTGGGAAATGGGGGTTCGAACCCAGGTTCTTATGCATGGTAATGTGTGTACATAACCGGGTATGCCACTGTCTGGCCCCTGAGAACTATTTTTACACAGCCGTCATGCTATTTCCCCCTTCTTAAGAATAGAGGGCTTTTTAAAAAATCATTTTTAGGGGGGTGGGTGGTAGCGCAGCGGGTTAAGTGCACATGGCACAAAGCTCAAGGATCCTAGTTCAGTCTCTGGCTCTCCTGCAGGGGGGTCGCTTCACAAACGGTGAAGCAGGTCTGCAAGTGTCTCTCTTTCTCTCCCCATCTCTGTCTTTCCCTCCTCTCTCGATTTCTCTCTGTCCTATCTAACAACAATGAAAGCAATAATAATAACAAAAACAACAGTAAACAACAATGGCAACAAAAGGGAAAAAAATAGCCTACAGGAGTGGTGGATTTGTAGTGCAGGCACTGAGCCACAACAATAACCCTGGAGGTTAAAATTATTTTTAAAGGATTCTATTTATTTATTGGATAGCAGCAGAAGCTGAGTGATGAGGTAAATAGGGAGAGAGAAAGATAGACACTTGCAGCACTGCTTCACTGCTTGTGAAGCTTCCCCCTGCAGATGGGGACGAACATCTTGAACATGGGCCCTTGCACATAGTAACGTGTGCTCAACCAGGTAAGCCAGTAACCAGGCCCTGAATCTTATTTTCTTTTTTTTTTAATATTTATTTATTTATTCCCTTTTGCTGTCCTTGTTGTTTTATTGTTGTAGTTATTATTATTGTCGTCATTGTTGGATAGGACAGAGAGAAATTGAGAGAGGAGGGGAAGACAAAGGGGAAGAGAGAAAGATAGACACCTGCAGACCTGCTTCACCGCTTGTGAAGTGACTCCCCTGCAGGTGGTGAGCCAGGTCTTGAACCGTGAATCTTATTTTCTATCACTGATATTCTATCCTAGCCTGTGCTTCCTTCCCTCATCCCTTTGTTTATATCACTGTCACTTCCCTCACTCCTTTTCATGTCAGTAGCCAATCTTTTGAAATGTCATTATTTTTGGGTATGGAACCTAGGCCTTATGCATGTGTGTAGTTTCACCACTCTGGAACACTTTTTTTTTCATATATATATATATATATATATATATATAGAGAGAGAGAGAGAGAGAGACAGAGAGAGACAGAGAGACAGAGAGAGAGAGGGAGATACCACACCACTGGAGCTTCCTCCATTGCCACAGCACCTCACATGCAGTGCTGGGCCTTGAACTTGGGTTGTGTACATGATAATATAGATATACTACCCAGTGAGATAATGAGGAAGAAGAAAAGAGACAACTGAAGACCTGCTTCCCCCCTTGTAGCTGGCGACTGGGGGATTGAACTTGGGTCCTTCTGCATGGTAATGTGTGCTTTTAACCAGGTGCACCATTACTCCCTGACCCAGCCCCACCCCACCCCAGTCCTATTTATTTGTTTGTTTGTTTATTTATTTTATTTATTTATTTTTACCAGAGCACTGGGACTTTGAATTTTCAGGCAGAGTATCTCTGCATAACCATTATACTATCTACCCCTGCCGCCCCACCCCCAGTACTTTCTTATCCTCATTCTCTGAACATGACTATAGGAACTTAGAGGAGGAGTCTGTGTAGTTTAGTAAGCATTTACTGATATTTGCCCTGTGGTAGGTACAGTGTATGTGTGTAGCTATATGTGTGAGGATGTGTGGTTTGTGTATCGGTGCCTGTGAATAACTCTGTATGTGACATGTGACTGACTGTTTGTGTGATTGTGCAGTATAAGAATATAGCTGTATGTATGTATGGTGTGTGACTCTGTAACTATGTGTAGGAGAGTTGGTTATGGTACATTTGATGCTTATTATGTGGCTCTTTGTAGTGTGAGTGTGTATGGCATGTGTAATATGAGAATGGCTGAATATGTTGGTATGCAGTTGACTGTGAGTAGCATGTGTGTATATACTTGTGACTGTATGTGGTACTGAAAAGTGGAAGTGGATACTGATCATCTGAAAAATAGCCCAGTCTCTCCAAGAAGATCTTGGGGCATTCATATATTAATTCTTTAGTTGCTAGGTTATGAAGTCTGGGAATAGGAGGGTGGTCGAACACTTTATAGAGAATTCAATGTTGGACCTTGTGAACAACTGAGAGCCTTAAGAATTAGGCTTTCTGTGTCTCAGGAGGTGGTGCAATGGATAAAATCTTGGATTCTCAAGTATGATGTCCTGAGTTTGATCCCTGGTATCATGTGTGCCAAAGTGATACTCTGGTTCTCTTCTTCTCCTTGATAAATGTTTTGATACAAAGAACTAGAGGCCCTATTATATTCATTTTGAAAGTAGAAAAGTATTATGAATACTTTTCTTTTTTTTCAAAGAAGGTTTTTCAAAGAGTGAACATAAAGGTGTTTCAGTTAACTATTAGGCAGAAATATTGAACTCCTTCCCAAATAGAAACTCATTTTCCTGCACATGAATTATGGTCTAGACTTATTGTTTAGTGGTATTTAGAAAATTAACAGTATTCACGTTGTGTAGATGTCATCTGTTGATGGTGAACAAAGCTCATGCCTTCTTTTTGCTTCAGTGGGTAGTTTTAAATATCTGGGAAAGATTGTCACTTGTAAGTTAGTAAAGACATTCAGTCCAAATACTCTAATTGAAGTTACTTCTGAGGGATTGTTCCATGGGGGAAAGTGTACATCCCTTCAACCAGAACAAAAGATTCTCTGTAGTTGGGTCTGTCTCACCCCAGGAATAAAAGTGTTGACATTTACTTTTCATTCTCAGGGTTCAGAAATGGGCAGTGAGAAGGAGCAGAATCCAGAACAGCACCTGCCAGAGGAAGGGGAACAGGGAGAGCCTTGGAGAGTGAATAACTCAGAGGATTTTCAGATCCTAGATGGAGAAAAAGAACATGGACAGGAGAGTCTGTCAGAGGCACCACAAAGCTTCCAAATCAGAAAGCCATGGCAGAAAGTCACTAACCCCACTGGAAAGCCAGAGGACTCCACTTCTCACCCAAGTCCTGAGGTTGAAGAGAAGCCCTTCATATGTGCCCAGTGTGGCAAAACCTTCAACAATACCTCCAACCTGAGAACACACCAGAGGATCCATACCGGTGAAAAACCTTACAAGTGCTCTGAATGTGGCAAGAGCTTCTCAAGAAGCTCCAACCGCATCCGGCATGAGCGGATCCACCTTGAAGAGAAGCACTACAAATGTCCCAAGTGTCAGGAGAGTTTTCGGCGGCGCTCTGATCTCACCACACACCAGCAAGATCACCTGGGCAAGCGACCATACCGCTGTGACACCTGTGGCAAGAGCTTTAGTCAGAGTGCCACGCTGGCTGTACATCACCGGACCCATCTGGAGCCAGCACCCTACATCTGCTGTGAGTGTGGGAAGAGCTTCAGCAACAGCTCCAGCTTTGGCGTGCACCACCGCACCCATACAGGCGAGAGGCCTTACGAGTGCACTGAGTGTGGGCGGACTTTCAGTGATATATCTAACTTTGGAGCACATCAGAGGACCCACAGAGGGGAGAAACCCTACCGGTGCACTCTCTGTGGGAAACATTTCTCCCGGAGCTCAAATCTCATCCGCCATCAGAAGACACACATGGGAGAGCAGGCTGGGAAGGACTTCATCTGAAGGAGTTTCCAATTGAGAAAGTGAGGGAGAGCAAGTCAGAGACCCCAACCTAGTATAGGAAGATCCTCAGGATCTGCTGCTGCTCCCTTGACCTTAAGCCCTTTGGGGAATAGTTTCTTGATGCCTGTAGAGCAAGGACCTCCAATTCTGAGAAGGAACTTGAGTGAAAATTCTTGCTTTCTATCCAATCTAGTTTCTTGTCTTGGAAAGTTAGAGGGCCTGGTTTTGGCTTCATCATCTGGGGTGAGAGAAAAATAGGGTAGATTTAGTATATGCTCATATTATTATGACAGGTATTTCCTGACCTTTAAGGATGTACCTGTGAGAGGGGTATCATTGTCTGAAGGTCCTCCAGATTGTATATGGACTTTTCAGGCCACACTGAAGTGACCTGTTAGTTTTTACCATACGTGTCCCAACTTTACTTCCACATAGCTTTGATCTGGGAGGAGTAGCTTTTCCAGTGGAGGAGCCTCCATGGTCTGGGGAAGGGATCTGAGGTTTCTACCTTAGGAATGAGAGGGAAGCCTTCAGGCATGATCCAGGGCCCTTTGCTTGCCCTCATGTTTTTAACACCCATCCCAGTCTGCATCTGTTTCCTCAAGAGTGATTAGCAGTAAAACCTGTCAATGAAAAGGACCTGTGTACTTATTTGGGGACCTCAGAAGAAGTGGGGAGCTGGTCCTACTACAGCCACTCAGGAAGGGAGTTGAATTCTGAGGAAGAATGGATAGCAGCTCTTCAACGTAAAGAAAATCTGAGTCTGAAGCATTTAAGGAGAAAGAGAAAAGGAAGGGAAATATCATTAGCTGCATCTACTATATGCCCTAGATTCTACTGGCAATATTTACATTCCTTATCTCATTCAGTCATCACAGCAACCCTTAAGGGAATAAAATTAGAAAGCAGAAGTGAGGGAAGGTGAAGCTATTTGCTGTGAAATCACAAAGTGGGTAGATGGTGCATGGTTCACCTCCTGACTTTGATCTGAAGCTCTTGTCACTGTTCATCAGTTTCTGAAGGACGTGTCAGTTTCTTGTCAGTTTCTGAAGGATGTATCGCCTCAGAGTGCTGACCTGAGCTCAGTTGACTTCCAGGAGGTGAGACCAATTGAAACCTCTTATTGTGACCCTTATTGTAAAGCAATGCCATTCATGACAACTTTTCCAACTTTAGATTATTGATTAGCACTCACTCTGTGCCTAGGAACACAGTGACAGAATAGGTAGGACATGACGAATAACCTTTGGGACTTGAATAAAAGTTTTGCTCTTAGTAGTAACATTTTAGTTCCCAAAGCTTAGACAGCTTGTCAAAGATCATGCCTGGCTCCCTGCCCTCTGGTTTAGGTCTGGCTCCACATGGCAGATTGCCTATAGAGAAGTTTAAGTGTTCACCCAGATTTCCTCTAATAAAAAAATTAAATTAAAAAAAACAACTCATCTCTACCTCTTGCCAATCTGGGATCCTGCTCTTGCTAGTGAGGGATCCTTTTTTTAAAAAAAAAATTTTTTTTATCTTTAATTTGTGATGAGTAGTGGTTTATAAGATTGCAAGATAACAGTACAGTTCTTTTTTTTAATAATTATTTATTTCCTTTTTGTTGCTCTTGTTGTTTTTATTAATGTCATCATTGTTGGATAGGACAGAGAGAAATGTCAAGAGGAAGACAGAGAGGGGGAGAGAAAGATAGACACCTGCAGACCTGCTTCACCGCCCATGAAGTGACCTCACCTGCAGGTGGGGAGCCGGGGGGCTAGAACCGGAATCCTTATGCCGGTCCCTGTGCTTTGTGCCACCTACGCTTAACCCGCTGCGTTACTGCCCGACTCCCAACAGTACAGTTCTACACAGCATCCACCACTAGTTGAGGGACCACTTTCATTTGTAGGTGATGATCAGAAATGTGACTCTGACACCTCATCCATTATGTAGGACTCTGCCACCCATCTAGGAATGGACCTTCCAGGAGCCCTACAAACATCTTGCTGAATTTATTTATTTTTGCTGTGAGGGCTTCACTGCAGCTTTGTGCCTGGAGGACTACTGCTCGAAGTGGACTTTTCCTCTCCTTCTTTCCCCCTTCTTTCTTTTTAGATAGTGAGAGACAGAGAAAAGGAGACTCCACAGTACTTCTTCACTGCTTGTGAAATATCCTCTTTGTATGATGTTCCCATCTGCAGGTGGAAGTTCAAACCTGACCCTCACAGATGGATTTTACTAAGTGCACAGGTGTGGGCCCCCACTTCCCATCTGCAGGGGATTTCACTTCATGAGCGGTGAAGCATGTCTTCAGGTGTCTTTCTCACCTCTCTGTCTCCCTATCTTCTCTCAATTTCTCTTTGTCTTATCAAACAAAAATTAGAGGAAAAAAAAAAAGGAAAAAATGGCTGCTGGGAGCAGAGGATTTGTAGTGCCAACACTAAGCCCCAATGATAACCGTGGTGGCGATATTAAAAAAAAAAGAAGAAAGAAAAAAATATTCTGAGAAGTTAAATCACCTGATACAAACTAAGCTGTTCATTGTATCCTTTACCAAACTAAATTTGTTCTTCCCCTCTCAATCTGGAGAGATCTTCATCCTGCCAGACTTCCTTTATTTCCTCCTTTATTCCCTTTCTCTTCCCTATCCTTTCTTCCTTCTTCCTTCTTCCTTCTGTCTCTGCACCTTGGAATACTGACAATTCAGTGCAGGAGACTGGTACTTAATTTCAGAGTTACAGTCTAGAATGATTGAGTGTCCTGTGGTTGTACTGAGGGTGCTATAAGGGCCCAGGGGAGGACCTTAATTAGCTTGTACTGGACATTGGGATCCAGAAGATACAATTTGTGCAAGAAACAGGAGAAACTTCCCTCTGAACACAATACTAGGGGAACATGAGTGGGAATACTTAGCTCTCTGAGGGCAAGAGAAGGCTGAGAGATGATTGCATTTGGTCTTGAAGTACAAGATGTTTACTGGGTGAAGAGGAAAGCTATATCAGGTGGCAGGAAAGGCTTAGTATTTTAGGGAACAATGAAACATTTTATGTAGTTTAGTGTCCTGCGGGAGGAAGTAAAGCTGGTAGGATTGATGAGGACTTGAACATGAAGGGTGTTGGATACTAGGATTAAAAATTTTGGGACTGTTCAACAGATCACTTTAACCCCACTAACTGTCACAGAACTAAACACTTTCTTGAGTTTTCCCAAGGAATTCCTTTCCCAGGGAATTTTGTCACACCAATACGTTTATAAGTTTAGAGTCTTATAGAGAAAGAGTGTTGGGGAGGAGTCACATGTCCTAGCTTCTTTCTACATATCACTATCCTTACCCCCTTTCTCTGGGATTACCTGGAAACTCCCTGGAAACATGGCGTGAAGTGCAAGGACCCGCGTAAGGATCCCAGTTCGAGCCTCGGCTCCCCACCTGCAGGGGAGTCACTTCACAAGCGGTGAAGGTGAAGCAGGTCTACAGGTGTCTGTGTTTCTCTCCCCCTCTCTGTCTTCCCCTCCTTTCTCCATTTCTCTGACCTATCTAACAATGATGACATCAATAACAACAGTAATAACTACAACAATAAAAAGCAAGGGCGACAAAAGGGAAAATGAATATAAAAAAAAACTAAAAAAAAACTTAGCTTTCCTCAGCCTCTACTCCTAGTTTGTATATATAGACAAGGAGCTCAGCAGAACAGAGACCTCTCCACTTCCCAGGTTCCTTTGCAGCTATGTATAGTCATGTCACTTAAGATTGTGCTAATGAAAATTGACTAGAAATGGTAAGTATGGACATTTCTAGGCCTACACCTCAGGAAAGCAGATAAACTTTTATTTTCTTTCCTCTTTTTACCAGAGATATCTGTAGGAACCCAACTTTTTTGGTCTCAGACTACACAATGTCCTAGACTTACCATAGTCTACTCATAGGTGATACGTAATTAAATTTTTAATATAAGCAAGCCCCAAATAAAGCATGTTAGTGGATGACAGCAGAACAAGATTAAAAGGAAACTGAGGTTTTTTTTTTTTTAAAAAAATATGAGAAAGGAGAGAAAGAACCAGACATCTTTCTGGTACATGTGCTGCTAGGTATTGAACTCAGGACCTCATGGTTGAGAATCCAGTGCTTTGTCCACTGTGCCACAGAATTGAGTTTTTGAATTTAGTATGAAATGTCACTACCCTCCTTCACCTCGATGCTCACCTTACAACTGTTAGAGAAGCATACTTTGTTGTATGACAAAATGCTGCTTTGTTGGGTCTCTTAGAGCACCCTTAGTTTTTACCCTCATACTTGGAGTGTGTTTCTTTTTAAAAATTTATTTATTTGTTTTTTAAATTTCTTTATTGGGCAATTAATGCTTTACATTCGATAGTAAATACAATAGTTTGTACATGCATGACATTTCCCAGTTTCCCATATAACAATACAACCCCCACTAGGTCCTCTGTCATCCTTTTTGGACCTGTATTCTCCCCACCCACCCCAGAGTCTTTTACTTTGGTGCAATATGCCAACTTGGAGTGTGTTCCTGCCATAAATATACTATGATACATATTACCACTTATGTTTTATTGTTGATGTTGGTCATTCCCCCTATTTTACATTTTTTAAATTGTTACATGTCCAATAATTAATACTATTTCAGAGTAGATGAAATATCATGTTATAAGAAATAAAAGAGGGGGGTCAGGCGGTAGTGCAGAGGGTTAAGCACACATGGCACAGGGATCCCGGTTCGAACCCCCAGCTCCCCACCTGCAGGTGAAGCAGGTCTGCAGGTGTCTGTCTTTCTCCCTCTCTGTCTTCCCTCCTCTCTCAATTTCTCTCTGTCCTATCCAACAACAGCAATAACCACAGCAATAATAACAACAAACAAACAACAAGGGCAACAAAATGGGAAAAATGGCTTCCAGGAGCAGTGGATTCCTAGTGCAGGCATCGAGCTCAGCAATAACCCTTAAGGCAAAAAGAAAAGAGAGAAAAGAAGCAATGAAAGGGCCTGCAGTGGCACACCTGGTTATGTGCATGTGTTACCATGTGCAAGGACCTGGATTCACGCCTCTATTCCCTACTGTTGGCAGAAGGGAGAAGCTTCATGAAGCAGTGCTACAGGTGTCTCTGTCTCTTACATCTCAATTTTCTCTGTCCTACCCAAATAAATAATTAAAACGTAAAGAAGATTGAGAGTCAATGATGTCACTAAGGTAGAATAGACAATCTTACCCTTTACTCCACAACAGACACTGACTTAATAGTATGCACCCAAAATGATTTTACTTAAAAATTTTAACTGAAAAATGGAAATCTCATATGCACTAGCAATACTATTCCTAAATATTTCAAAGGATATCAAATCAATAATTTAGAGAAATTTTTGTGGGACCTGAGGGATGACACAGTAGTTGTGCAGAGGATTTGCATGTAAGAGGTCTCAGGTTCAATCTCTGGTCACCTCAGCTGATAAGTACTCTGGTCTGCCCCTCTCTCATTAATATAAGTGAATGTTAAAAACCACCCCTCTCTCATTAAGATAAGTGAATGTTAAAAACCACCCCTCTCTCATTAAGATAAGTGAATGTTAAAAACCTTTAAGAGAAATCCAGGAACCCACAAGACAGCACTGCTCAACTCAAGCTATCCTATAAGGGTGGTCCAAGAGGTGGCGCAGTGGCTAAGGCACTAGACTCTCAAGCATGAGGTCCTGAGTTCAATCCCTGGCAGCACATATACCAGAGTGATGTCTGGTTCTTTCTCTCTCCCCTATCTTTCTCATAAATAAATAAATAAATAAAATCTTAAAAAAAAAAAAAAAAAGCTATCCTATAAGGGCAGATTACTGGGGGAAGGGGTGAGAAGAGAATGGAGAAAGTGTCTAACTTTGTGGATGCTCAGAACACTGCCCTAGAAATTGGTTTCTGTCTCACCTGATGTTGGATAAAAATGGGGGACTATTGGAACTGTGCCAGAGTACCTGCAGTATGACAGATCAACACCAGAGGGAGCAAGAGATTACAAGTTCCTGAAAAAAACAGCAGACTGCTCTCTGAGAAATTTGTTTCACCAACTCAGAGAAGTCACATCCAGCAAAAAAAAAAAAAAGATCTCCAAACGAGTTGATTCTAAAGGTCTTCCCCCCTGATTGAAGCAACTCTTAAAAACATTCAGGAAAATGATGCATAAACAAAATAAGAATACCAACAAAGACACAGAAACTATTAAAAAGAGAGAAAAACAGATTCTAATGATAAAAAATATAACAATTGAAATAAAAATTCACTTAATATTAGAACAACAAAATTTATGGAGCAAACATTGTTAGGAGTGAAGTGAAAAGTGGACATTAACACAATAATAGTAGAATATTTCAATACCCTACTTTTTTTTTGCCTCCTGGTTTATCGCTAGGGCTCAGTGCCTGCACTAAGAATCCACTGCTCCTGGATGCCATTTCACCCCCATTGTTGTTTTGCTTTTACTGTTGTTGGATAGGACAGAGAGAAATGAAGAGAGGAGGGGAAGACAGAGAGGGAGAGAAAGATAGACGCCGGCAGACCACCTTCACCGCTTGTGAAGAGACCTCCCCTGCAGGTGGGGAGCCAGGGGCTCGAACCAGGATCCTACTTTAATAATAGATACAACAGTCAAAAAGAAGATCATCTGCTTAATAGAGAGCTTGAACAAGATAATAAAACAATGAACCTAAAAGACACAGAACAATCCACCCAACATCAATAAAATACATATTTTTGGGGTTGGGTAGTGGCGCACCCACTTGAGCACACATGTCGCCATGTGCAAGAACCAGGGTTCAAATCCCCAGTCCCCACCTGATGGGGCAAACATCACAAATAGTGAAGGAGCTCTGCAGCTCTCTTTCTATTTCCCCTTCCTATATCTATTTCTTCTGCCCAAACAAACTTTTTAAAAAATACATATTCTCCTCATGTGTACATGAAAAATTCCCCAGGGCAGATCATATACTAGGCAAAACCAAAAACACATCTTAATGAAGTTAGGGAGATTGAAATCATACCAATGGAATGAAGCAAAAAAAAAAAAAATCTGTAACAGAAAATGTTGGAAAATTTACAAATATGTGAGACTAAAGAACACATACTTAAAACAACCAGTGGGTAAAAGAAGAAATCAAAAAGAATTTGGGATAAATGAAAATAAAACACAACATATCAAAATGTATGGGATGCAGAAAAACAGTGATAGACAGAAGAGAAACTGAATACATGCCTACATTAAAAAAGGAAAAAAGAGCAGCCTGGGAGGTGGCACAGTGGATAAAGTGTTGGGCACTCAAGTGTGATGTCCTGTATTCAATCCCTGATAATGTATGTTGCAGAATGAGGCTCCAGTTTTTTCTCCCTCTATTTTTATCATTAATAAACAAATCTTAACAAGAAGGAGGAAGATGAAGAGGAGGAGGGGGAGGAGCAGGGGAGATCTCAAATCAACAACCGAACTTTATGCCTTGAAGAAATATAAAAAGAACAAACTAAACCCAATATCATAAGCAAAAGGAAATAGGGAGTCAGGCAGTAGTGCAGTGGGTTAAGGGCAGGTGGCACAAAGCGCAAGGACTGGCGTAAGGACCTGGTTCAAGCCTCTGGCTCCCCACCTGCAGGGGAGTTGTTACTTTACAGGCAGTGAAGCAGGTCTGCAGGTGTCTTTCTCTCCTCTTCTCTGTCTTCCCTTCCTCTCTCCATTTCTCTCTGTTCTAGCCAACAACAATAATAACTACAACAAAAAAAGAAAAAAGAAAAAAGAAAAAAAGGGAATAATAAAAATTAGGACAGAAATAAATAAAATGGAGAGTAGAAAAAAAATAGAAAGGTCAACAAAATTAAGATTTTTTTTAAGATAACCAAAATTGGCAAACTCAACTAGACAGAAAAAAAGGACTCAAATATCAAAAATTACAAATGAAGGAGGAAGCATGCTTGATGCCATAAAGGTAAAATTTTTTTAAAAAAATCATAGAGACCTGGCAGTGGTGCAGTGCATAGAATATTAGACTTGGGAACTGAGTTTAATTCCTGGCATCTCATGTACCAGAGTGGTGCTCTGGTCCTTTCTCTCTCTTCCTGTCTTTTGTTAATAAATAAATAAATACAATATTTTAAAAAATATTTATTTATTTATTTATTTATTCCCTTTTGTTGCCCTTGTTTTATTGTTGTGGTTATTATTGTTGTTGTTATTGATGTCTTCGTTGTTGGACAGGACAGAGAGAGATGGAGAGAGGAGGGGAAGACAGAGGGGGAGAGAAAGATGGACACCTGCAGACCTGCTTCACCGCCTGTGAAGCGACTCCCATGTAGGTGGGGAGCAGGAGGCTCGAACCGGGATCCTTATGCTGGTCCTTGTGCTTTGTGTCACCTGTTCCTAACCCGCTGCACCACCGCCCGACTCCCAAATACAGTCTTTTTTAAAAAAAAATCATAATGCGAGTTGGGCGGTAGGTTGTGATCAGTGGATGCAATATTATTTGAAATGAATTGAGAGAAGCCTGCAGGAAAGTGGGCCCTATCCTAAGGTTCCAGGACTGGGGGAAATATAGGCTCTACAGTGGAAAGGTGAGGTTCCTACTGTCTTAGGGTTTAAGAAGACAACGGATAGTTATTGTTATCATCACATTATTTGGTAATTGGGTTAACTTTGAGAAGTCCCTTTGTTAGGATTTGCTGTATAATACCCAACATCTTGTATATAGCTGTGCCACTGGTTGCTTCTATTCTTCCTGGTCTAGGCAATGGGAGAAGCTTCATGAGTAGTGGAGCAGTACTGCAGGAGTCTCTGTCTCTTCTCTGTCTCTCTCTTTCTCTGTCTCTCTCTCTTACCACTACACAGCTTGGGCTTATGGTGGTATGGGGTATTGGATCTGGGACTTTAGAGGCTCTGGCAAGAGAGTCTTTTTAAAAAATTTATAGATTTTATTTATTTTTTAAAATTTCTTTATTGGGGAATTAATGTTTTACATTCAACAGTAAATACAATAGTTTGTACATGCATAATATTCCCCAGTTTCCCATATAACAATACAACCCCCACTAGGTCCTCTGTCATCCTTCTTGGACCTGTATTCTCCCCACCCATCACCCCAGAGTCTTTTACTTTGTTGCGATACACCAATTCCATTTCAGGTTCTACTTGTGGTTTTTTTTTTTAATTTTTATTCTGATCTTGTTTTTCAACTTCTGCCTGACACTGAGATCATCCCATATTCATCCTTCCGTTTCTGACTTATTTCACTTAACATGAATTTTTCAAGGTCCATCCAAGATCAGCTGAAAACAGTGAAGTCACCATTTTTTACAGCTGAGTAGTATTCCATTGTGTATATATACCACGACTTGATCAGCCACTCATCTGTTGTTGGACAACTGGGTTGCTTCCAGGTTTTTTATTACAAATTTTTTTATTCCAGGTTTTTATTACAAATTGTGCTGCCAAGAACATATGTGTACACAGATCTTTTTGGATGGATGTGAAGAGAGTCTTTTTTTACATAACCATATGCTATCTCTTCCATCTAGGTGTCTCTTTCTCTCCCTCACCCCGCCCCCCATTTCTCTCTGTCTTTGGGGGTGTGGGAGGATTGCCTTCATAAACAGTGGAGTTGTTAAGCCCCAGTGATAATTCTGGTGTCAACAAACAAATAACAAGAAACAAAAAATCTGTACTCAGGACCCTCAGAGACTTTGTCCTATATATTTGCCCACATGATTATTAGTCTTTGTAATATCCTTTAGTAAACTAGCAAATTTAAGTGTTTCTCTGTGTTCTGTGAGCTGCTGTAGGAAAGAATTGAATCCAATGGGAAGAAAATCATGGACCCCACCAATCTGTAAACAAGTTGGACAGAAGTTGTATAACCTGAAGACCTACTACTTATGACTGGCATCAGAGGTGGAGATATAGGCTTGTGAAACTCAACATTTAATCTGGGATCTAGTACTCTCTTCAAGTAGAGGGTCTTGACTGAGTCAAATTCTAGGACACAAAGCTGGTGATGCTACAGGGACCCCCAACTGATCTGGTGTCAGAAATGTTGTCAGAATTGAGTGTGGTACTGAGGTGAAAGTCAAAGAGAAACAGAGGAGGAAAACTAAATTTTAAAAACAAACGTATGTATTTATGTATGTGATAAGAGCACCCCTCTGGCAAATGCATGTAGGACCTTATATTTAGAAGTCCAGTGCTTTACTACTGTGCCACCTACTGGAGTGCAGACAACTGAGAGAACAAGAGGGGAGTGGAGGGCAGGGCCCCACTTTGGCATAGGCAGTGCCAGAAATTGAGCCTGGGTTCTCAGTCATGCAAGTCCTGTGCTCTATTGGCTGGACTGAACCTCCCAGCAATGAAATAAAGTGTTTTTCGGGGTCTTAAGGTATGCCTACTTATATGCATTATAGGCTAGTTTTATAGCTGAATAGTCAATTTCAACTTGAAGAAAGATAACCTACTAGTTCACTTAAGTGAAAAGTCTTACTTTGGGCAGGGTTGCTACAGATTCAGACATTGCTTCTGTCTGTTTCTATTGACATTCCTTATCCCTGTGTTGAAAGATGACTCCAGTTATCCTTCTGGGTTGAAGTAAAACTAAAACAATGGGGCTGCCTCTCTCTCAACTGTGCAAACCCCTCTCAAGCCCCACCCGCACCAAGAATCCTGGCATTTAGTTGACTGTTTAGCTCATGGGTCTATTATGGGGTTATGAGATAGTTTATGCCCGAAGGTCACAGATTGGTGATTCTCTTGAGTTCAGAATGTAGTTAACGCCACTAAAAACTGAGCATAGAAAAAGCTGAAAGTAGGGAGATAGATCATGTTCACAGAGTAGAGTCAGTATTGTTAAAATGTTCACACTACACACGACTATCTATAGATTCAATTCCATCCCTATACAAATTCAACATCTTCTTTTTAATTTTGTTGTTGTTTTCAGATATAGAAAAAAAACAAAAAACAAAACAAAACAACAACAAAAACCGTGGTCTGGGAGGTTGTGCAGTGGATAAAGTACTGGACTGTCAAGCATGAGGTCTTGAGTTCAATTCCTGGTAACACATTATCTGGTTCTTTTTCTCTCAACTCCTATTATATATATATATCCGTAAACTTTATATGGGACCTCTAAGGGTCCCAAATAACTAAAGTTTTCTTGAGGAAAAAAAAAAAAACCACGGTTGGAGGCTTCACATTTCCCACTTTTTTTTTTTTTTTGCCTCCAGGGATATTGCTGGGGCTTGGTGCCTGCACCATGAATCCACTGCTCCTGGAGGCCATTTTTTCCATTTTATAGCCTCTGCTGTTATTGTTGCTATTATTGTTGTTGTTAGATAGGGCAGAGAGAAATTGAGAGAGGAGGGGAAGACAAAGAGGGGGAGAGAAAGGTAGATACTTGCAGACCTGCTTCACCGCTTATGAAGGGACCCCCTTTGCAGGTGGAGAGTGTGTGGGGGGGTGCTCGAACCTGGATCCTTACACTGGTCCTTGTGCTTCCTGCCATGTGCGTTTAACTCACTGCACTGCCGCTTGGCGCCCCATTTCCAACGCTACTGTTGTCAAAGCAGTATATTGGCATAAAGCTATGCTATATAGACAGTGGGTCAGACTAGATAGTCTGGAAATAGACTTTAACATATTAGATCAAGTAGCCTCCCAAAAATATGCTAAGACTACATAATAGGGGAAGGATAGACTCAACAAAATTCTGTTGGAAAAATTGGGTATTCCTGTGCAAAAGAATGAAGCTATACCTTATCTTATGCCATTTACAAAAATTAAGTTAAAATGGAATAAATAAATTAATTCTAGGTTCTAAAACTATAAATCTAGAAGTTTCTTCTAAGACTAGGAGACAGCATAAGGGAAAATTTTCATGATGTTTGATTTGGTAGTGATTTCCTGTATCTTACACCATAACCATAGGTAAGAAAAACAAAAATAGATAAATAAGACTATGTTGAATTGTTTTTTAAAAACTGCACAGTAAAGGAAACCATAAACTGAATGAAAGAAACCTACTGAATGAAGAAAATATTTGCAGATTCCATATCTGATAAATGGCTAATATCTAGAATAAACCTCCTACAACTCAACAACAAAACTCAAATAGCCTGAGTTAGAAATGGAGGAAAGATTATAAATAGAAATTTCTCCAAGGGAAGATATACAAGTACTAAATTACATTATAAAAAGATGCTCAGGGTAAGGATAGAGAGCATAATGGTTAGGCAAAGAGACTTTCATGCCTGAGGCTCCAAAGTTCCAGGTTCAACAACCCCCTCCCTCACCCCCCTAAGCCAAAGCTGAGCAATTCTCTGGTAAAACACAAACACCCCCCCTCAATATTACTAGTAATAATGAAAGTAAAAGTCAAAACCATAATGAGATATTTCCTAACATTCATTAGGATTGTTACTATAAAACAAACAAACAAAAAAAACAACAGAAAATAACAAGGACTGGCAAGGATGTTGAGAAACTGGAGCTCTGTGTACTGTTGGTGAAAAAGTAAAATGGTGTGGCCACTATAAAAAACATTATGTCTATTCCTTGAAAAACAGAATTACTTTATGATCCAGTAATCCTGCTTCTAGAGATAAATGCAGAAGATCGGCAAATATAATATTCATCATTCATTCATTCATCCATCCATCCATCCATCCATCCATTCATTCAATTTTTTACCAGAGCACTGCTTGACTCTGGTTTATGGTGGTACTGGGGATTGAGCCTGGGACATTTGGTGCCTCAGGGATGAAAGGGTTTTTGCTTAGTTATCATACTATTCTCAGTCAGAATCTCTCTTTCTTTAACAAGCCCTTTTTTGTGTGTGACAAATAGTGACATGTAAGATTGTAAGATTACAAGGTGGGGAGATAGCATAATGGTTATGCAAACAGACTCTCATGTCCAAGGTTCTGAGGTCCCAGGTTCAATCCTCCACATCACCATAAACCAAAACTGAGTAGTGCTCTGTTTAAAATAAAAAAAAAAAAAAAAAGAGGAATAATAAAGGAGATCACCTGGGACCATAACAAGGCAGGACTAGAACACATTCAGGAACCCACCAAAACACTGATGAGTGCAAATACGTGTGACTCATGGATAGAGGGGAGCCTAAGGAGAGATTGAGCGGCTGGTAACAGTCCCATAGTTTACCAGTTGAGGCACTACCTCCAATCTGCTTTACCAACAAAAAGACAGCTGAAGGGAGGAGAGGACTCCCCTAAGACTCACCAAATGCAACTGTGAGTTCTCCACTGCTACTGCCCTCAGAGGCTGGAGCAGCAAGGGGGAGGCCCTGTGCTGACATCTTGGAACAGAGAATTGACCAGGAAACTCAGGAGAAGAGCTACACCTTGGTGCCTAGGAGTGTGGCTGTATAGTGGGAGCCTTTCCACATTTTCTCCTGATGAAAACATGGTGAATAATTGCCTCAGAACCTACAGACTATAAATGGGACTTCCTTAGAAAATCACAGGACCCAGTAGTGCTGCCCGGCTTAGCAGAGAAGCTGAATTGTGCCCAGAGCTTTGAATATTTGGGATGTGAGTCTCTTTGCATAACCACTGTGCTATCTCCACCCACCCTACTTTATCTCTTGGTCAGGAGTGAGTGGTTAAACTAAGAAGCCTACTTATAGTTTATTTTATTTATTTATTTAGCCTCCATGGTTATTGCTGGGGCTCAGTGCCTGCACCATGAATCCACTGCTCCTGGAGGCTTTTATTTTCTTTTGTTGCCCTTGTTGTTTTATCTTTGTTGTGGTTATTATTGTCATTGTTATTGCTGTTGGATAGGAGAGAGAGTAATGGAGAGAGGAGTGGAGACAGACAGGGGCAGAGAGAGATAGACACCTGCAGACCTGCTTCATTGCCTGTGAAGCAACTCCCCTGGAGGTGGGGAGCCTGGGGCTCTTACTGGATCCTTACACCAGTACTTGCACTTAACCCACTGGGCTACCTACCGCCTGACCCCCACCTACTTATAGTTTAAAAGCCCTCAGGCTCCCATAGCTTACAGGGAAGAAAAAGAACAAAAGAGGCATTAACAGCCACTGTGCTCCAACTCAGGGATTGAAATAATATAGAAACAACTGTCAAATTCCACAACCATGAACTTGTTAAGTACATTACTTAGACACAAGTCAATCCAGGCAAGAGTGATCAGTAATTTGAAAAGTACGGAGAGAGGGACCTCATAACATACTATATAGAATGGTTAAACTAACAAGAAGAAATATTGGAGAAATGAACCAGGACAAGAGTCCAGCTAAAAGCCCCCCAAAGTTGAACCACAAAGTAGTGAGGCCAACATACAAATGTTTGTTAAGGAAATAGTCACAGGAGTGAGTAAAGAGTTTAATAGAATTGTCATCAGAAATAAAGAAACAACAAATGACACTCTGGAAGAAAACACTAATTATCTCAATATTATTAGAGCACTGAAAGCTGAAATAGCTGAGCTAAGAACACAACTAGCTGAACAAGATAAAACAGTATCAGAACAGGGTAACAAAGTAGATGAATTACAGAAAACAGTAGAGGGGAGAGAGAATAAAATAAATGAGGCTGAAGACAGAATTAATAAGATCGAGGATGAATTAGAGACAACTAAAAAAGAAGTAAGAGATCTCAAAAAGAGATTAAGATATACTGACAACAACAATAAAGACCTATGCGATGACTTCAAAAGAAATAATGTATGTTCTATATTTGGCTTACTAGAGGAAGAAAGAGAGGTAGGGGAAGAAAGCATTTTTCAGGACATAATAGCTAAGAACTTTTCTAGTCTAGACAACATCAAAGACATAAAGATTCAAGAAGCCCAAAGGGTCCCAAACAGAATTAACCCAGACTTAAAGACACCACGACACATCCTATTTAGAATGGAAAGGAATAAGTATAAAGAAAGGATCCTGAAGGATGCAAGAGAAAAACAAAGAGCCACCTACAGAGGAAAACCCTTAAGATTAGCAACAGACTTCCCCACACAAACACTACAGGCCAGAAGAGAATGGCAAGATATCTATCGAGTACTCAATGAAAAAGACTTTCAGCCAAGACTACTGTATCCTGCTAGGCTGTCATTCAGACTAGATGGAGGCATCAAAACCTTCTCAGACAAGCAACAGTTGAAGGAATCAACTATCACCAAGCCTGCCCTGAAAGAAGTTCTGAAAGGTCTCCTATAAACAATCAGACCACCATAAATAGGCCATATATCAGAACAATCTACAAGAATGGCATTAAAATATCTTCAATCTTTGCTATCAATAAATGTCAATGGCTTGAATTCACCTTTTAAAAGACACAGAGTAGGAAGATGGATCAGAAAACACAACCCAACAATATGCTGTCTACAGGAAACCTACCTAACTCAACAAGACAAACACAGACTTAAAGTGAAAGGATGGAAAACTATCATACAAGCCAATGGCCCACAAAAAAAGGGCAGGAGCAGCTATTCTCATATCTTACATGATAGACTTTAAAATAGATAAGATTAAAAAAGATAGGAATGGACACTACTTAATGCTCAGAGGATCAGTCAATCAAGAGAACTTAACAATCATTAACATCTATGCACCCAATGAGAAGCCATCTAAATACATCAAACATTTACTGAAAGAGCTACAGCAATATATTAGCAGCAACACAATCATAGTAGGGGACTTCAACACCCCACTCTCTCAACTTGACAGATCATCAAGGCAGAAAATCAATAAAGACATGAGGAAGCTAAATGAAGAGATAGATAAACTAGAACTATTGGACATTTTCAGAGTCATTCATCCCAAGAAACTGGAATACACATTCTACTCAAGTCCTCATGGGTCCTTCTCAAGGATAGACCATATGTTAGGCCACAAAGAGCATCAGCAAATTCAAGAGCATTGAAATCATCCCAAGCATCTTCTCAGACCACAGTGGAATTAAACTAACACTTAACAATCAACAAAAGATTAGCAATAGTCCCAAAATGTGGAAGCTCAACAGTACACTCCTTAACAACTTCTGGGTCAAAGAGGAAATCAAGGAAGAAATCAAAATGTTTCTAGAGTTCAATGAAAACAAAGACACAAGCTATCAAAATATTTGGGACACAGCTAAGGCAGTACTGAGCGGGAAGTTCATAGCCATACAAACATACATTAGGAAACAAGAAAAAGCACAAATAAACAGCCGATTGCACATCTTAAAGAAATAGAAGAAGAAGAACAAAGGAACCCTAAAGCAGCCAGAAGGACAAAAATCATTAAAGTTAGGTCAGAAATCAATAAACATTGAGAATAAGAAAACCATGCAAAAGATCAGTGAAAGTAAATGTTGGTTCCTCAAAAGGGTGAATAAAATCTACAAACCTTTAACCAGACTCACAAAACAGAAAAGGGAGAAGAGCCAAATAAATCAGATAGTAAATGAAAGAGGAGATATCACAACAGACACCGCAGAAATTCAACATATCATGCGAGGCTTCTACGAACAACTATATGCCACCAAGCTCGAGAGCCTGGAAGAAATGGACGATTTCCCAGATAGCTACCAACTTCCAAAACTAAGTAAAGAGGAAGGAGATAACATGAACAGGCTCATCACAGCTTATGAAATTGAAACAGTTATCAAAAATCTTCCCCAAAATAAAATTCCTGGACCAGATGGTTTTACAAATGAATTCTACAAAACCTTCAAAGAAGAACAAATACCTCTACTTTTAAAAGTCTTCCAGAAGATTAAGACACTGGAATACTCCCTTCTACCTTCTATGAAACCAATATAACTCTCATACCAAAAGCAGACAGGGACACAACCAAAAAAGAAAACTACAGACCAATATCTCTGATGAGCATAGATGCTAAAATATAGAACAAAATTCTAGCCAACTGGATACTGCAGTATATTAAAAAGATTGTTCATCATGACCAAGTGGGGTTTATCCCAGGCATGCAAGGTTGGTTTAATATACATAAATCAATCAACATGATCCACCACATCAACAAAAGCAAGACCAAAAACTACATGGTCATATCAATAGATGCAGAGAAAGCCTTTGACAAAATACAACATCCCTTTATGATCAAAACACTACAAAAAATGGAAATAGATGGAAAATTCCTGAAGACAGTGGAGTTTATATATAGCAAACCTACAGCCAACATCATACTCAATGGTGAAAACTGGAAGCATTTCCCCTCAGATCAGGTCCTAGACAGGGCTGCCCACTATCACCACAACTATTCAACATAGTGTTGGAAGTTCTTGCCATAGCAATCAGGCAGGAGCAAGGAATTAAAGGGATACAGATTGGAAGAGAAGAAGTCAAACTCTCCCTATTTGCAGATGACATGATAGTATACATAGAAAAACCTAAGGAATCCAGCAAGAAGCTTTTGGAAATCATCAGGCAATATAGTAAGGTGTCAGGCTACAAAATTAACATTCAAAAGTCAGTGGCATTCCTCTATGCAAATACTAAGTTAGAAGAAATTAAAATCCAGAAATCAATTCCTTTTACTATAGCAACAAAAACAATAAAATATCTAGGAATAAATCTAACCAAAGAAGTGAAAGATTTCTATACTGAGAATTATCAGTCCCTACTCAAGGAAATTGAAAAAGACACAAAGAAGTGGAAAGATATTCCATGTTCATAGGTTGGTAGAATTAACATCATCAAAATGAATATACTACCCAGAGCCATCTACAAATTTAATGCTATCCCCATCAAGATCCCAAGCACATTTTTTAGGAGAATCGAACAAATGCTACAAATGTTTATCTGGAACTAGAAAAGACCCAGAATTGCCAAAACAATCTTGAGAAAAAAGAACAGAACTGGAGGCATCACACTCCCAGATATCAAATTGTATTATAGGGCCATTGTCATCAAAACTGCTTGGTACTGGAACATGAATAGATACACTGACCAGTGGAATAGAATTGAGAGCCCAGAAGCAAGCCCTCATACCTATGGACATCTAATCTTTGACAAAGGGGGTCAGACTATTAAATGGGGAAAGCAGAGTCTCTTCAACAAAATGGTGTTGGAAACAATGGGTTGAAACATGCAGAATAGTGAAACTGAACCACTGTATTTCACCAAACACAAAAGTAAATTCCAAGTGGATCAAGGACTTGGATGTTCGACCACAAACTATCAGATACTTAGAGGAAAATATTGGCAGAACTCTTTTCCGCATAAATTTTAAAGACATCTTCAATGAAATGAACCCAATTACAAAGTAGACCTTAGCAAGCATAAACCTATGGGACTACATCAAATTAAGAAGCTTCTGCACAGCTAAAGAAAGTACTACCCAAACCAAGAGACCCCTCACAGAATGGGAGAAGATCTTTACATGCCATACATCAGACAAGAGGCTAATAACCAGTATATATAAAGAACTTGCAAATCTCAACAACAAGACAACAAATAACCCCATCCAAAAATGGGGGGAGGACATGGGCAGAATATTCATCACAGAAGAGATCCAAAAGGCCGAGAAACATGAAAAAAATGCTCCAAGTATCTGATCGTCAGAGAAATGCAAATAAAGACAACAGTGAGATATCACTTCACTCCTGAGAGAATGTCATACATATGCAAAGGTAATAGCAGCAAATGCTGGAGAGGGTGTGGGGTCAAAGGAACCCTCCTACACTGTTGGTGGGAATGTCAATTGGTCCAACCTCTGTGGAGAACAATCTGGAGAACTCTTGGAAGGCTAGAAATGGGCCTACTCTATGATCCTACAATTCCTCTCCTGGGGATATATCCTAAGGAACACAACACACCCATCCAAAAAGATCTGTGTACACATATGTTCTTGCCACCACAATTTGTAATAGCCAAAACCTGGAAGCAACCCAGTTGTCCAATAACAGATGAGTGGCTGAGCAAGTTGTGGTATATATACACAATGGAATACTACTCAGCTGTAAAAAATGATGACTTCACCATTTTCAGCCGATCTTGGATGGACCTTGAAAAATTCATGTTAAGTGAAATAAGTCAGAAACAGAAGGATGAATATGGGATGATCTCAGTGTCAGGCAGAAGTTGAAAAACAAGATCAGAAAAGAAAACACAAGTAGAACCTGATCTGGAATTGGCATCTTGCACCAAAGTAAAAGACTCTGTGGTGGGTGGGTGGGGAGAATACAGATCCAAGAAGGATAACAGAGGACCTAGTGAAGTTTGTATTGTTATAAGGAAAACTGAGAAATGTTATGCATGTACAAACTATTGTATTTACTGTTGAATGTAAAACAGTAATTCCCCAATAAAGAATTTAAAAATATAAATACAAATAAACAAACAAACAAAAAACCCAAGGGCAACATAAGGGAAAAAAAAACTTTTGAGCATGAAGAAAGTTCTGTGGAAGAAATGAAGCAGTTTAGGGAGAAAAAGTAAGGGTATAAACTTTTCCACTATTGAAGGAGTGCTTGTTAATGTTTTAAATATTTTTAAATCCTTATAGTATTTAGATCTGTGATTAGAGTTATATTTGTGACATCTCTCCATACCCTAAAGCCAGGACATTATCAAAGACACTAGGGCATGTTAAAAGGACCGCTAAAGGAATTTCATTGACCAATGACAGGACACTCAAGACATGAAATGTAAACACTGAGCATCAAATGTATAAAAACCAAGAGCTTATAAAATACTAAAATAATTTAAATCAAAATTTTATTTAAAAAAAGATATACCTGGGCAGTCAGGGGTGATAACATAATTTTAATGCAAAATAATTCATGTCTGAGGCTCTGAGATTCAGGTTCAATCACTATCACCACCATAAACCAAAGATGAGCAGTGGTCTGGTAAAACAAACAAACACCTTGAGAACAGAGAGAAATGGAGAGAGGAGGGGAAGACAGAGAGGGGGAGAGAAAGACACCTGGGGACCTGCTTTACCACCTGTGAAGGGACTCCCCTGCAGGGGAGCTGGGGGCTCCAACTGGGATCCTTAAACTGGTCCTTGTGCTTTTAGCCATGTGTGCTTAACCCAATGCTACTGCCCAACCCCCTCTTCACATTTCTTACCACTCTGTATAAAAAAAGGGATCCTGGTGAGAACTCTCACTTACTCTAATCCCCCAACTTTTGGTCAGTGAAAAATTCTAAGCTTACTTTCAACATATCATTACATTACAACATACATTAAATTTGTATTTTGTATTTTCCTTTTTTAAATAATTTTTTATTATCTTCATTTTGTTTGATAAAAACAGCCAGAAATCAAGAGAGAACAAGGTGATAAGAGAATGAGAGAGGCAGAGAGACACCTACAACACTACTTCACCACTTGCAAAACTTTCGCCCTGCAGGTTGAACCCAGGTCCTTGTGCACTGCAATGTGTGTGCTCAACCAGGTGCACCACCACCTGGCCCCTGTATTTTGTATTTTCTTGAGCACTTACTGACGTTAATAAAATGTCTTTCCTAATATATATATATATATATATATATATATATATATATATATATATATATATATGTTGTTCCTAACTTTTAACCTTACATTTTTGCATATCAGTATTTTCCCTGGGATAAAAATCTGCTTGCTGCCACTTGTCCATCTCATCTTTGCTTACTAATTTCTTTTTTTTCTTTTCTCTTCCTTTTAAAAACCATATTAGTCTTGTATTTTGATTACATATTTGTGCCTTTACTGTAAATAAAAGTTAACACAATTATTAATACATTTTGTAAGCCTAGCAATAAATCTTACATATCCATTGATATGGAAAATAGTTTAAAAACATAAAAGCCCCACCTGATTCCTTATGAGTAATGCTTCTGATAGAACTTCACTTTTTGTTTAGTCATAATTTATCTAAGTTAATGTTTATTCTAGTCAATTATATAGTAATATAATTATAACAATATCTCAACAGGAGAATTAAAAATGTTAATGTGTAATACACTTTTATTTGAAAACAATTAGGTGTTCAGTAAGACTTTTAAGCATAAAATCATTACATAGGGCAAGCTCTATAAAGTTTGAGAGGTGAAATAGAAATATGAATTCAAGGCAATAAAGAAACAATATAAACATTCTTGCTATTAGAATTTGCTCACATGCTTTTTTTTTTATATTTATTTTATTTATTTATTCCCTTTGTTGCCCTTGTTGTTTTATTGTTGTAGCTATTATTGTTGTTGTTGTTGTTGGATAGGACAGAGAGAAATGGAGAGAGGAGGGGAAGACAGAGAGGAGGAAGGAGAGAAAGATAGACACCTGCAGACCTGCTTCACCGCCTGTGAAGCAACTCCCCTGCAGGTGGGGAGCCGGGGCTCGAACCGGGATCCTTATGTCGGTCCTTGTACTTTGCGCCACCTGTGCTTAACCCTCTGTTCTACAGCCCGACTCCCTGCTCACATGCTTTTTAAATTGGGTAGAGGTATTACATCATCAAGTGGTAAACTTACTGAAATATTTAGAAGAGGCAAATAATGTTCTTAAGTGAAAATACTCTTCGACTCTCAGAAATTAAGTGCCCTGCAAGTATGTGAACTTAAGATGAAAGAAAAATCTGATGTCAACCTAAAACTGTGCAATAAACATTTGTTGGTTGTTTATTGGGTATGTCAGTAGAATGTAAGTTCCATAGAGGCAAATCTTTATTTGCTGCTGTATCTCCAGTACTGGAATAATGCTTGGTGCCCAAGTAGGTGCCGAATGAATAACTTTAAACAAAAGATCTGCACTCCATGACAGGAAACTGGAGATACTGACCTTCAGAGTCTGAGATGAACTTAATAATGAAAGATGCTGGAAATTCACAGAAAATTTGAGAGTGAGTACAGAGTTACTGAAAGAGGTGGAGGAGGGGATTATAAAGTAATTCCAGGTGATACCTGCATTGTTCAAACACTATCTTATTTCATCTTATTGTCACAATAGGGAAACCAGAGACCAGATGGGTGAAGTGATAAACCCAAGGTTATTCAGTCAAGCAGCAGAGGAGGAATATGTAATAATCCCTGTCTGACTCTAGAAACTGGGTTCTTCCCAAGGTATTCCAAGAGTCAGTGCTCAGTGAGGTAAGTTGAAAGAATAACCAAACACTTCACAGAGAAAGTGATAGTGAATGTGCACTTATTGAGAGACCAAAGACAGCAGGAGAAAGAAGAAAGAACTTAAACAAAAAACAGATTTAGAGAAAGACAGGTGAGGAGCTGCCAAAGGAATCCTGACTGTATCTGCTTGACTGGATCTTAGGTTGTTTGAAGGAACACATTTGGGAGTCTAGCAATAAGCAAGACCAGAGAAACAGAAGCTCTTGACTGTTACATTAAAGAATCTAGGCTTTATCATGAGCAGAGGGGAGGGCGATTTAAATCAAGAGTAATGTGGTCAGACACTGCTTTAGGAAGATCATTCCTGTGTTTGGAAACAGGATTAGCAAATGGATTTGTTGTAATGGTCCCAGTGAAGGGTTCTTCCCAAGTAATCTATTTTTTCTGAACCCCGGAGAGGATAAGGTTAAAACCCATCCTGATGGCAGCCACTAGTTGGTAGCAATGTCCCAAGGAACAGATGAGCCAGGTCCCCCAACTAACAACTTCCCTATTCAACTCCTTGGGCTTTGAATATCGGATAAAAATAAGGGTAGTCTGTATGGAGGAAATCCCAAAGGCTTATAGGGGAAGGAATGTGTGTCGTGTCTGGGAACAGGGTCATCAATGTCTAGAGGATATGGGTGGAGTCAGTGGTGAGAACGCTGGATGTGTAAGCTAGAAACTGTTAGTGAAAAGTATTAAATATCCAGGTTAGCAAAGCTGGGCATTAGCCGGGAGAAAATGGGACTCGGGAGATTTTTAAGAGAGACATGACTCAGTTTGCATTCTAGTAAGCTCACCAAAATGGAGAACGCGGGGGCGGGGGTGGGTGGGGGAAGAGACAGGAAGCTGGGTGGAGGTGCGTGAATCAGGAGAGATGCTGAGTGGCCCACAGTAGGGCCAGAAATTACAACGGGCAATAAAGATAGGATTTGTAGAAGACTTAAGAAATGCCACAGGACCAGAAAGGAGGGCATTAAAACGTAATTTTGGTAGATGAGAACAAATAATCCACTTTCCCTATTAAATGCTCAATTCGAATCGCTCGATTTTCTGCACTTAGAAGAGCTCAGTGTGGAGCTTTTTAAATCTTAAACGTTCTAGTTTATTCACAAGCCAGACTAGAGCCCTTGGGGGGAAACAAGACAAAGGAATGATTTTGCAGTTGCCTCTCCGGTTTGGTGGGCAATCAATGCCTAATAAGTGTAGAGAATGTTTTGATGGAGGAAATACAAGACACCGCGGTGTCCAGCAGGGAAATCTGATCGCCAAGGCTTCTAGGGAAATAGGAGGTTAAGTCTAGTATTTTCAACAAAGGGTCTCACAAAAAGGACAGTGAACTTTATAACTAAGCAGTGGAAAGGTAGGAGTATCCAGGGAGCAGCCCGGTTACTAATTTACATCCTCTCCTTAGAGACCGTAGTAGTCACCTGATGCCTAACGTGCGGTCTCCAGGCTGCTAGTTTCTAGGACGCCGAGGGGAAACCACTCATCGGCCCTTCCTCCTGGAGCCAGAAGCGGCTCCCAGATGACTGACGTCTCGAAGATCCCGCACTACGACCGCCACCCAGAGTATCTGGGTTTTGATTGGTGAAGGCCTGGAGCACGCCCCTCAGCAGCCCAGGAGGAGGGCTGATTGGTGGAGACCCCATAGTCCCGCCTCTCCCGCACAAATGTAAGACTGCGCTGCGGTGGGGAGGGGGATTGGCTCTGGCGATGCGGGTGCCAGTCTTCGGTGGTGGTGGGGTGGGGAATGGTTGCTCCTGCCCCAGAGCGGCACCCGCCTGGGGTGAGTTCAATAGAGAAAAGGCCTTAAGGGGCAGGAAGCTGTGCTTCTCTGAGCTTTGTGGACCGTGGTCGATGCGGTCTTTGGGTTCCTGGCGCCAGGCAGCTAGGGAAATGGCCGAGCTCATCGCGTTAGCGTGAACCCAGTCCTTGGAGAGGGCCGGGCATAGGTCCATAGGCCCTTTCAGAACTAGGGGGAGCCCTGGGCTGGGGTGCAGCCCGGTTCTGCCCCACTTCGGGTCCCTGGGCAGCTCTAAGCACCATCAGACTTGCATCTTCCCATGGCTAGTTCTACCCGCTAGTGCGTTGCTTTGGGCTGTTTTCCTTTCATCCTGTGAGGACGGCTGACCAAAGCAAAAGCCTGGAGTGTGTGTCTTGCACACTGGGTCGCTAACTCGGTTCTTTGCATTGTCTCTCGGGAGACACGCATGAAGCTTACCCACAATCTTCTACTCACAATCTCTTAACCTCTAACCTGACTTTGGCCCTTCAGTGTCCAACTGTGCTGAACTCAAGTTCAAGCACGGTACAACCCTACTCTGAACTTCACTGCCATCACCTGTGAGATGGGTAACACTAAAGTTCTTTGTACTTGATAATGCACACCCCCTTCACTAAGTACTTTTTTCTCTTTCTCACAACTCCAGATGTTACATGGTGGAGGGGGCAGATGGATGACTCCAGCCATGGAGGCATATTCCAGTCCTTCCAGGCCTTTTCTTTAGACAGCAGAGACCTCCCCGGATGTAGTAGATTTGGGGGACCATGGTGCATCTTGAGTGTTGCCTATGTGCAGTTATGAAAGTTTTGAGAGGTAGTCCCCCCTCAGATTTGTCATTCAAGCTCCTAGTGTTTAAGAAATCAGAACTTGTGATAAAGGGAGCAAGGGTATAGTATAGTAGTACAGTAAAGGAGCTAGTGAAGTGCTCTCGAAATTTAGGGGTGGGTTGAGCAGATTTTAGAGAGGCAATGGCATATGAACTGCAACCAGACAGGATATTTCCAAATGAATGACTGGTGAAGGCACCATCACAGTTTAGTAGGATCAGGCAGTGAATGTGATTTTGTTCATATGTAGGTGGTATGGGAAGAGTGGAATATGAGGTAGAGGTTTTGTAGTGTTAAATGAAATTTTAAGCTCAAGTTCAATTAAGCGCACATTATAATGTGCAAGGAGCAAGGTTCAAGCCCCTGGCCTCTAACTTTGGGGATGGGGGAGGAAGTTTTATGAGCAGTGGAGCAGTGCTACAGGTTTCTTTTGTTTTCCTCTTTCTAGCTCATATGGTAACTACCTGAAATTGCAGATGATACATATCAAGGACTGAGCACAAAGATTAGCATATGGTTCACATTTTTTGAACCTCATATATCATAGAATCAATAGTACACTAATCAGAGGTGCCTAGAACTAAATTTCAAGCCCCAAAGTATAGTTTCTACAGCAGTTGCTTCTTTTCCACTCTTATCTAAATCTCCATACTCTTGGTCCACAAGCATTTCAAAACCATGTTTCTAAAAACCAGCCATTTATATGTTTGGGAAAGTTACATAGAGAGTAAGGTTGTGTATTTACAAGTTTGTCCAGATAAACTATAACTTAGTGTCTGTATGTAATATTGACAACCAAAAAAATATAAATATCTTCCATCTATACATGGCAGGGTAGGAGTGTCCATGCCTTCTTGAGCAGTGAGTTCTCAGCCTCTTGTGGCCCTCCATTTATGGTGATCATCTGGCCATCAGTGCAAAGGAGATTAAAACTTGGCAGCCTAGTCAACTGGACTCTTCCCTCTCCTCTCTGCACTCCAGTGCTGCCAACAGGTATCAGGCAAGGAAAGGTTAATTTGATTGGTTGGGCAGGGGGACAGGAAACTGGGAGAATCCTAATGATGCCTGGCTCCTAGGATGGGAAGATCCAGGCTAAGAAAATGGAGTGGCCACAGACACCTCTTAGGGTAGAAGCCTCATACTTTGCAGTTTGATTAGTGTATCCATGTCATAGGTCCAGTCCTATAGATTAGCTTGGTGTAGAAGGCAAATGTCTAGGCAGGGCTTGGTCACCCTCTCAGGCACTAAGCCATTCAGGATGCACTGTTGGGTTGTGGGTACAAGAGACTGTGGCTGATAAAAAAATAATAATAAAATCGTAATACAAAAATTATAAAACCTGTTGCTTATCTAAATAGACCTGAGCAACAGTCTTGTTTTTAAGATCTCAGAGTCCTGAATATTTTTCTGGACATCACTGGTGCCTGAAGAAAGAAGCCCTAGGCCCGGGTCCACTGAAATTGGTCAGTTTGGAAGTTTCATCCAGCTGCCTGTACTCCAAGAGGTTCTTGGCACTGCTGGGAACAAGCCGGGCTAGTAGTGGTGGTGAAGGCACTTCACACTTGGGAATCAGCCCCCAGGGGATGAAACAGCTCCTCTGGTGTCTTGTCAGTTTGGCTGGCTCCACCCTGCCGGAAGCCAGAAGCAATCTCATCGAAGGTTCGTCCTTTGGTCTCAGGAACTTTGAAGTAGGTGAAGATGAAGAACAGAACCAGGAGCACAGTGAAAATGATGAAGACATATGGGCCACACAGTTCCTGAAAAACATACAGACACACATTGTTGGCATTCTAACCTGCATCTTGGATATAGGAACTTAGATAAGTCACTTTACCTCTGATCTGAAAAATGGGACCCACCTAAAATCCAGAAGTTCTGGGAAGATTAAATGAGACTTGTCTATGCTATGGAATTTAATAGGCTCTAGGGAGTAGGTTGCCACTAAAGAGCAGACTACGACACAACTTAAAGTTCAGGAAAGAACTCAAGTTGAGGCTGGGTTTCTTAGCGTGGTAACCTGGGCATCTGATCCTCAGTTCCCCCTCTAAGCATATGGAAGAGATGAAACCAGCTGGAGGAGCAATTCACAAAGCATGTAGATACAAGCAAGACATATGTAGAGACCATGGGGTACTCACCGCCACATATTGGAAGCACATGCCCACAATGAAATTTGAGGTCCAGTTGGAGAAGCCAGCGACAGCAATGGCAGCTGGGCGAGGCCCCTGGCTGAAGAGCTCAGCCACAATGAACCATGGGATGGGGCCAGGACCCACTTCAAAGAAGGCCACAAAGCCAAAGATGGCCACGATGCTCAGGTAAGACATCCAACGCAATTGATTCTGTGGAGGACGAGAGGGATGGGAAGAGTTAGGCTGGGCTGTGATGGCTCCTCAAGGAGACAGAAACTGCAGGTACAGGACAGGGTAGGACAAGAGCTCTGGGATTGAAGGACTAGAAGGCAGGAGCCCTGGCAATGGGCTTAGATTTGCCTCAGGACAGGTACTCTGTATCTTGTCTCCTCATTGGAACAAAATGGTAAGTCCTGCAGGGTGATTATGAGTTTTAGTTTACCTCCTGGGGATGATCATACATATGAGTTGTGTGAACTGGTATGAACAGAGGCTGTAGATGGGATTGGAAAGTTATTATTGGGAAGAGCTGGGGAGAAGTTGGAAGTCTGGGGCTAGAGATGCTGTGGTGAGAAAGCAACAAGAAGGAATGAGCCAGGTCAAGACAGGAAGTAAATGGAAAGAGAAGAACCCATGGAGCTAGGTCAGGCCCAAGCCTGGGAAGAGAGTGGAGGGGTACAGAATGAGGAGAGAGTAGCCCCTACTCCCACCCCAACTTCTGGGTGCCATTGGCAAATCTGGGGCCAAGATAGGCACTTGGGAATCTGAAACCTGTGTGAGCTTCCCACCCACTTCAGAGTGTGGTAACTCACTAGCAGGGCCAAAGCGATGGTCATGAGCACGGCACAGCCCGCCATGCCAGCCAGGCCGATGAGGTGCAGGGTCCGCCGGCCAGCTCGTTCCACCACGAACAACTGTGGACAGAAGAAAGTGTCACTGCCACTCACAACTGCTGCCCATCTGATCAGCTCCTGCTACTCAGAGACCCGCCAAGAGCTGGCAAAGCCATGTGGTACTGTAGAACCAAAGGGAAGACAGTACCACCTCCCCACTAGGACTCAGTTGTAGGGGTCACACAGAGACTGAAGGGGAAGAGCTGGACCCTGAGCCAGACAGCTTAGCAAGCCTGACTGTGACCTTGAAAGAGTCATTGCATTTCTCTGAACATCAGTGTCATCAGCTGTCTGACGGAATGAGCAGGGCCAGTCGTTGAGGATGAAATGAGATCACAGTTATGGAGCAGATGAAATGCTGTCATTCAGTCATGAAGCCCTGAGATCCCAAGCTGGCCCCTGATCACTGATGGATTGTAGGCAGGGGCAGAAACTCACCGACACAACAGTGAAGGCTGTGTTGACAACGCCGGAGCCGATAGTGGCATACACAGGCTGTTCCACTCCTGCCTTCTCAAAGATGCTTGTAGAGTAATAGAAAACCTACAGCAGAGAAGTAAGAGGTTGGGGCTCAGCTAAGCACAGCTGCCCACCCCCAGCCTTGACCCTGGTGAGCATGGGATACCAGGAGATTAAAGACTGAAGGGGACACTGTATCTGTGCCTTAAGGAGTTTGCTAAAGGAATGTGTCTCCTTTTGAGGAACATGTTTTAAGTTGAAGGTGTGTCCATAGCATGAACTCAACTTTGGGGTTTGTCTGCTGGCATGGGACAGGGGAGAGGGGGCACTCACAGCGTTGATGCCAGACAGCTGCTGGGACAGCTGCAGCACCATGGCGATGAGGATGGGCTGGCGGTAGGCAGGCGAGCGGAACAGCTCTAGGATGGTGACCTTCTTTTCCCGCATCATCTGCCGACTCTCCTCCTTCATCTCCTGAAGGTCTTGGGTCACATCTGCCGTCCCACGCAGCTTCTTCAACACTGGGGGACACCAGAGGAAAGGTGGAGGTGGCTCAGCTGGGGAAGACGTCCAGGGCCAGGGGGTGGGGTGGGGGTGGGGCCCTGCTCGTACCACTCTTGGCCCGGTTCTCTTCATTGCGGTTAATGAGTAGGAAGCGGGGGCTCTCGGGGCAGAAGGGCAGCAGGATGCACTGCATCAGGGCTGGCACAAAGATGATGCTCAGTAGCAGGGGCCATAGCTCCTGATTGCCCATGAGGGAGTCCAGGCCAAACACCTAGGGGAGGCAGTGACAGAGGAAGTGGGTGCCCTGGCTCTGGAGGCTTTGCTACCAATGTGAGGCTCAACCTCTGTAAACCTGTTTCCTCCTCTGTCCCATGGAGAAATGTTACCTTAGCGTTGGTGGGCAGTCATGTCTGAACCAGGGCATGGGGGCTGCTACTCTGACACAGGACACTTTCAGGGAGAGGAAAGGGATAGACTTTTGGAGAAGGTGGTGGATATAAAGGCTGAAAGAACTGGGAGGATCCCCAGGATGAGACAAAGGGACACTAGGTCAAGTAGGCTGAGATGAGAAGGGAAATACCATCTGATTCATTGTCCACCTGGCCAGCTCTGGGAAAAATGAATGGTTGTGTGTTTACTTGGGCCTATGATGTGTACCTCGAGGCTGCGCTCTGCAGGGAAGTTTGAGGCTGGGATAGACGTCTGGACACACACCCAAGAGCCACTAAAGGGGTGGGACAGACCTGCTTGGCTTACCTGGGCAATGAGGATGCCGACGACGATGCCCAGTTGATGCAGGGTGCCCAGGGCCCCACGAAGGGCAGTGGGGGACACCTCTCCCACATACATGGGCACAAAGCCCGTGGTCAGGCCACAGTACACACCAATGATGAAGCGGCCCAGAATCAGCATCTCGAAGGACTTGCCCAGTTTGGAGAAGCCCATAAGTATAGCAGATATAAAGGACAGCAGGTTTATCATCAGCATCGAATTACGCCTGGGGGTGCATTCAAAGGTCAGAGAGGTGTGTGAACCCGAGACCCCGAGTCATAGGTGTTACCCTGGAGCAGGCAGGGAAGTCTCCCATGGGGGCCCCTGTCCTCCCACCTCCACCCCTAGGATGGCTGAGACCCTCACTCTGCTTACCTGCCAAAGCGGTTAACAAACAGGCCCACAGAGAAGGAGCCAATCATGCCCCCAACGGAGAAGATGGCCACAGAGAGGGACCAGAGGGTGGTGAGGGTGGTGGACGAGATGCTCTCCCCATAGCGGTGGACCCACGTCTGGTTGTAGAACTCCTCAATCACCTGTGGGAGGAGAAGGTGTATGGTAGATGAGCCCGAAGCCAGTAGCTGCCACTTTCCCCCTTGCATGTCCCTCCAGAGGTGGCCATTTCACCATGGGGTGCTGGAAAGGGCCCCAACACCCAGGCAGGCCACTTGTTATACATTGTTGAGCTTGGCTCCTTCTCTTTTGTGGATCTGTTTCCCCAGGGGAAAAACGAGGGGCTGGGCTCCCTCTGGGGAACAGTGTCAACTATGGCTCTTCCCCTGAGGTGTAGCTGCCAGTGCCTGGTTGTTTCACAAGCTTAACAGAATCTGTTGGGGGAGCTGGAAGGCAATCAATAGTGGGCATTTGGGCAGAGAGCAGAGACAGGTTCAGAGATAAGGCCTCTTCCTACTGGCCCCTTTTCAAAGGTACCCGGGCTCTCCCCCAATACCACTTCCAACCACCCCTGCCAGGCAGGGCAGGGCTGGCTCACTGGCCTGCACTCAGCACCTGGTGTGAGCAGCACATGGGACCTGTGTGAGACTCTTGTTGCTATTCCCACTCTCTCATGGCCTGGCTACCTTAAAGGATCCTGGCCTCTTCCCTTCTCCCAGTTGCCTAGCTGGACAAGGAAGTAGTTCCAGGAACTGGAGGTACCTGTCCAAGCACTTCTGCTAGCCCTGCCCCCACCCAGGGGAGGACCTGGCTGGATTCCAAATATGCAGAAGGCGGGTAGGACTGGTTCTGATCCTCAAGCCACAAGTGCAGCTAGGCAGAGGTCCAGTGTGCCCATAAACAGTTTCCTGTGTGCACACACCACATCCCCCACACAGACACTAATGTATGTGCTCACACCACCTAAATATCCGTGGTGCCAGCCAAAGACCTGCATTTTCCTCCTTTCTACTCAGTTCAAACTCAGCTCCAAGTGAGCCTTCCCACCCCATTCCCACTCCACACATGTGGCTGCAAGCTGTCTACACAGGACCTCACAGTCTCTCATTCAGCCTCCATGGCATTGCTCAACCCTCCTTAACACTCCCAAGTCCCAGGGACCTGAGTTTCTCTAGGTGACACAAAGGGCTGGGCTCCCTCTGGAGAGGGGTGTGAGTGCTCTCACGTGCTCTTCAGCACTTATTAGGGATACAGTTGACCAAGGGGAAAAACAGGCTTACAGTTCTCGGAATGTGCACTGGGTATGTTACACCTGGACCTACAGCTTCAATGGGTCCTTGGCCCCTATTCAAGTTTCTTCCTGCCCTGTTGTGACCTTTCCCTGGTCTGGAGACACCTGACAGAAGCCTAGATAGCTCCAGGGTTTAGGACAGGATAAAAGGGGAGACAGCCTAATGATCTACTCATCTTTCTTAGGGAAGCCAAGAGAATAGTGGGGTTAGGAACCTGTGCTATGAAACCTGACACAACCAGTTCTACCACTTCACTCCAGGGTAACGAAGGGCAAGTGATTTCATTTCCAGTGTAGACATTAGCACACCACATTTCATAGTGCTGCAGGGAATGAATGGACAGACTTAGAATGCTTACACAGCATTAGGCAGCATTGCTGAGGTGAGGAACCCTAAAACCACCTGTTCACATTCCTGTACTGACCTGGAGGTAGACCAAGCTTGATCCTGCCATTCAAAATCAAGGTTCTACTCAGCCCGTATCCCTGCCCCCCCCCCCCCCCCCCACTAACTTACACCTCCTTTCTCCAAGGGCACATCCTGTTTCACCACCTGAAACTGTCAGATATCCAGCTTAAAGATTTCCTGGGAGACTATCCTTCCTGAAGGCAGGGACCTAAGGGGATCACACCCTTAGGTCCCTGTCTTGGAGAGCCTCAGATGTGGGTCAGTGACTTGGTGCATGCCTTGCCAGCCCACGTGAAAACAGGACAGATCAAACCATATAGAACCTCTTAAGTGATGGAGCAGAGGTGCCTCAGTGCCCCTCTCTTATAGTAAGTACAAGAGAGTGGGGGAGGGGGGACCTAGGTCCTCCTAGAAACTATGATTTCTATAAACAGAGAAGGCAGAACAAAACACAAAGTGATTGTGTTCTTCAAGGGACAAAACAAAACCCAGAGCAGCAATGGTTGGGAACAGCTCTGCTTCTTATCAGACTCTGCAGAGCACAGGCTGTCCTGAATAAAGGCAACTTTACTGACCCATCAACTGGGTGGATGCCTCTCTCCCTCCCTCCTGCTACTCTCACTCTGCTGCCCTGAGGATCCAGGGAGCCATCCTTGGGGCTCTCTTCAAGGGCAGCAGAAGTATATGTGTCCTAAATGGCTTTTCACAATTTTTTGTTTTCTTTAACCAGATCACTGCTGAGCTTTGGCTTAAGGTAGTGCTGGTGATTGCATCTGGGGAGCTCAGAGCCTCAGGCACGAAAGTAATTTGCGTAGTAACCATTATGCTGACTCCCCAATTGCCTTTTCACATTTCACATCCTGCAGTTCTGTCTCCTCCCCTTCCCATCTCCTGTGATGTCCTGTGACCAACTCTTGCCTTATTAGTTTTGTCAAGAAGTCAGTGAGCAGAATTTGCTCGAACAGTACATCAAGAGAAAGGAAATATGCAAGAGGATCTGAGGTTTCTCTTGCTAGTACAGGTCTTAAAGCGTGTTCTGTCTTGAGATATGGAGGCTGTTGGCAAGACCACGCAGTGAGGTGTTACTGCAGCCCCCTCCCAACTGAATCTCTTGCCTGTGGCAATTCAAGGTCAAGGAACCATATTGCATCCAGAGCTGCCTTGATGGCTCAGAGCCCCTCTGCTTCTCAGACCAATTTACTTTACTTGAGGGCTCAAGATGGGAGAGCGGTCAGCACCTGACTCCTTATGAAGGTCCCAGGCTTATCCTCCCCAACACCTAAGGACATTCCTGGCTGAGCTGACGCAGTGTAGAGGGTTCTTACCTCTTTTTTAAAAAATTAACTTATTATTATTAGTGATTTTCAAAACAACAGGGGTACAATTCCACTCCGTTCCCACCATTAGAGTTCCATGTCCCCATTCTCTCCACTGGAAACTGCAGATTCTCCCAAGGTAATAGATATGGGTTGACTATTATTTCTATGACTATCTGTGTCTGTCTGTCTATCCCCAATTTTTTTCTATGGTACTGCCATCTCTTCCATTTTAAGTCACACCTGCATCTGTTGCTACTTCCAAATATCTTTCCTTTGTTCCTCTTCTCTGGGTCTTAATGGAATTGGGTTTCAGATCCCTCTAGTCATCTCCCCCTAACATTTCTCACCTTCTGGGAGTATGGACTCCCACCTCTTGACCTATGGAGATGTTATGCAGGGGTCTCTTCCTGCTGGGGTCCCTATAGAATCAGAAGAACTCTTCATGAGGAGAAGTTCTGGGCTTACCCCTTTTACCCACTCATTGCCCTTAGCATCCATTTGAGCAGTGGCTGGACACCCCCCAAGGGAAAAAAAAAAGCTGACTTAGGATTCCTCTAATAGAACCTATGGACCCAGTCTCTGTAGCAAAGTTATAGGATGTCTCCTTAGCCATGGTTCAGGTCTGAGGCAAGGCCTAACACAGGCCTTTTCTGAAGGCTCTCCTCTCACACCCTTGCTAGTCACGAAGTCTGCCCCTGAACCCTAACCATTCAGTCACCAGGTTCTGTCAATTTGGCCTCTTCATATGTCCTGCTCTCTACCTATGCTGCATCTGCTCTCCCTATCTCCCCTAGATTCTGTTCCTGATCCCCCCCCACCACAGTCAGAGTCCACGCCCCCCACCAGTTACTCCCCAATGTGGCTGCCATAGCCTCACACATGCCATATGCTTCAGGCTCAGATGTCTGTTCTACATGCCTACTCCCTGCCCAGCCTAGCCCTCTCCACCCAGTGTGCCTTGTCACTATGAGGGGAGAACATCAGGACCTGAGAGGCTATCAGAGATCTCTGTCTAATCACTCCTTCACTGAGCCTAGGGAGCAAAAGCCTACTCAGCAACACTGCAAGTCAGGTCCTGGTAGCTGAGATCTCATACTGGCTACTATCCAGCAGGGAAAAATGACTCTGTACCCTAGTAGTTCTCCTGGGAGTTGGAGAGAGGCTTGCGTCAGTTCTGATTCTTTGGGAATCTCCCCCTGCCCCTTCCCTCCACCCCCATGGCCACTGTGGAGAAGGACCACATGTCTGTCTCTAGAGGAAATTCTGACTTCCTGTGCCCAGAAGGCATCTGCAGCGAGGCTCTAGACTGGCACATGGAACAAACAAGCTGTTGATGAGTAACCATCCTCTCAAGAACAGAAGTCATCTTCAAGGAACATAAAGGACAGCTTTCCACTTTTAAGTTGCTGGAAAACAAAACATTTTTCTAGGGTATAAGAAAATCACCTGATGGACCCAGGTTCCACACCCAGCCTGACTGCCCTAGGCAGGGGGATGCAGCAGGTTTGCCAAGGTTCCTAGGCTTCAGGCAGGAGAGATTACAGATAGTGAGCTCCCTTTCAACAGGGAGCATACAAGTCAAGGTCTGGAGCAAGGATTGTAAGCATTTATGTAAAAAGCTAGATAGAAATTATTAGGGTTGGGGCCAGGTAGTGGCACAAACATTGCCATAGGACCCTCATTTAAGTCCACGGGTCCCCACCTGCTGCAGGGAAGCTTCATGAGTGTTGTGGGTGTCTCTTTCTTTCTCTCAAAGAGAAAGAAAAAGAGGGGAAAGTGGCCACCAAGAACAGTAAAGTCATGCAGGCAGGTACCAAGCCCCAGTGATAACACTGGTAGCAAAAAAAAAAAAAAAAAAAAAAAAAACAACTCCCCCCACCCCATAGAAGGCAAGAGACAGAGAGGGAGAGAAACCATATCACTTTTCCACCACCACCACTCATGAAGCTTTCCCTTTATATGGTTCTTCTATGTGGAGGTTGAGGGGTTTGAACTAGAGTTCTAATGCATGGTAAAGTGAGTGATCTCTTGCTTCTTCTAACCCTTCAAAAAAAAAAAAAAAAGCCCTACTCTTACTTCCTTTACCTTGTGGAGCCTGGGTCTTCTGGAGCATGCTGAGAGGGATTGAGAGATTCCTTTCAACCCTCCTCTTCTCTCTTAGATGTCAGTGTGGAAATAAAGGGGTTAAATAGCTAGTCAAGCTTTGAGATTCAGTGAAAAGGACACAAGGGTCACTTCAGTCTCTCAGCCTGGCCTTGATCCCTGTATTTCCTATTCCCTGTCTTCCCTTCCCCATCTTCACCAGCTGGGGCTCCCCGCTGCCCCCTTACACCACCCCCAGCTTATTTTTCCATAACATCTCTCAGTCACACCCAAGGGCCAGTTGGGAGCTCAGAACCAGATGCTCCAGGTGGGGCTGGACAGATAGCCCCACCCAGTAAGGCCCCAGGAGGCCCGAGACAGGAGTCCAAGCAGCAGATGGAGAGAAGCTGAGTCCCAAAGCAGGCAGAAGCTGGGACCACCCAGGCTGCTTCTCTGTAAATGTTATGTCATGACTTATCTCTCATACCAGGTCAGGTCTTCACCCTGGCTTTCTGGGGTGCCCCTACAGACAGAGGGGTCTGTCTCTCTTGTGGCAGCCCCTGTACCCCTAGCTTTTCATGTCTTCCCATCCCTCAGGATGAATTACCCCCTTTCCCCATGTTATCACTCCTGAGTCCTTGCCCTGCCAGACACAGTGACTCCCGCATATTGTCTGGGTACTTTGCATCCTCCAGACTAAAAGTCAGCTAAAGTCTGATTCATTTCTGTCACTGGTGCCCATCTCAGGGCTGGGGGTTAGAAATCATGATTGGGGGACCTCGTGGTGGTGCATATACACCTGCACGTGGAAACTTCGTAAGTGATGAAGCAATGAGCAGGTGTCTTTCTTTCTCTTTCCTTCTCCCTCTTCCCTTTCAACTTCTCTCTGTCCTAACAAAAATTAAGAAACAAAAAAGGGGGGGGGAAAGGCCTCTGGAAGTGGTGGATTCCTTGAGTATCACTGAGCCCCAGTGATAGCCCTCGTGGTAAATAAATAAATAGATAGTAGTTGTTTTTGCTATTTGATAAATCAGGGAGGCTGGCAAAATAGCTCAGATGTGCAAGACCCAGGGTCAAGCCTGACCCCTACTATGTTGAAGCTTTTTCTGTCTGAAAAAAAAAGGGGGGGGAGGGTAGAGCTGGAGAGACAGCATACTGGTTATGCAAAAGACTTTCATGCCTAAGGCTCTGAAGTCCCAGGTTTAAACTCTCAGCACCACCATAAGTCAGAGCTGGGCAGTGCTCTCACCAAAAGAAAAAATAAGCAAATATATATATATATATATATATATATATATATATATATATATATATAAAGTCATGAATCTGAGGGGCTTAAATGATAGTGTAGTAGTGACAAGGTATAGTGGTGTAAGAAGAGATTATGCAACTCTGTGTGGGAAGCCTAGATATCTATGCATGACTGAGCCTGACTCAGCCAGGAAGTAGGAGCAGGAAGGACTAACTCAAGAGTAGCTGTAGATATATAAAAGGGCATTTCAGTGCCTGTCAGGCTAGAGTATAACTACCATTCATTTTCTATATAGTTGTCAGGAATACAGACTGAAATTGGGATTCCTAGATTTAAATCCCAGCTGTGCCACTTACTAGCTGTGTGTCCTTAGTTTAATTGCTTAACATCTCTGTGCTCCCATTTCTTATAAGATGGGGATTAAAGTGCCTATTTAGTGGAATTTCAACTGTATTACTTTAAAATAAATATGATAGGAGCAGAGAGAAATAAGGCAGGTGTGGGGGTGTGATACAACTGTAGCCTGTTTCACTGCTTATGAAGCTTCCCCCTTGAAGGTAAAGACCTAGGACTTGAACCCTGATCCCCATGCATGGTAACTGGTGTATTTTACCAGTTCTGCCACTGCCTGGCCTATATTACTTTTTCTAAAGCGCTGAGAACAAGCTTGACACAAAGTAAGTACATTGTACATGAGGAGGGCTTGTGTTGGAGATGGGTGAAGAGAAAAGAAGACCCAGAACTCTTGGGATTCTGGCAAAGATGAGGAGAGGCTGCCCAGAGTCTGGAATCCAGCTCACCCCAAGGGACATAGGGTTTGGGCTAGGAGATGGCTCCTACCTCCAGTACTTTCCCACCTCAAGCAGAGTCCACGTTGGACATACCTCCTTCCTAGCCTAAGTTCCTCCTTTGTCAAATAAGGAGAGCTGAGTTAACAAACCATCAGTCCCCTTCCAGCCCCAAATGGCCTGGTTTTTGAGGAAGACTCATTCTTGGACAGGCCTGACACTGTTACTTGGCTGGGGAGTTGGCCTTTAGTTCATTTCTGTTGACAACTCAGCCGTCTGGGGAGGGGAAAGGCAAGTCTCAGACCCACCCAGTGTGATGATCAGGATGCCCTTATTCATTTCATCTCTCTGTGGCTGGAATTGCTTCCTCCCTTCTCCCTAAGGGAGGGAGGCCTGGTTGATGTCACAGGGATGTCATTACCACTTACACAGGAAGGGCGGGAGAGGAGGTGTTAGGTCTAGAGTCCACCTCCTGCCCAGTTTCTCCTCCTTCATTGGAGGGAAAGGTTAACCACAGCCCTACCTGCCCTTCCTCCGTGGGGCTACTATGAAGAGCTAATTTATGGGGAGGTGCTTTGTAAATATTTAAGATCATTTCATGATTAATTAACCCCTTCCAGAAGGAAGCCCTTTGGGGCCTGTTTTATGGAGGAGACTAAGCTTTTTTTTTTTAAATTTAATTTTATTATTTTTTAAAAAATTGGTGGTCACCATTTTTAAAAAATATTTATTTATTTCCTTTTTGTTGCTCTTGTTGTTTTTATTGTTGTAGTTATTATTGTTGATGTCGTCGTTGTTGGATAGGACAGAGAGAAATGGAGAGAGGAGGGGAAGACAGAGGGGGAGAGAAAGATAGACACCTGCAGACCTGTTTCACCATCTGTGAAGTGATTCCCCTGCAGGTGGGGAGCAGGGGCTCGATCCTTATGCCAGTCCTTGCGCTTTGTACCACGTGCGCTTAACTCGCTGTGCTACTGCCCGACTCCTGAGACTAAGCTTCTTTTGGTAACTGACAGTACTGGCATCTTCACCTTTAGCGAGGCAAAGTCTCCCCCTAAAGAGAAGACTTTTTTCCTAAGATTCCTGTAAGCAGATAATCTGGCACACTCCATGTAGGTAGCTGGCAACTATGCACCAGTAGAACGCTTCATGGTGATACACTGTGGCACAAGCTGCATGTACTGCTTAGGCTGCCTGCCCCTTCTAGGATGGACAGACAGACAACTGCGCACATTCAGCCCCCTTGCCACAACATGAGCAATTCCTTCTTCTGCTCCCAGGGTAACTTTTCCACTAATCACCCTCCAGCTTTCCCAAGGAGTTTCTTGGGGATAGAGACTTTGTAAGGTAGGGCCAGGAGGTGCCTGTTATGTTCACAGCTCTCTCTGTTCTTCGTCACTGTTGAGGCCAGCACCTCATCATGCATTCCTAGAAAACTCTTAAGCAGACTGAAGGCATGGTAGTCAGCTTCCAGAGCACTTCCTTCTCTAATTCTTGTGTCCTTCCACCCTCTCTTCCCAGGTAAGCTCTATGGCTCTCTGTCTGCTCCTGGTTGGGGCACTTCCAGCCAGGCCTGTGAGAATTGCTTGTCAAGTGTGAGCATGCACCCCAGGAAACATGGCTGGATCTCAGTGTTTGCCCACCACCATTCAGGTCTTTGCTTGGGTCCTCAAGAGGCTGGTTTCCGGGGTGACTTTTGGACAGGTGCCTATATGTGTGCCTTTAAATGCTTATGAGCTCAGCTGGGCCCTTTGAGCTGTACAGCACTGGTCTTCTAGACACCTGGCCAGCTTCCCCAGTATCCCCACCTCTACTCCAGATGGCAGTTCTCACCTTTCACCTGTTTTGGTTAGACAGGAAGCCTAAGAATTAGAGAATTTCACTCTGGACTTATCTGCAACTTATCCCCACTGGCCAGAAGCAACCCCTAGCTTCTGTTGCCCTAGTTAGGCAGGTTTCTAGCCAGCGGCAGAAGGGCAGTTCATACTATTTCCCCTTTTCTGCCTGGAAGGTCTATACCCACAGGACTTTGCTCACTCAACCTCTGCCACCAAGGAGTCTCCATTGGGTTTGCCTTCTAGCAGGGCAGATCTGTCCAGTTTGGGCTCTATGGTATACCTGACACCATTCTTTCACTTTGTTCACCCACCTGCTATTTACCTAGTGCCTGTTATATGGACACGCACAGCTCTATTCTTAAAGCTAAAGACATGGCTGTGAGCAAACAGAACTCGAGTGCTCACATTCTCTGTCCTGTGATGCCCTCTCTCTAGTTTTAAAAGTGCCAACTCTTCTCTTCCCATCTAGGATCCTTTCCCTTCCATCTGTTGGGATGTCCTCTGGGGGTTGACCTTGATTTTTCTTTTCAGGGTCAAGACTGAAATTCTCCAGTCTCTTTAGGAGAGCTTTCTCTTCTGCTACTTAGACACCGATGACCATGGTGTCACTTATCTCCAACAGACTACACTACAAAGAAACAGGTGCCCAGTGGACTCAAGTACTTATCCTTCCTGCGTGTGTTTCACTGTGTCACACCAAACCTCACTCCCTATATGTGCCATCAATGCTACACAATTCCTTTCAGAATTGCTGCTGCTGCTCCTCCTCCAGGCTCACAGTACACGAGCTAGAACCTGAAGCCTTTATTTATTTATTTTTGCCACCCCTAATGCAAACAACTTTTACACTAGCTTTCCTGTCTCTAGTTTCATGTTTTCAGATCCATCCCATGGCATCAGGCACCTGAATCATTTCCCTAAAATGCAAATCTGGCCCTTTTTGTTGCTCTTGTTGTTTTTATTGTTGTAGTTATTATTGTTGAATAGTGTCCATAACGCCTTTTGTGGGCAGGCCATGCCTGTCTCCACAGGCATCCTTCTCCTCTCCTAGTGACATACTTTCTCTCCTCTGAGTGTTTTGTTCCCACCTTCGCCAGCCCTCTACTCATCCCAAATCCATTCTGTTTCTGGAAAGCACCACCTTCTCCCCTGGTCTTAGTTCTATCATTAATCATTATGTAATCACAGTCTAGGTAATGCTTATTCAGCAGCATTCAACTTGGGCTGAATTTGTTGGAGAGCTTCAAAATACCGATACTCAGACTATATTCCAGACCAATTAGAATAGAATCTGGGAGTGACCAGGGCACCCCAGGTGCAATCACATAGACTTTCAAAGACTGTGCAGACTTTTCCATCTATCTGTGTGATTCCCTAAGGGAGCTAGCTCCAAAGCACATATTTTGACATCAACTATTCAGGGCACTTATGAAAAGCAGGGTCTGGTGCTGTTCTAAACACAGGTCCAGTGGCCTTCTCAGAGGAACTTTGAAAAGTCCTGTAACTCCACTGCAGCCTATTGTGACTCAGCAGGAGTCTACCCAGCTTCAGGTGTGGCTATTAGTCACCCTCTGCCTGTTTGGAAGAGGCCCATCTCTGATTCCAGGTACTGCCCAGCTCGCCCATACATGGCCCCCGTCTTTGGAAGTTAGCCACACTCACTTTTTTTAAAAAAAGATTTTATTTATTTATTTATGTGAAACATAGGAAGAGAGAGAAAGAACCAAGCATCACCCTGGTACATGTGTTGCCGGGGATTGAACTCAGGACCTTATACTTGAGAGTCCGATGCTTTATCCACTGCACCACCTCCTGGACCATGCACACTCACTTTCTAACCTCACTCATCTAGGAACAATGCTTGTAGTCTCATAGGAGAAGGGTCCACTTTCCTGCCCAGGAAGGTATGAATTTATTTAACTCACAAGGTGGCTGACTGGCTAGTTGGGAAGGTAGCCTGAGGCTGTGGACACAACTGTCTGACAGCCATTTATTCCTCTGGGGCATTTTATATTCCTGGGGCCTTATTTTCAGGTCTATAAAATGGAAATCACTACCTAACCTCATGATCACATGTAAAAGGCCTGGCATAAACCAGTTTCTTTCTCATGCTAAACCAGGTGGGCTGGCAGGATGTGATGGCTGGGGTCCCTCCTAGTTCGACATTTAGATGAACGAGCAAAGACAGATCTGGGATATGCCGTGCAGGGAATGAAGTAAGCACAGTACTTCACCCCTGTAGTTCCCCATGCTAAGATACCACTTCTGCTTTCTTTGACTGGCACAGGACTTCCAGGAGAGGAGGCAAGATGCCCCACCAATACCCCCCTAAACAAAGAGAGAGAGAGAGAGAGAGAAAGAGAGAGGAAGGGAGGGAGAGAGACAGAGAGAGAGAGAGAGAGAGAGAGAGAGAGGGATTATAGAACTGCTCCACTGTTCATGAAGCTTCCCCTCTGTAGGTGCTCCCACGTGGTGGCCCAAGGCTTGAACCCAGGTCCACACATGGTAATGTGTGTTCTACAGGGTGAGCCACCTGCTGGCCCCTGAGAGGAGGTAGTTTTAAGGGAGAACAGGAAGCCTTAAAAAGATGTGTGCTGTGTGGGTGTGAGCACAGGTACAGGGGAGACTTGTTAAGAGGGGGCTCTAAGGCAGAGTGGAGATGGTGACCAGATCTATCCTAGACTAGTAGGTTTCTTCTCTCTGAGCACTCCTCCCCACTGGCAGGATGGGAGTGGTGACCACTACCTACAGCAGTGAGCAAGATACACACTAGAACAACTTCCGTTACCCCAGAGTGCCACATAACTGCAGTGTGTTGTTCTACCCATTTGTCACCCTGATTATTACACATCTGTGCTAGGTGGGAAGTTGGTCAAGAACACCTGTAGATTCAGCCACCAAGTTTCAGACGCTACCATGATGCCATCCTGACCTCCCTAGGCAGACAATCTCACCAATGTGTCCCAGAACCTGACTTCTTCAGAGCCTTACCCCACTAAGAAAAGATAGAAACAAGCTAGGGAGGGGATAGGTGGTGGCGTACCTGGCTATGTACTCATATTACAGTGTGCAAGGAGCCAGGTTCAAGCCCCTGGTCCCCACCTACCAGGGGAAAGCGTCACAAGTGGTGAAGCAGGACTGCAGGTGTCTCTCTGTCTCTTTCCCTCTCCATCTCTTCCTCCCCTCTCAATTTCTTTCTTTTTTTATTTATTATCCAATAATAAATAATTAATTAATTAAAAAAAGAAAAGCAGCAAGCTAGAAGTATGGACTGACCTGCAATACCCATATCCAGCAGAGAGGCAATTATAGAAGCCAGATCTTCTACCTTTTGCACCCCATAAAGAATTTTGGTCCATACTCCCAGAGAGGGATAAAGAATAGGGGAGTTCCAACAGAGGGGATGGGACACAGAACTCTGATGTTGGGAACTGTCTGGAATTGTACCCCTGTTATCTTACAAACTTGTTAATCATTATTAAATCACTAATAAAAAATTAAAAACAAACACCTGTAGAGACCCTGTGGTTGATTCTATGGGTCCTGAATTTCCAGGATACTGTAGTCTCTAGTGTTCAGGGTCAAAGTAAAGACTTCCTGACCCTCTCCTCTCAGAGCCACAAAACTGACTGGTGAGTTGACATAAATGACTCTGTTATACATGTATAGGTAGGTGTGTGAGGCATAGGCAGGCTGGTATTGATAAACCAAGGAAGGATGGCACTTACCTTCTGGGGAGCGTTGATGACCCCAGTGTTGTAGCCAAACTGAAGGGAGCCAAGCACTGCTCCTCCTACTGCCAGCAAGAGGCGACCTGTCAGCTTCTGCAGAGAGAACACATACACAGTTACAGGCATGTCTGGCCCAGGTTACTAAAGGGCAGGGCCTGGGCTGACAGGTTCCTTTGTGTAGCTAGCTTGCGTGATTACTGGCACCACACCAATCTTTCTCCCAGGAAACCTGGCCACATCCTGGCCTCAGGAGCCTGTCCCAGTCCTGCTGACTTCTATTTGTCTTTATTTTATTTTAACCTGATTCTCTGATCAGCTCTGGCTGATAGTGGTGCTGGGGATTAAACTTGGTACTTCAGAGCCCTAGGCATGAGATTCTTGTATCACTCTTATACTGTTTCCCCAGCCCTACCTGCTGATTTCTGAACACTTGGACTGACCAGACTCATTTCTTCTCACTCTGGTGGCAGCTTGTGACTAACAGGGGGCAGAAATTTGCATTCTTTGGAGTCTTGTTCCCCTGGGAGCTGTAGCTGGGGCTTGAGTGGCTCCAGACACCAACAGGGAGGCCTAGAAACAAACCTGTGCAAGGGGGACAAATTAGGTGGGCGGAGCAATATAGATGGCAGGAGGCACTCTGAAATTGGGTGCTTGCTTCTAATCCCAGCCCACCTCCTCTGAATTCCAGTGTGATAAGTCACGGTCCCTTCTGCACTATTCCCTGGAATCTCCTTTAGCCTGTTTGCAAATTGGGAACAGTCACACTTGCAAGCATTAGAGAAATGTGACCCCATCTCCTCATCCCACCATTCACAGGGAGGGAACCAAGGAGGAGACACAAGTTTCAGCTCACTCAGAGGTCTACAGGCCAGAGGGGCTGAAGCTCAGGGTTTCTGACTCCCACCAGGTTCCTCGTGGCAACCACCTCCAGACTACAAGCTTCCCAGGGTTATTTGAACACGGATGACGTACCAGTTAGGAATGTGCTTTGGAAAAGTACATGACACAAGGCGAGTCAAGAGTGCTGGATCAAGGTCTTTCCAATGGGCAAAGGGTAGAGAAGAAAAGGAGACCCAGAAGGGAAGGGCATGAAGGAAACGGGCAGGAGAGTGATCAAGGTACCCTGCTAGAGAAAGAGCGGGGGCTCTTCTGGCTTTAAAGATAAAGAAGCTAAGAAATGTGACATTAAGCAGGTCCTTACTGGATTATGAGAGAACAGAGCTGAAGGAGCCCAAAGCAATGACTACATTCACTGTTTGCACCACCAATGACTGGGCAATGGAGGAGAAGGTTGCAGACTACTGCAGCACTGTGGTCAGAGCGGAGCCATGGCTTTGCAGTGAGCCTCAGTTTCCTCAGAGAATCCAGAAGTAGTCCTAATTTGAAGGTTCTCAGAGATAACACTAGGTTTAATTGTTAACCAGATACTTTCCTAGTAGGGTCTTTCTATTTTCTAGAAGTTGTCAGGCTGACGATTGTGAAAGTGAAGATTCTCACATCAGAGGCAGAGAAAGAGGAAGGAGACCTCAGCATTCTTTACAGGGTTAGTGAGTGCTGGGCCCTGCCATCCCTGTTCTCTCTGTCCTCTGCTCAGTCAAATTCTGGACATCCATGCTAGATGCTGGGGCTTTCCTCATAGGGAGCAGTACTCTCTAAGTCCTGTCCTCCATGGCTCAGCAAAAACACACCCTGCCTAGCATGTCTGTCTCCCTTCTCAGCTCCTCATGGAGTCTTCAGACCCCTTAGGGTCTATTCAGAGCCCTTTAGAACCTTCAGGGTTATTGATTGAGTGGGTGGTGAACAATTCAAAGACCAGCTCTGGTGGGCCCTGACCACACCTAACTCACAGGGTGGTTGCAGAGACTAAGGAGGGATGGAGGGCAGAGGTGGCTCAATAGAAGCTGCTAAATCCTGCGATGTGGTGATCTTCTGTCTGACAAATCTCAGGAATTAGCTCAGGTTGACTATTGGGTTGTCCAGATTAAGGTATTTATGGTACACCTGAATATATATATATATATATATATATATATATATATATATATATATATATGTTAGGATATAAAACTAACAATGGGGATATAAAACTAACAATATATTACATATTAGGATATAAAACTAACTATCTGGGGAGATAGCATAATGGTTATACAAAAGACTTTCATGCCTGAGGCTTCAAGGCCCCAGGTTTAATCCCCAGTACTACCAGAAAATAGGGAGCTGAACAGTGCTCTGGTAAAGAAAGAAAAGAAGGGCAGGGGTAGATAATAAAATGGTTACGCAAAGAGACTCTCATGCCTGAGGCTCTCAAGTCCCAGGTTCAATCCCCTGCACTACCATAAGCCAGAGCTGAGCAGTGCTCTGGTTTAAAAAAAAAGTAACTATCAATGTAAACCTATGATTTAATAAAATATGGCATGATTACATAATGGAATACATTAAAAGGAAAGCTCTTTATGTAGTAATTTGGGTTCTCCAAGTTACATTAAGTAAAATTCTTCAAATTAGATTAAGTAAAAAGTAAACTTCAGAGCAGTGCGTGTTCTATGTGATCTTGTTTGTAAAGGATTAGAAAAAAAAAAAGGCAGTGGTCTGAGGAGAATTTATATATCTACTTACTTAAAAAAAGATGTACAAAAAAGAAAACATCTCTTGGGGATCTAGATGGCTAGAAGGCTGTAAAGCAGACTTTTCATTCCATCCTTCCTTCTCTTTCATTCATGTATAAAAAATATATTACTACTCAGCCTCTACTGAGAAAAGCTCATAGTTGAGAAAGTTCATAGGTTGGCAACCCTATGAACTTTTTTTTTTTTTTTTTGGCAAGGGAGCATATTTTGTTTATTTATTTTGGTTAGAGAAAGTAAAATTGAGAGGGGATGAGGAGATAGAGAGGGAGAGAGATACCTGTAGTATTGTTCCATCATCGTCAAGCATTCCCCCTGAGGACCAGGGACTTGAACCTGGGTCCTTGTGCACTGTAATGTATGTACCACTGCCTGTCCCCCCTTTTTAATGTAACATATTATGAATACATTCCTGCTCCCAGGAATGAGGAGGAACAGAAATTTTCACATACAAAAAGACTGCTTTTGTCAGTTCTGTTTCCAGTCTGCCTCTGAGGTTTCCTGGGTCTGTGGGACTGAGTCACCCACAGGGTCCCGGATGAACAGCTGTAGCCTCCAGGAGTGGGGGCTTCAGGGAGCCAAGGACAAACTCCTCTGCTGGTCAAGGTCAAACCTAGTTTTAGAAAGCCAGCCTACTTACATCCTGGGCTATAGCCACAGCCTACCTACCAGGCTGCCTCATTAGGACCCACTTAAACAGTAACTGTGCTCCAGGCCCTGGATGAAATCAGTTATGACATCATGCCTAAGAGGCCTCTGAGGGTCCAGGAGAGAGAAGGGCAGGCCTAGTCAGCGTTAGCTTCAACAGGGAGTGAGACAAGGCCCCAAGGGAGTCTTGGAGGGAGACATTTCTAATTCTGCCTGGGAGAGGGAGGAGAAAGGAAGCAGGGAGAAGTGGGGGCAGTCAAAATTGGGCTCCCAGGGGTGACATCAGAGTTGGGCCAGAGAGTTTGTCAGGGAAGAAAAGCAGTGGCCAGATTGCACTCCAGGTAGGCAGTGCAGTACATGAAGGAGGGAGGAAAAAAACAAAACAAAACAAAAAACCCCCCTAATATGACTAGATTAAACAGGGGGTGGGTTTTTGTGTGGCTTGATGCCAGCTGTGACTATGGCCCTGCTCCTTGGTAGGTATGCGGCACCAGGGTCAGTCAACATCCACAGTCCCCATTCCCACTGCACCCATCACACCTAGCTCAAACACTGCTGGAACCAGAAGACACAAGTTGAATGACAGCAAGTCGCTTCACATCACCTTGGAACTAGGAGACATGGCTCTGCCTCAGTGTCCCAACTACCTCACCTAGAACAAGAGTTCCTTCCTTAGTGATCAGGAAGGTGGCTCTGCAATCTCCACTTTTTGCTCCAAGCAGTTGGGAATATTCCTCCAGATTAGAAACTCCTTAAAGGGGGATCTGGGTCTTAGTCTCTGAAGCCAGAGTGCCCAGGGTAGGGCACAGTACAAGACATTTGTAAAGCAAGACAACAAAATCCTTTTCAATTAGGCTTTTAATGAGTTTTGTCATTCTTTTTTGCCAGCATAGTGTTCATTCTAGTAAACTTAACTTGGGCACTTATCAATGTCTCTGAGAAGTGGAAACAGGTGATATACAGGGGTACAGATTGGACCTCTGAGATTGGACAATCCCGAGTTCACATCTTGACTTTCCCAGAAGGGTCACAGGCCTCTCAGTTCAGCAAATGCCCAGGATTAGGCCCCCAGCCCAAGAAGACCTAACACCCCAACTTCTTGTCATCCCTGTCTCAATTCTGGAGGCTGCACAAGCCCATGGAGAGCTCTCCCTCTCCCAGGAAGCCACTATGAAGTATTGGCTTTGGAACCTCTTCTATATGGAATGCCAGATGACAGGCCATGTTACATTATTGACAAGCAGTGTGGCCTTTCACCTTATGCTTGTACGTCCTTTCTCAGAAGAGTGCTTTAGCCCTGGGCTTGGCCTAGAGCAGGCCCTTGGTCAATATTGGCAAAGGGAGGGCATAAAGTGACTGCCATAAGAGACACGGCATTCCCTGTAAGAGGAGGATTCTTTTCTTTGTCGTGTTCTACAGTGTCAGATCTGGAGCTTTTGGAACTGCTTGGTCTTTCATTCTAAGGAAGTGGACTGATGGGGAGGGGATATGCAGGGTCTATGATAATTCCTTTTAATTCATTTTGGGTATGTATCTAAGATTTCATTTGAACAAAAATCTGGGGGGTGGAGGAGAGCTCCAGAGACTGCAGAATTACTGTTAATATACTTGTAGATAAATGCAGAGCCTGAGGTCATAGGTCAGGAGCCCAGGAGGTTCACCTAACAAAAGCCAGGGTTGAGGCTTGAGTTCTTTGGATTCCTTGATTGACAGTTTACCCTCTGACCTCTTCCATCCTGTCAAATCTTTTCAAAAAATGAAGAGTGATTGGGTTAACTTCTGAAGCCTCTCTAGTGTTTATTCTTCTCTAAGTCATTCCGCATGATGTCAGACCTTGTGTGTGTCTGAGCCTTCCCTCCCTGCCTCCCCATCCCTGTGGCCCTGGCAGAAGGTGCTCATCAATCTTTAAAGCAGAGATATGAGGAAGGAGCTGCACTTATCAGCACCAGAGGCTTGGTGAGGCCCTGGGCACCTTGCCAGCAGCTGCTCACACATCCTAATTCAATCACCATGGAGCACACTTTGGGGGAGAGATCACACCCACTTCACAGATGGGGAAATGGCCCTGAAAGGAAGAAGCCAGAGGCCCTAGGCTTCTGAGAAGCTTCAAACTGGGGTTCTCTGATGTCAGGTTCTATGATCTGCTTGCTCAGGTCCTCTCCCCCTGCTTCCGGGTACTGGTTCCTGAAGGAAACAAGGTTTCTCTGGTGCCTTCTATGTAGGTCAAATTCCATCCCAGCAACTCTCTGGGTCTTGCCCAGTCTGAATCAGGACAGTCTAGGCCCAAGTCAGAAACCTTTTGGTCACTTGGATGGATTTTGCTTTAAGCCAAGGCTGGCAAACTAGTCTGTGGGCCAAATCCAACCTGTTGGCTAAGAAGGGGTTGTACAATTTTGGCTGATGGGGGGAGGTGGTCATGGTATATTTTTGATATATGAACACAATGTCAATCTTTTTTTTCTGGCTGTGAAAATTATTATTAAATTAAAATCCCAGCGACCATTAAGTTTCATGGGAACACAGACACATTCATTTGTTTATGGCTGCCCTTGCTGTACCCTGTTAAAGTAGAGTGGCTGTGGCAGACAGTGACTGTATGGTCCATGTAGCCAACGATAACTACTTATTATTTGACATTTCTTTTATAAGTCTGCCAATCTGTTTCAAACCCTAAGTCCTTCTGACAAGGAGGTGACAGGGAAGTGTAGACAGAATACAGAATTTGAATGTGTTCTGCCCTGGGTTCTATTCCTGGCACATATAATAATGAAGCAGTGTTTTATTCTATCTCTGTTGCAAATACACACACACACACACACACACACACACACACACACTATTAAAAAAAAAAAGTCCCAGGTTGCTGGAACTGCTAAGTGCAAACCCCAAACATAGACTGCATAGGATTCTCAAAACTCAGGTCTTCCACACAAAACCACACAATTCTCCTTAGATGGTTATCCTAAATGGGGTGTTAAATGTAGACAGCTGTCTCCCTGAGTTGTGTGCATGGGCCCTAGGTCAAGACCTGGACATCTGGACAAGCTGACAACCCTGAAGAGGTAATCACTCAGTGGTGAAATGGGCACTAGTTCAGCTATGATAAAATTAATTTGATAAAGCTGTGAGAATATACAAAGGTCCTCATCATTCTTGGCAAACAAATTTAAATTCCTGATTTATATGACCTTGAAAAAAGCCCCTTCTTCCATAAGGCCCTGAATTCATAGCAAAGGTTATCTAAGAATAATAAATTTTATTACTAAGGAAAAAGAATGTCTATTAATGAAACTATTATAGTCATCAAGGACTCAGCAAGAAACCAAACCCCTGTCTTTATGGAATTTGATAGTTTGGTTGAATGCAAAGGACTGAAATAAATTCCTAAAATACATCAGCAGGTGAACAGTATGAAGAAAGAAAAGTGATGGAGTGGGGGGGGGGGCACTATTTCTTAATCATGGTGAGGTATGCCTGTCATGGAATATTATGCAGCTGTTGGAAAGAATGCAACACATCTGTATGCGCTTCACATGAAATATGCACTGGGTTAGGCTTCTATGGGAAAAGTGATGTTCAGAGCAATTACAGAATGCCCATTTTGTGTAAAAAGGAAGGGATAATGAACCTATACAATGACATTTGTTTGTATGTGCAAAGAGAAAATGGCAAGTGTTTGCCTCTGAGGAGTGGGAGCTGGCCAAGATGGGTCTGCAGGGCTATACAGAGCTATGCTCAAAGTGTGTCTGGTGACACAGAAACACATATATACACAAGCACACAAAAGAGGTTAAACACTAAACCGTTACTTTGTATGTGCCTCTCTACAGTTAGCCAATACTTCTGCAATAAAAACAAAACAAACAAGCAAACAAACAAAACCAAAACAAAACAGGACTTGGTCCAGAGAAGTATGCATTAGCCCTGACAGTTGAGGAAATAAACTCTTAACAGGTGTGGTTCTCCTGAGGTCAAAATGTAGTTAAGAGCTGCTTCTGATAGAACCTTTTCTCCCCCACTCCTAAATGCCAAGATAGGGAAATGAGCTCTGGGCTGGGTAATCTGGGCAGATGACCTGTCCAGCAGAGGTGTCAGTAGCCAAAGACTATACGCTAGGAGTCTGGCAGGAGCTTTCTCCCATTCTAAGGTGCAAGGGCTCTGGGAAGGCAAGAGTCAAGAAGGGGGTAGTGTTGAGGTCTTAGTGAGGTGAACACTGCCCTAATTCTGCAGGAAGCCCAGGGCCTGGGAGTGTCACACAGTTCCAGCAGAACTCCAACTGTTTATGCATTAGCTACCACCTTCGTTCAGGGCCTGGTGGCTGGATGGCAGTCTTGGGCTCCATTCCACCCCTCCCATGAAGAGAGGTAACAATTGGAGGTTTGTTTTTGTGGTCAGGCCTGAGCCTGCTGGCCTGGACCCACTCTCTCTGAGCTGAGCAGCCTTCTCAGCCTCCACCATCCTCAGATGCCAGTTATTGGACTGAGTGGCTTTGTCACCTCTTATGCCCAGGAGTGAGGTGGGGGAAGGAGTGAGCTTGCAGGTCCCAAGCCAATGCTACACACTTCCCTCTTTGTTTCAGGCCTCCCTGGCTCTGTCAGCCTAGGGGGAGGGGACAGCTGGATGTCTGCACCCTTGGAACCAGAGCTGAGCTCCAGGCCCTGATACCCCGTGACCAGGAGGCACTGGGTAAAGCTGAGCTCTCACAAGTCACAAGCTGATTACAGGGAGATTGGGGGCTGACCCAGCTCTAGGGCAAGTAGGGTGGGGTCTCTGAGTGGCCCAGCATGAGACAGGATCCTCATGGAGCTGTTTATACTGTCTGTATATCTGAAATGGTTGCAAAAAGGGTCTTTCCACTTAAAATAGCCACCACCCTGACTTAGAGTACTGTGCAGTTCCACCACAACCAATGGAGGAAGCAAACCTCTTTTTTAGGGGGAAAGAAACCAAGACTGAGGAAAGTCACTTCTCTAGGATCATAGGTTTGAGGATGTATTTTGTTTCCATTCATAGAAGGGTTTCAGTTTTCTTGTTATGTGTAATCCAACTGTTAGACTCCTACTGTGCCCAGAAATGGCTAGGAAAGACCTAAGAACTACTGCCTATATGAGGTGAGTGGCAGGTGGCACAAAGGGCAGAGGTACGCAAAAGAAAGCTTTTTTATTTTTTAAATGCGGAACACCTCACATTTCTTATGACAGTCTAAACTTAGACAAGTCACTTTCCTTCTGTAGCCTCAGTTTCCCCATGTGTGCAATGGAGTGCTTAAATCCCTTCCTTCTCTGACTTTCCTTCATCTTCCTATGTCATCTTAGAAATTCAGGAAACATAGTTTACAATGGGAGGCTAAGTGTGACACTGTGAAAGCCATTTGTCACCGGAACCAAGATGCTCTCATGACTTGCTTGCATTTTCTCGCGGGAGAGGCTGGATGGGCACAGTCCGTGTGCTACATGGACTGTGCTACTATCTCTGCAAACCAACTTCCCAGTTGGTTTGACAACTCCAGTCAGAGGAGAATCAGCCAGCAGGACCTTTAATCATTTACCTTACTGAGTGACACTCATACCTGGCCAGACTGGGATTCCCCAAAAGCTAACATTGCCAAAACGTTAGACTTCTGGGCAGAGGCTGCTGAGCAGTGCAGTGAAGTGCAACACATTGTGTGAGTCCAAAGAAAAGGGACACTGATGGAAGATTTATGATGAGGCAAATGAGTTCAAAACCTCATCTTTGGGACTTAAAAAAAAAAGTATACTAGGGGCTTAGCGGTGGCACACCTGGTTGAACGTACAAACATCCAGGAACCAGGTTCAATGTCCCCCCCCATTTGCACCTGCAGGGGGAAAGTTTCATGAGCAGCGAAGCAGGGCTGCAGTTCTTTCTTTTTTTCTCTCTCTCCCAACTCCGTCTCAAATTCTCTCTTCCTATTAAAAAAAAATCAATAACTTTGGTGGCAATAAAAAAATAAGTATAAAGAAAAAAGGTAATAAATGACAACAACAAAACATCCTATAGTTCTCTTAGTCCACAGAGGGTCTAAAGAACCTTAGATTTCTGATTTCTCCACCTGGCTACCTTTCCTGTTGGAGGGGTGGGCAGTGAGTGAACCCACAGGTGGTGGAAGGCGAGGAGGCTCTACCTGTCTCCTACTTACTTCTACTCAAAATCATAATGATTAGCAATACAAAAGAACACAAGGAAGCCAGTAATTCAATTCCCAGTTCCTAGGAGATGAACTTGGGTTTTGAGACCTCTGTAATTCAATTCCCAGTTCCTAGGAGATGAACCCATGGTTTTGAGACCTCTGGGTAAGTGAGAGAAATCGCCCCAAGCTTCAATGGAACATCCTGCAAAAAAAAAAGTACTTGCCGATCAAATCAACAGTCTCTGAAAAGAAAGGCTTTCTCTCAAAATGTACAGGATGGGTTCCCAGATGCTTAGATGCCCCTCACTCCCACTACCACAACTGCTATCTGTATCTTTGTTTTTTTTTAAGAATTCTATTTCAGCTAGCTTTACCATGTGTATGATGCTTTAGTCTTTCCCTCTCTTTTTATCTGAAGAAAAAAAAAAAAAGTCAGCCCAGAGCAGTGAGGCCTAGCGAGGGGGGAAAAAGTCAAAAACTTCTCTTTTGATGACTAGGGAAATATCTGGTAAAGTAAATCTGGTAAAAAAAAACAAACAAAAAAAACTGGTAAAGCATTGTCCGATGCACATGCCTGAGATTCCTGGGTCAGTCCTCAGCACTATACACCAGAATGATGCTCTGACTTCTCTCTCTGTTTCATCTGAAATTCTCTCTTTCACCACATGTAATTAATAAAGAAAAAAAAATCTATTTCAGTGGTTTGGGAGGTGGCACGGTGGATAAAGTGTTAACTCTCAAGTGTGAGGTCTGGAGTTCAATCCCCGGCAACACATGTACCAGAGTGATATCTGGTTCTTTCTCTCTCTCCCTATCATTCTTCATGAATAAATAAAAAAAAAATCTATTTCATAAAGGCACATAATATAGTAACAATGTGCAGACATAACAATGCATGGGTATAAATTTATAAAACACAAACTACTTGATAAATCTCCAAAATTATCTACTGATGAGAGGAACAGATTAAAAAAGTTTGGAAAGTATTGCAGGAAAAACACCCATCTGCTAAGCATTTAGAACCAGCCAGTGTGTGGGCAGGGGTAGATAGCATAATGGTTATGCAAAGAAACTCTCATGCCTGAGGCTCCAAAGTTCCAGGTTCAGTCCCTACACCACCATAAGCCAGAGCTGAGCAGTGCTTGGATAAAAATAAGTAAGTAAATAAATAAATACAGAACCAGCCAGTGTAAGTGCTGCCCCTGAAGTCTGCTAAACTCTCCCCTCTCCGCCTAAAACTGAAGAAAGGCTACGGGTATGGCCCAGAAGGTGACACAGTGCTATAACTTCGGGCTTGCAAATATGAGGTTCTGAGTTTGATCCCCAGCAAGGACTATATATGCCATTGTGCTGTGCTCTATGTAGCTCATGAAATAAATCTTAAAAGAAAAGAAAGGCTGTGGTGAAAGGGGATGGTAGAGACTAGAAATCCTTTCTTATTAGCTTGGAATTAAATCTAGCTCAGTCCCTTAGTATCTATATTACTTCAGGGACTTTTTACTTAGAGCACAAGTATCAGGGGCCAGCAGAGCTAGCTAAATGGAAGTTCAGTAACTCTGAAAAGCATTTTGGTCAAGAACTTGGTGAGCCCTAAGTGGCTGGTGATTTTCTCCATTCCGAATATTTCCTAGCATAATGGCTCACACCGGACTGTCAGAAAATGTGTTCCTGGCTCAAGGTTTCCCCTGCAGACATCTCCCCTTCAAGTCGAGGGTACTCAGAGAAGTGAGACATTTGGAATCAACAAGTATGTGTGAAGGCGCCTTTCTCCCACCCACCCATCCCCACCTCCACCCCACAGAGGTTACAGCCTCCCACCACTATGCCCGTTCAGAAACCCGCTTGGTCCACGGTCCATCTCACCCACCCATCCACAGAAAGGGTACTGGTAAGTTTGGTCCTACCCTCACATTCCAGGTAAGAAGGCGGACATTCTGGTGCCTTTCCTACCAAGGAGATGGGAAAATTCAAGACAGCAAGAGCAAGTACTTCAAAAGAACAAGTCAGTGAAAATATTCTACACAAGGGGGAAGAAAACAATTGCCTCGCACGTGAAAGAGGCTCAGTACGTACTTATGGAGAAGCCGTTCTGAGAAAAATCACAAAGATCTCTTGCAGGGCAAGGCCATCTACAGAAAAGGGACCCCATCTATCTGGCTTAGGCAGTGGTTCGCCTCCCCACTCCCCAACCCCAAGAGTCTTTGCCCCATGTCCTGCAGAGCGCTCCTCCCGCTCCTCTCCAATCTGGGGAGGAGGGGGGTCACCCGGGCGCCGGCCCCTGACTCCCTCCTGGGGCTCGCTTGGGCTCTCTTCGGTGGCCCCTAGGGTGCTCACTACTCCCGATCGGCACCCAGCCCCGCCCGAACAGGGAGGAAAACGCGCCGCCTCGGAAAACATCTCCTCGGGATTTGGGGAAAGTTCCAGGGGTCTGCACCACTCGGAAAGAAGTGCCCCAAGTCCGGATTTCCGTCTTCACTTTGGAAAGAGGCACCCAGGAGCGAGCGGTCCCTGCTACCAGGCCGTGCGCCCAGTGTGGCAGCGCCGGGAGGGGAGCAGCGGATGCCGCCTGCCGACTGGGGGCGGGCCCGTCTCCTCTGCGCGCCCGGCCGGGGCCGGGCTGGGGGCTCGGCTCGCTCAGCCAATGGGCGCTGCTGCTTGGGCAACGGGAGGAGGTGGCGCCGCGCGCAGCGGAGAGAAATCGTGCGCGACGTGCGGCGCCGGGGCCCTGAGTCTGCCGGCCCAGCCCGGCCGCATGGACGGATTGGCGACCCCGGAAGGAAGCCCAAGACCGAGCGCGGGAGCCGAGTCCGCACGCGGCGCCCTCGCGCCTGCCGGATCCCGGGTCCACTGTCTCCCGGGTCTCCGCTGGACGCTGCGCTCTAGGCCGGCGACCTGGGAGGCTCTGAGACGAAAGCCGCGGGCGCCAGGCGCACACTGTGGCTGGGCCCCGGCGGAGGAGGAAAGGGTAGGGGTTCCCGCCTTTGTTCCGGGCGGTGAGGCCCACGACTCACCTTGCTGCTGGCCTCCATGGCCGCTCTGCGCCGGGTGAGCGGGCGGGGGACTGGCGGGCGGCGCGCTCCGGCTCCGACTCCGGTCCGAGGCTGCGGCTGCGGCTCTGCCTACGACTGTTCGGCCTCCTGCTCTCAGGCGCACTCACTCCCAAACCACGTTAGCCGGAGCTACCTCTAGTTGCCCAAGAGCCGGACTGTAGCGTTTATAGGACTCAGACCATTGGTTGGCGCACTTCTAGTGTGTGGGGGGTAGGTGGGCGGGGCCCTGGGGCGGGGCATCGGGCACGTCCGGGGCGGGGCTCCCCGGGGAGGGGGCCGGGGGCCGGGGGCCGGGGCGGGAGAGAGGGGCTGTAGACTTCCCCGCTACTGCTGCTGCGGGACCGACCCGCGTTTCGCCAACTCTCAGTGTCTCGGGTCCCCGAGCCTTCTCGCTGCGTGATTCTGAACAAGTGTGCTCATCTCTCTGAGCTTGAGTGACTTCTGGAAAAATGGTGGAGCTGGTGGTACCCGGGCTGTCAGGCAAAGTAGAAAAGGCATAGGGCTAAGGCTTATCGCGCTTCAAAGCGAGGACTCTGCAGTCCTCACTCGCGCCTGGATAACTTGGGTAAGCTAGGGGTAATAATAGTACCACCTCATAGGTTTCTTATGGAGAGGAAGTGAATGGATCAATACTTGTAAAGTATTAAGAGCAGGGTCCGCAAGAGTGTCTGTTACACGTTATTTAAATATTTGTTCGACAACATGGGAGGTCTCCAGGAGATTTTTCTCCCTTCCCCCCTCTCCACATTCTTCTGCTTGGAAATTCTTCTTTCTGTTTTCAGATCACTTCCTCAGTGAAGTCTTCTTTCCTCTACTCCATGGGAGTGTGTTGTGATATGTAGCTGAAAAATATGAATTGTAACAACACAAGAGATCTTGGGTTGGAACTAGCTCCATGGTGTACTAACCCCAGCATGAGTCTAGGCAAGGTGCTGGCTGATGAGCCTCAATTTTCTTTTGGGTACAGTGCATTTAGTACAACCACCACCACCTTCACGGTGCTGTCAGGACAGTAATAATTCCAGGTAAGTTCACGGAGTACTTTCACCTCCCTCAGCTTTCACCTTATTTTTTCTAGAACCATAACTTACTTGAGACACAATGAAGGGAAGGACTCCACACCCACTCTCCAAAGCTCTGGTTCAACCAAGGGTCCATAAACCTGTGGAGGAACCAGGGAAAGGTTACTTGCTGTTGAAAAGGAGGAGGCTTAGTTGCCCACGTTGTGTCCAGGGGGAGTACCCTGGCTGAGAGTGGAACCAAAGAAGGGAGAGTAGGGTCTCCAAGATGCTTAGTTTGGAAAACTTGGGCCCCCTTCTCTCTTTATCCTCCTGCTGTTTGTCTGCATAACCTCCCCCACATGTAGTCTCACCCATTCTTGATCTCACTCATTCTGATTGTTTCCCCCCACTCTCCTGCTCATAGTTTAATCTTGCCATAGAAGGACCAAAACACAGTCTAGCCATGCAGGCCCTGGGCCACCAGTGTGCAAACTCAGTCTCACTCTTTACACTATTTCTTTTTATACTTATGCCACAAACATTCCCTCTCCCTTAGTATGCCAGAGTGCTTCCCACAAAGCACCCATGGAAATTGGACTTGAGTTCCCCAAAAGAGAATAGCTTCTTTATCCTTTGGTGATTTTATTTTACTTAATTACTACTGCTACTGCTGCTGCTGCTGCTACTACTACTACTACACTACCACCACCACTACCACCAGAGCACTGCTCAACTCTGGCTCATGGTGATGGCGGGAATGGACCTTGGACCTCTGAAACCTCAGCATGAACATCTTTTGCATACCATATGTTATATCCTGAGCTCTTTGGCCTTTTTTAGTGTGCTGCTTGTTTTATCTGCCTCTTCCCTGATTGAGTACTTTGAGGATAACTTCTGTAGCTTAGATAGTGGCGAAGGCAAGAAGGAATGAACAAATGGGCAACTAGTCTGCTTCCTGCCAATTCTTCCAGTTTTCCCTCAAGCACCTTCTGGGCTTTGCCACTTGCCTGCACAAAGTATCTGTAGCTCCCTTTCTTAGTACATCCAGCCTATTCCTATGCTTGCTCTTTCCCAGTGGCTATGCACCACCAGGCATTTCCACCTTTTCCAGGCTATTTCTTTTCTAGCTACTTTCCCAACACAGGTATGCGAGTGACCCTGTTACTAATGTCAGGGAAACTCCACATTGGAGCAGATGCAGGAGGAGAGATGCACAACAAGTCAAAAATTCTGGAATAAGCATGAATAGAGAAGTAGGACCTGTACCACAGGGAAAGAAGAGGGAGGGGAGAGAGCTTCAGGGAAGAGGGAGGTTATGCTGAGCAGGGCTGTTGTAAGTTTGCCTGGTGGATAAAAAGGAAGTCCATTCTCGACATCAGGAAGGACATGAGCAAAGGCTGCAGACAGAGAAGGGATTCAGAAGGGAAGCAAGAATTGTACACCATACTCAGACTACTTGGGACTAGATTTCAACTCCTGCTATTTACTTGACAAACATAAATAAGTAAAATACCTCTCTGCACCTCCTGCCCTCAAAACCCACATCTGTAAAATAGGTATGCTTCTCTTCTGGGTTGGCCTGAGGAAAAATAGATCTATATGTATATATAAGTTTATCCAAGTAGACTGTATTATTTCATGATGTCGGAAATTCAATCAGTTCCTATCCTTTGATCAGGGTGGTACTTGAAGACAGAGTGACCAGAAAAACAGTCTTACCTTTGCCCCACCCCACTGTACTTGTCTAAACAGACACTCACTACCTGCCTGACATTCCATCTCTGGATATTCTCCCTCTGTAAAAGTTTTATGACCCCCAGAGGCTACTGTTTGGAGACAGTGCCATCAGAACCTATTGACATTGGATGAAAAATTAGATTTTCAGGTGGGCTAGTTTATTATTTTGGTTGTTGAGTTCTGGGAAACGGTATAAGTTCAAGTGTGGGGGGAACACCAGGGAAAATCCAAGGAAGTTTCTTCTGAACTTGGAAGGAAGGTAAAAGCAGGAGAGCAATTCCCTGGGAGGGAGGGGTTGTGAAAGTGAGGTATAGCTTAAACTACAACCAGCCTAAGTAACTCCCCTGGCTGTGGTGGAGGGGGTTGGGAGAGGGAAGATGAAGCTGCGGGTAAGGGGATAGGAAGATTTTGAGCTGAAGAGGTGCAATCACAAAGGCCCCCAAATGCCAGTATAGAAGTTTGGGCTGTGTTTAGAGAGCAGTGGGGGAGGGGGGAGGCAACAGCATGGAGAGGTTTTGAGCCGAGAGAGAACCTGAGGAAATCTGAGCCTCCCCTCATACTGTCCTGTATTAGGAGGAGGTTGTGGAGCCTTACCCTTCAGGACCAGAGTGAGGCAAGTGCCCCCCCCCCCCAAGACTGTATTTACACTGATAGCTTTATTACCTGAGGGCTGCCTCTGACTCTGGAAAGAACTCAGTTTTCTGGGTTTGATTCTAAGCAGTGCAGTCCTAGTCACTTGAAGGCAAAGAGCTCTGGGACTGGTGGGAAGGTGTCAGGTGGTCAGGCAGACACTACCTGGTGCGTGTCTGAAAGCACATACAGTGTAGGCTCCCAGTGGTGCTGTGTGCAGCGCTCTGAAGTCAGACATGAGTAATGCAGCCCAGGAAAAGACTTTTTTTTTTTTCTTCCATTAAAGGCAAGCGTCCCTGGCAGCTAGAATAGGCTTCCCTGAGTCAGCTGCAGCTGATGCAAGAGGGGGGTGGGGCACAGGAAGGTTGATAGGGACCAGTATGAGAGAGTTCTTAATCCAAGGCTGTTTTTGCAACTGATTTCATCCCAGGCGGTTGGTACACATGGTGCTGGACTCCAAGAAAGCCTGATGGGCCAAGTGGGACAGTTTTGAATGTTTACCATTCCCAGTCTGCTTTATACACCTGTTCAAACCATCTGATTCCAGAGAATATGTTACTTTCCCGTCTCAATCCATTCATGTACCACTCCTCAGTCCTCTGTCAGCTGCCTCCAGGAGAGCTGTCTGGGTGTTCCACAGGCACCTGGTATTCAGCTATGTTTTAAATGTAGACATATCTTCCCCACCTCACTTTGCCTTCACCCCCAGAGGTCAGGCAGCTTCTGTAAGTTCTTTTTCTACCTTTTAAAAAAAAATAAAAACTTTATTTTTTAAAAGATATTTTATTATTATTTTTTTGGATAGAGATAGAAATTGAGAGAGAAGGGGGAGATAGAGGGTAAAAGAGGCACCCACAGAACTGCTTCACAGCTCATGAAGCTACCCCCCTGCAAGTGAGCACTCTTGGCTGAATGCGGATTTTAGGGCATTGTAATGTGTGCATTTAACCAGATGCACCACTGCCTGGCAGTTATGCCTGGCATAACCTCTCTACCTTATTCCAATGTCCATTCAGTTCCTCCTAAAACTCCCCACCAGAGTTTCTCCATCACAGTTTAGAATTGCTCACTTACTTTTCCACCTGTCACTACACTGGACTCTTTAAAATGTCCAGCAGAACACATCATACTCTTGTTTAAACGTCTTGGTGTGGCATGCAACAATGTGGCTAAGTCAGGATGTTGAGTGAAGGTTGTCATATGCAACAGAGCATGATCATGTGTACACAAAGCTCAAAAACAGGCAAAACTGACCTCTGAGAAGAGAAGTCGAGATAAGTTACCCCTGGAGGGATCTATTAAGGAGGATCACCAGGGCTGAGACTAGACTGAGACTGGTGAGGCAGGTTCAACATTTCTGTTTCTTTTTCCTTCAATTTTAACATGATTCACCACAACTCTGTTAATCCTGTCTTATTTTAAATGATTTTTTTTCCTTTGCATTAATTCTAGTTTTAAAGACAAGATTGTGTTAAGGGACTGGGTGCTCAGTTGAGTGCACACATTACCATGTGCACAGACCCTGGTTCACTACCCAGCCCCCATCTAAAGGGAAGAAGCTCCAAAAGTGGTAAAGCTGTGGGTGTCTCTCTCCTTTTCTATCTCCCGCTTCCACCTCAAATTTTTCTGTCCTATCAAAATAAAAGAAAGGGAAAAAAAAAAGGCTACTGAGAACAGTGGATTCATCATTCAGGCAATGAGTCCCAGAGATAACCGTGGTGGCAAGGAAGAAAGAAAGAAAGGAAGGAAGAAAGAAAGAAAAGAGAAAGAAAGGGAAAGAAGAGAAAGGAAGGAAGAAAGAAGCAGAGAGAGAGAATAGCTGCTGGGACTGAGCAGTGAATTCATCCGTTGTGCAAGCACTGAGTCCCAGAGATAACTCTGGTGGCAAAATAACAACAGCAATAATAAAAAAAGAAATATTGCATTAAAAACATTACTTTTGAGAACTGAACTTTTTGGCATCCCTTTTAATTTTGAGAGGCAAGTGCCTCCCTTGCCACACCTTAGTCTTGAACCTGCTGGGGATGTTTTATAAGCTAGGTCCTAGTCATACAGGTGTGTTCAGTTTGTGAACATTCTTCAAACTGTGCACTTCCAATTTTTGCAATTTTCCATATACACATTATTTCTCAACTACAAAATATTATTTTTAACAACAAATCCAAACTGAAGATATAACTCAGCACAATAAGGCACATTACTTACATACCTAAAGGCCCAGGCTGATCTCAAGCATCACTATTTGCCAGAGCTGATTAGTGCTTTGGTCAGACTCTCTCTAAAAAATAAATCCTTAGCAACCAGGTTGGTGGCACAGCAATAGAGCTCTGAACCTTCAAGCATGAGGTCCCTGGTTTGCTCCCTGAGACCACATGAGCCAGAGTACTGTTCTGGTCTCTCTCTTCCTCTTAAATAATTTTAATACAGTTTAAGTCAGCATTCCTGGTTCATTTCAGTCCTTTTACTGACAAACCTGGGCGCAGGGATTGTTTCAGTTTCTCTGCCTTCTTTGTCTATGATGACCAAAATGTATAATGGTATCAGCTGCACCAGAATTTGAACTTCACAATATCCTTTTCTTGATCTTGACTGACTTGATATCCTTCTGCCAGGCTATCAGAAGGAAGTCCTTGTCAGCACCTACTGGAGGAGATTCTATTTCTCTCTATATAAACAAATCTTTTGGGGGGCAGGCAGTAGTGCAGCAGGTTAAGCGCACATAGTGCGAAGTGCAAGGATGGGCTCAAGGATCCTGGTTTGAGCCCCCAGATCCCCACCTGCAGGGGAGTTACTTTACAGTGGTGAAGCAGGTTTGCAGGTGTCTGTCTTTCTCTCCTGCTCTCTGCCTTCCCCTCCTCTCTCCATTTCTCTCTGTCCTATCCAACAATGATAGCAGTAACAACAACAATAATAACAACAATTATAAACAATAAGGGCAACAAAAGGGAAAAAGATGGCCTCCAGGAGCAGTGGATTCATAGTGCAGACACCAAGCCGCAGCAATAACCCCAGAGGTAAAAAAAAAAAAAAAAAAAAAAGAATAAAACACATCTTTTAAAAACATTTACATAATTCTAAGGGAATTTGGCTATCTGTTTCCTGTAGCACTGCCATCACCAAAGTAGTATCCATCACTCACTGGGACTCAGTGCGCCTTTGTTGGATGAATGAATAGAAGCATGTTACAGTTAACTCAATACCAATAATCTGTATCTTCTATCAGATGAGTATTTTCCTCTTCATTTTCTAAAAAAGCAAACAGATCCAGGGAAGTGAATTAATTTGATCAAGATCATTCATGTAGTAAGTGTGAGTTCTAGCAGCATGCATATAAAAATAAACAAAAGTTCTGATCAATAGTGTATGTTCAGGTATCTGGCTTGTACCAGCACAACCAGTGTATGGATGTGGCTCTACTCACTTAATTACAAATATATGAACCTTATTATTTTCCCAGGTAATCACCTCTTTCATATCAGGGGTGCAGGCATTCCTGCCTTCCAGCAAGTTCCTTAGCATAGGGAAGAGTCTAAATATTCAGTAAATGGATGAAGCAAAGAAGAACGTTTTTTAGTGCGTAGAGCACAGGTTTGCAAGATAAAACTGCTAACTGTATGTCTTTGGGCATATAACTTAATCTTTCTGAGCCTAAATTTCCCCAACTGTAAAATGGGAATAATATTCATACTATCTTAAAAGATTCATTGAGAATATTAAGTGAGAGGCTGGGGAGATCATCCATTTTTTGCTTGCATGATTTGTATGCTTGAGTCCCCAGTTTTCATTCTCAGCACCAGACATGCAAGAGGTGAGCAATACTCTGGTCTCATATTCATTAATTAATTCACAGCATGAGAACATGAAAGTCTGATGAATGACATATAATGTCCTCCCCCCCTTTTTTTCCTTTTATAGATATGAGAAACAGAGAGGGGAAGGAGAGACACAAGCAATACTGTTCTACTACTCATGAAACTTCCTGCCTACAGATGGGGACAGGGGCTTAAAGGTGTGTGTACTCTACAGGTTAAGCCACAACCCAGCCCTATACCTCAGGAGTTTTCTTCCTTATACCCACAGAGAGGGCAAGTGCTAGGATGTAGTGTGAAAGTCTAGCTTTATGTATCAGTTCCATCTTGCTGGTGATGCCATTGTTTGATGAGTTTCTTCTGTGAGCCTGTTTCCTCTTTGTAAAATGGGGCTCAGTATAGTCTTGACCTTGTGAGACTGGGAGAAGTTCAATGGCTTATCTTCGGGCCAGCACACAGTAGGCCCTCCATAAAAATTAAGTTTGAGGAATTAGCCTGATACCCCAAGACATAGGGGAAGAACAAGGAGACCCTGAAAAGTTCAAAGACAGATTGTAAGAAACAGCCTAATTGTGCTCTTTGTTCTTAAGAATCTTATTTCTCCTGTGAAGTGAGAAAACAGTGCCCTTCATGATGATGCAACTTTTTTTTTTTTCCTATTGTGCACACCTTATGCTAAGGGCATTGCCAGATTTATTTACATATCTGCTGGGTGTTGAGGAAATTGAGACACACAGAGGGTAAAGCTTGCTTGAGGTCACATTGAAGGAAGAATTTGCTGGTAAGTTGAAGGTATAAAACCTGGACCTCTTGATTTCCAGATACCATTATACAGCAATTTGGGTCCAAAAGAAAGTAAGTAGCCCACCTCTTTACTGAGTAGCTGGTGTGCAGCTGTGTCCACTTTCCTTATCCAGTGGGTTCCCCCACCCTGGATGCTACTTGTCTGACAGTCACAGCACATGCCTCACATAAGAGCTGGCTGAGTCATTGTAAAGAAGAACAGTGAGAGCCACTTCAGAGTGGGGAGCAGTTCTCTCTTCATTGTTGAGACTAGATGTCAGTACTCCAATTGCATGACAGTTCTTAACTCAGGGAAAACATGGCTACTACTTAACTGGAGTCAGAGATCTATGGACTCAGAAAAGGGTGGACTGGTCCCACTGAAAGTTGTGTGACAGGCTTGATCGGTGACTTTGATTAAGTCACTGTCTTTTTTAAGCTGCAGTCTCCAATTTTGCAATGATGGAATTGCAATACGTTGCCTTCAAGGCACTTCCAGTGTCTTCAAGGACTTTTTCCTCTGTGATCTGAGGCATCTCATTCTAAGACACTCTACTTATTGACAGTTTGCTATGTGCCAAGGCTAAGTGATCAGTATATAACTTTCCCCTTTAACCCTCAAGACAAATCTTAGGTGTACTTTTGCTATTCCATTTTATAAAGAAAGAAGCTGAGGAAAGTTTCCAGGGTAATTTGTCCTAGGGAAAACAAGTAAGTGGTAAATCTGAGGACTGAATCCAGTCTGTTCCAGAATTCTCAAACTGGTCTGTACTTCCTTTATTCTGTTAGACCTCAGTTTCCGTGTTAAAAAGAATGTGGTCACCTTTGGGGAGGTGGTTTAGTAGAGAGAGCTTAAGACTTGCATGCATGAGGTTGTGGTTCCATCTCTAACACTGCATGTATCACAGAAATACCCTGGTCTCTCTCAGTTTCTCTTATGAAATAAATGTTTTTAAAGTGACAAAAAGTTTCATTTATTTTTTTTTACTATTGTAAATATACAGTTCAGTGTCATCAAACACAGTCATGCAGTTGTGCAATCACCACTATCATCCATCTGCAGAACATTCTTATTGTCTCAAACTGAAATTCCTTCCTAGTTAAACTATAATTCTCTAGTCCTTCGTACAATTCCTGACAACCATCATTCTACTTTCTGTCTTTGTGAATTTGACTATACTGGGCATCTTTTGTAAATTCTCATCTCCCTTCCTAGAGGTGGCTCAGTGCCTACAGTTTCTGACTCAAAGGCATGAGATCCTGAGTTTAATCCCTGGTATAATATGTGCCAGAGAGATACTCTGATTAGTTCCTCTTTTTGTCTTTCATGTTAATAAATAAGTTTATAAACAAATTTTAAAAATTTCCTCATCTTTACAACTATGATAATAAAACTCAGAGGGTATTTGATCATTCTCCCAGTGGGAAAGTTGGCCCAGAATTGGATTTAAGTTCCATTTCTTTCATTTACTGGTTCTGTAACCTCAGGCAGGTTGCTTAATATCTCTGCATTTTCCATTTCCACATTCCTTAAATTGGCCTAGTGAACCCTGCCTTTTGGGACTTTTGGGAGAATCACAGGAGACAAAGGATATGAAGGTGTTTGGACAGTCCAGTACCACTTCTCATGTTTGCTATATACATCTCCTTCCTGGGAGACTGGGACCGTGTCTTAGATTTATAGATGAGAGACCTGAGAAGTCTTTGCATTGTTCTATTACTCAACTGATATGCATTCACTAGAGAAAATCCATATATTACAAAAGAAAAAATTAAAATTATCTCGAATTTTACTTGCTATAGCCAATTGTGATTGACATATAGTGTATATGTGTAGAAATATAGTTCTGTAGCAGATATGTATGTTTAAACAATATGATAAGCACACTGTTTTAAAACCTCTTTTGACTATCCAAGTCAATGAATGCATATCTCCACTCAACAACATTTTGATAAATGTACATTTGCATATAACTTCTCTTACCCACCTCCCCAACACACACACACACACAACCTTTGCCATCCTTGTTTGTGCTCTAAGTCTTCTTAATTTCTCTTACCCACCTCCCCAAAACACACACACACACACACACACACACACACCCTTTGCCATCCTTGCTTGTGCTCTAAGTCTTCTTCAAATGCAAAGCTTTGAATTGTGTGGTTCAAACCTTGACAAATAAGAAAACTGAAACCTAATGTGGTGGCACTGCCTTACCCAAAGACACACATGAACCTTTTAGCATCCATGAACATTTATGCCCCAAGTACAAAGTCCTGCATATGATTTTTGTCACCAAATCTGGAAGGGGGGAGTAGTGGCACCAAGGAGAGGGCTCTATAGTCAGGCAGTAACCCCCTTCCCCATGTATACTTGATATTGTGGTGAAGCCTCTGTTTATTGACACTGCTGGATATCATTCTTCTATCTTGGATTGTTCATTTTATTGGTCCCCAGAGGCCTGGCCTTATACCTGAGAATCCTTTCTTTTCTGTTTCCTTAGAGTAATGATCATTAATTTTTTTTTTCAATTGTGAATCTCTATATATTTAAGCCAAGTCCAGCCAATAATAGAATATGATTAAAGGATAAAAGGTATTTCAGACACCTGATGGCAGGATGCTGTCAGCTGCGTCATGGACTCAGAGACTCAGACTCAGGAATCAGTGACCACTAAGATTGCTTCTATCCTTCATCTCTGCTGGATTATTCCTCTTCATGGATGAGCAAAATATGATCAATGCATAATGTCAGAATTTCCCCATCCCTCAGAGTCTTACTCCACCGTTTCCTGATCTCTACTCAGTTTCTAGGTAAAAGAAGCAGATATGCCCAGTTTAAGCCAGATGTTTGTCCCACATTTGAATAGGATGTAAGATGTAAGTAAGACGATGGGGACATAGAGCTCAACAAGGTTAGTAGGGCTTCTGTGTGGTCGTGGGGGGTGGTGGGTAGAAGTGATAGGCAAATGTGCATTTATTGAAGGTGCTGCTGAGTAGATATATACATTCCTTGACTTGGAAAGATATTTTTGAACAAAAAACAGGTTATAAAGTAGGACATTTATCACAGTGTTTAAATTTGCAAATGTAAAAATATGACAGTATATCTTCTTTTCTATATATATATGCTAAATATTCAGTACAATTATGGATAGTAAAATTCATGATAATTGTTATCTGCTCTTTTATAACATCTGAATTTTTAATGAATATGTATCAGTTGAATAATAATAAATCAGTATATTTTTTACTTGACAAGGGTTTAATATATGTTAACTAAGATATTTGTTCACTCTATCAATAAATACTTATTAAAAACTATGGGCTAGGTGGTGGTGCACTTGGTAGAGCTGATGTGTTGTAGTACACAGAATCCAGGTTCAAGCCCCAGGCTCCCACCTCCAGGAGGGAAGCTTCATGAGCAATGAAGCAGTGCTGCAGTTGTCTCTCACTCTCCTTTCCCCCCATCTTCCTTCCCCTTCTTTCTTGACTTTTCTCTGTCTCTATTCAATAAATAATAAACTATTAAACACACACACACACACACACACACACACACACACACACACACACACACAACCTAGTATGCAATCTTCTGGATGACATCTTCACAATGAGAGGCTGGGCAGTAGTATACATATGCTGGTTAAGCTCACATATTACCAAGTGTAAGGACCCTGGTTCAAGCCCCTGCTCCCCACCTGCAGGGAGGATATTTCATGAGTTTTGAAGCAGATCTGCAGGTGTCAAATTTTCTCTTTCTCTATCTCCCCCTCCTCTAGTTTTTCTCTGTCCTATCTAATAATAATTAGAAAGGGGGGAAAAAAGGGAAAAATGGCTGCCAGGAGCAGTGGATTCATAGTGCCGGCACTGAGCCCCAGCAATAGCCTTGGTGGCAGAAAAGAGAGAGAGAAAGCAAGAGAGAGAGAGGGAGAGTGAGGGAGAGAGAGAGAGGGAGAGAGAGAGAAAGAAAAGCTTCACAGTGGTTGATAAATGCATAACAATTGGGGTCATTCAAGGCTCTGCCTTCTATCAGCATGTAAGGGGGCTGGTTCCTCAGACATAGATGCTTCATCTTGATGGTCAATATGCATTCTGGGAAATGAAAACAAAATGGAACAACCACCCCTGACTCAGTGATTTTAGGTAGCAGTGATGCATTATTTCTGATCATTTGTGGATTGGGTAGTTCTGTACCCCGGCTGGCAGCTGAGGTCATTCATTCATTGTGTTCATTGGGATACGTGGCTTACTCATTTTCTTCATATGGTGCTATCTTTCCCTGATGACACCAGAATGATGGCCTGATCTTTCTTATGTGGCAGCTGAGTCCTATGAGGGAAACTTTCCGGAGGACCATTCCCATATGGAAAAGCTTACTAGGTCTGCTTGTATCTATGTGAATTATTCTAGCATTAACTTGCTCTGTTTCAATGTATAAAGCATTTTCCCTGTGAATATATATTCTTCCCAGTGTGACTTTTGATGAGCTCACTGATGGCCTGTCACTGATTTAACCAGTCTCCTACTAATGAATATTTAGGTGGCTTTGGGTGCAGTCATAAATAACTTTGTGAAGACCAACTTTATACTAACCCAGAACAATACGAATCCTTACGGAGAGGGATGGGGTAGGGGAATCAAAGGACAGAGACCTTTAAAAGCTTGTGCCCCCTTGTCCTTTTGAAACATAGTACATATTCTTTTACCAGCTATAAAAGGCTAGGCCCTTCTCACAATCCTTTTGGCCAATATTAGGTATCATTTGTCTTATTAGTCTTTGTCAGTTGTATCTCATCATTGTCTTCAAAAGAAAGAACATTAAAAGTTTCCCAGAGCCAGAGGCTTATAAAGAGCTCCTGTCTTTCACTTAGAAGTGCCTCAATAAATCAGCAGGAAGGATGGCAAAATAATGCAGTGCATCTGTCCACTGACCCAAGTTGTAAAAAGGAGCACAGCGCTATAAAATCGGCTGTGGAGGAGAGGTCACTGTGCTTTCCCGGTGCTGTGCGGTCAGTTGAGACACGTCTTTTGCCTTCCTGTCCGGAGCCTCCAGGTATAAGCACAGGGCAGGTAACCTCACCTGTTACAACCATCTTAACTCTGGTCTGTCCCCTCCTACTCACTCTGGAGGTCCTGGGCCTGGCTAGTTATGGCTAACGAGATTTGTAAGAGAGGTGTGTAGAGAGGGACTATGAAGTGGATCCCTGGTCCTGAGCTGAGTCATTTCCACATGGCTCAAACATGCATAAATTATTTGCACCTTCTGGTGTGGAAGCGGGGGTGGGGGGTTCCTGCTTCTTACTAGCTGTTGAGAAGGCAGTTAACCTCTTATGAGCCTTCATTTCTTCATCTGGAACATAGGTATATTCTACCTTTAAGGATTATTATGTTGTCCCCTTATGCCTCATGCTTGGAACTTTTGTAGGATCCTGTCAATGTTAGGAGTGTCCTGCCCCCTTTATAGATGAGGCAGAGTAAGGCCAGGGGAGAGAAATAACTTGCTCAAGATCTTGCAGCAAATAAGTATCTGAGCTAGACATGTGTGCAGGTTGTCTTGGAACCAAAGCCCATGCAAACTTGTTCTACAGGCTTTGTAAAGGATCAGATAAGAAGAGAACATGTCAAAGAGTTCTGCAACTTCCATGAGTTAAAGAATATCAGCAATGACAGTGCAGTTTAAAACAAAAACAAAAACTGCCGCCACCCTGCTGAAGGATTAATTAGAGTCATTCTCAGTGGGTGCGATGGCTGGGCGTGGAACCTTCCTTGGAGAATCAAGTTTCCCCCTGTAGTTCTCCAAAAAGGCACCTGAATTCACAGCTGTGTTTCTACTTTGATCTGCTCTTTCTACAGGCAATGGCAGGGCTCTTCACTTAATTCTGGCCTTTACTGGTAGGGGAAAAGGGTTCTAGATACCTTTTTATTAAAATTTTTTTATTGGGGAATTAATGTTTTACATTTGACAGTAAATACAATAGTTTCTACATGCATAACATTCCCCAGTTTTCCATATAACAATACACCCCCCACTAGGTCCCTTGTCATCCTTTTCTAGATACGTTTTATATGTAATTTGCGTTGTAGCTTACTCAAATCTCACAATGGTCTATGGGAAGGTGCTGATTCAATCCCTACTTTTAAAAAATCATATATATTTCAGAGCACTGCTCAGTTCTGGCTTATGGTGATGCAGGGGATTGAACTTGGGACCTCAGGTAGGAGGGTCTTCTTGCATAACCATTAGACTATCTTTGCCCCTAACCCTCAATCCTTTCTTATGATGTTGTGCACCAGTAGTTAGGCAAGCTGCCGGAGTAGCAGAGCTGAGTTTCAGGCTTATTAGGGATCACTCCTGCTTATCTAGAATCTAGGAGGGAGGAGAGAGAGCAGAAAGTTCTAGGACCTAGGCAGTAGGTGCTCAAGGCAGGACCACCAGCCGTTAAAAACATTTTATTGGGAGGTCGGGTGGTAGCGCAGCAGGTTAAGCACAGATGGTCCAACAACAACGACATCAATAATAACTACAACAATGAAACAACAAGGGCAACAAAAGGGAATAAATATTAAAAAAACATTTTATTGGGGTGGGTGGGGGCGGTGGTACACCCTGGAAAGCATACACATCATGGTTTTCAAGGACTCGGGTTCAAATCTCTAGACCCCATCTACTGGGGGTGAGGGGAGGGAGGGAAGCTTCACAAGCTGTAAAACAGTACTGCAGGACTCTCTCTCTCTCCCCTCTCAATCTCTCTGGCCATACAATAAGTAAGTATTTAAAAATAAGTAAATAAATAAATACATAAATAAATGTAAAAATCTTTTTTAAGTTTTTTATTTGCTTTCCCCCCCTTTTATTGCCCTTGTTGTTTTATTGTTGTAGTTATTATTATTGTTGTTGTTATTGATGTCATTGTTGGATAGGACAGAGAGAAATGGAGGAGGGGAAGACAGAGAGGGGGAGAGAAAGATAGATACCTGCAGACCTGCTTCACTGCCTGTGAAGTGACTCCTTTGCAGGTGGGAAGTCGGGGGCTTGAACCGGGATCCTTACTCCTGTCCTCGTGCTTCGTGCCACATGCATTTAACCTGTGGCGCTACTGCCTGACCCCCATGTAAAAACCTTTCACCAGGGTCCAGGTGGTGGTGCATTCAGTTGAGTACATATATTATAATGTGCAAGGACCTGGGCTCAAACCCCCAGTCCCCACCTGCAAGGTAAAAGCTTTGCAAGCAGTAAAGCAGTGCTGCAGTGTCTTTCTTTCTCTCCTTATCTCCCTATTCCCTTTCAATTTCTCTCTGTCTCAAATAAATAAATACATAAATAAGTAAATAACTTTTACCCTGTGAACACCAGAATTTCCTCTTAGTTTTTGAAGGCATTCAAAGCAGGACTACTCTTTCTGTCTTGCAGATGGAGAAACTGAGGCCTGAGGGGCTGGGTGGTGGCGCACCTGGATAAGTGCACTTGTTACAGTGCCCAGGGATGTGGGTTCAAGTCCCTGGTCCCTACCTGCAGGGCAAAGCTTCATGAGTGGTGGTGGAGCAGTCTCTTTGTCTCTCTTCCTCTCTATCTCCCCCTTCCCACTCGATTTCTGGCTGTCTCTATCCTATAAGTAAATAAAGATAATAAAAAAATAAAAAAAAAAGAGAAACTGAGGCCTGGAGTCTGTGTGTGTGTGTGGGGTACCCCTTCCACTGTCTCTGCCTGCTCCATTGGAATGTGGATGGGGAGGTAGGTAACAGAAGCTCTCAAGCAATGGTTGTCTGCCAGCTGGGGGCCTGGCCTCAATGAGGAACCATCTAATTACTTCCATGGAACTTGAGGTGGAGCTGAATGGCCAGGAAGTAAGGTCAGAGGCATAGGCAAGGCCAGGAGGGGAAAACAGCAGGTTGGGGGGGGGGAGGTAGGGAGAAGAAGGGAGCCTAGAGTGGAAGAAGAATGGGGCTTGGCTTAATGATTACTTGAGAGGTTGAAACGGGTCATGTGGGCGTGTGGACTCTGGGTATAAATGAGACTATAGCACCTGTGAAAACGGGGAATTGAATCTACGGCCATACCACCCTGAACATGCCCAATATCATCTGAAAATGGGGAATTGGGTCAAATGATTTCCCTGCACCCCAGTCCTCATCTGTGAAAGGACTGAAGCACAGGGCAGAGGAGACAGCATAATGGTTTTGCAAAAGACTTCAAGGTCCCAGGTTTAATCCCCAGCACCGCCAGAAGCCAGAGCTACACAGTGCTCTGATCTCTTTATATTTTTCTTTCTGTGTCTCTCATTAAAAAAAATAGAAAGAAAGAAAAGAAAAAAGAAAGAAAAGAAAAAAGAGAGAGAAGAAAAAGCAAAACTAAACTAAACATACACACATATGAAAGGACTGAAGTGTTAGACTGTGGTGTTTGGATTCTACAGGATTAGATCCTGACTTTCCCACTTACCAGTGTCACCTGGGACAAGTGAGTTAGCTTCTCTGGGTCTCAGTTTCCTAGTCTGTAAGATGGATTGGTGATGTAATAGTACCTACCTCACCTAGTTGTGGTGAGGATTTAAGGGCAGCATATATAAAAAAAAGCTTAGAGCCTGCTCTGTATTTGATTTCACTGAGTCTTTGCTACCACCATAATCATCTACCTCAAAGGATTCTTGGGAGACAGCTGGGGCTAGTATGTGAAGGTTAAGAATACGAGGACCCATGAAGGATGATAAATGACATAGTGGGGGTTGTATTGTTAAATGGGAAACTGGGGAATGTTATGCATGTACAAACTATTGTATTTACTGTTGAATGTAAAACATTAATTCCCCAATAAAGAAATAAATTAAAAAAAAAAGAATACGAGGACCCGGGGCCAGGTGGTAGTGTACCTGGTTAAGTGCACATACCACAGTGCACAAGGACCTGGATTCAAGCTCCTCATCCCCACCTGCAGGAGGGAAGCTTCACAAGTGGTAAAGTAGAGCTACAGGTCTCTCTCTACCTCTCTCTCTCTCTCTTCTCTTTTCCCTTCTCAATTTCTTTCTGTCTCTGCCCAATAATAAATTAAATTAAAAAAAAATCTAGACCCAAGTTCAATTCCCAGAATCACACATGCCGGAGCAATGATTTGAATTTATCCTCTCTATTGATAAATAAATCTTTTTTGTTGCTAGAAATCCAATGCGCCACAGAGCCAACTAAATAAATCTTTTTTATAATGAAATTATACTCACATGTCAATGACTGCACTGTAAAGCATTAACCCCCTCAATTAAAAAAAGGAAAGAAGGGAGTTAGGCGGTAGCACAATGGGTTAAACACACATGGCACAAAGCGCAAGGACCGGAGTAAGGATTCTTTGAGCCCCCCCCCCCCCCCCCCGGCTCCCCACCTGCAGGGAAGTTGCTTCACAGGTAGTGAAGTAGGTCTGCAGGTGTCTATCTTTCTCTCCCCCTCTCTTTCTTCCCCTCCTCTCTCCATTTCTCTTTGTCCTATCTAACAAGGACGACATTAATAGCAACAATAATAACTACAACAACAATAAAACTACAAGGGCAACAAAAGGGAAAATAAATAAATATTAAAAAAAAGAAAAGAGAAATTATCCTTGGGAGACTTAAATAAACCTGCAAGTGCAGATTTTTCTGGCACAGGAATTGTTAAATAATAATGACTCGGCAAATTGACAGGTGTTATGATATGGGAGGGAGGGGTTAGTGACTCAGGAAAGAGACAAGAATTCTATTTGGCTGGGTGGGAAGAAAGTGTGGAAGGCTTCCTGGGAGAAGTGGCATTTTAATTGGGACTCTGAGGACCTGTAGAAGTCTCCTGGGCAGAGGAGGAAGGCAAAGAGGAGTTGTGTGAAGTCTCGGCAGTGTGTGCCTTGGTGTGTCTGGGGAGCATGGTTTGTGAGTTTGTTTAGGGTGAGGGGCAAGGCCTCAGATTGCACAGGGGCACTGGATGCAGATGGGACAGGGCTCAGAATGCCTTGTCCAGAGGGTTTAAACTGTTTCTAGGCGGTGGCAAGCACTTGTCTACATATTAAATCACATAAGGCATTTTAAAAAACACAGGTCTTGGTTACCACCCAGAGATATTCTGAGTTAGTGGGTCTCAAGTGAGACCTGGTAATCTGTACTCTTTAAATTTCCCAAGAGCTCAGGTGGTAGCCAACTAGTTGAGGGAGCATACACAGTACCATGTGAAGGACTCCGGTTTAAGCCCCTGTCTCTACCTGTAGGAGAGGGGGGAGCTTCAGGAGCAGTGAAGCAATGCTGCAGGTGTGTGTGTGTCTCTCTCTCTCTCTTCATCTCCATCTCCTTCTTAATTTCATTTCTCCCTGTGCAATCTAATTAAAAAAAGAATAAATAAATAATTTTTCCTTTTTGTTGCCCTGGCTGTTTTATTGTTGTGGTTATTATTATTGTTGTTATTGACATCATTATTGTTGGATAGGACAGAGAGAAATGGAGAGAGGAGGGGAAGATAGAGAGGAGGAGAGAAAGATAAACACCTGCAGACCTGCTTCACCAATCATGAAGTGACCCCCTTGCAGGTGGGGAGCTGGGGGCTCGAACCGGGATCCTTACTCTGGTTCTTGCACTTTGCACCATGTGCACTTAACTCGCTGTGCTACCACCTGACCCCCACTATATAAATATTTTAAAAAATCCCCAGGAAGTTCTGCTACTCAGCCAGGTAAGGGAAGCCCTGGCATGGAGAGGGTCTCTCTAAATAGGAGTCAGTCCCTTGAGATAGTAAGCCCAGACCTTCAGGATCTGAACTGAGAGCCTGAGAAGATGGGAAGAGGGGTGTAAGAGACTCCTGGTTCTAGCTGCCATTTTCCCACCCCTCATCAAATGAGTCCCACAGTCTGATGACCATATTTGTCACCAGTATTGGCCCCTGGAGATGTTACTCTGACATCACAAAGGACAATCTTCTTTCTGACCATCTACGCATTTATCCAGCCAACAAATAATTTTTGAGTCTCCACTATGTGCTCTGTATGATGTCACGCCCTGAAGGGACAGTGGGGAAATGAAGCAGACATATCTAGCCCCTTACAAATCTCTGTTTCCCTTAGTTGGCTGAGCGTGGAGTGCTCTGTCATCAGGAATGTGGTGAACTACAAAGAGATAGGACAGGACACACACCCAGGAAGCTTAAGCAGCAACAACAGCTAGACTTATCATTCAACCTCTGCACCCCGTGACTTCCTGGTTCCCCTTCCCCACAAGCCCAATTTCTTTGCCTGTCCAACTCCTTGGTTCTCCCTGGGGTGTGTCCCCCTGTTAGAAGGAGACTGGTACCCCAGGTTGGTGTGAGCAGAGCAGCCCCCTCCCTCAAGAACCCCAGCCCACAGATGGGAGCATCTGTGGGTAAGGCCTGAGCAGCACTTCCTAAGGGCAGGGTAAATATCATTTCCTCACAGGAGGAGCAGGAATAACAAACATGAGGAAATGACAGGGATTCCATGGATTTCTGAGCACAGGGCTCTGTACAGGATGGCCTCATGCAGAGAGATGGAGTTAGGATGTTGTTCTGGCGACTTCCTTGTCTCCTTGTACCTTCATACTCTTGTTCTGCTCTTTTGTTTCATCCTGAGCCTTTGTTGGATGAAAACTCACCCACACCCACACCCTCACGAATGTGGGTGCTGCAGATGTCACCGTCTCTCTCACCAACTCACTGCCACTCATTTCTTGAACATATATAGAGACTGTCTGCCAGCTCCTGAGGATGAAGCTATAGGCAGAATGTGGCCTCATGTGGTGCTCCCAGCTGTGTGGGGAAACAAACACAGTCAGACAGCTTTAATACAGTGTGATTATTGCTTTTGTAGAGTTGTGCACAGGGTGTTATAAACCCAGAGGGGAACCAAAGGAAGGCTGGTCCTTGGCAAATGGTTAAGAACTGAGGGGAAATGTGCCAAGTAATAAGGTCAGCAAATGTAAAGGAAGAGTGAGAAAATATGATCTGCCATGGCTAGAACCCAGGGCAAGTTCAAGGGACAGAGGGAGTGGAGGCTGGAGAGGTCAGAGGAGCAATCTATGAAGGACCTTCAATACTGAATTAAGGAACTAGAACAATCTGCTAGAGGCAGTGGGATGTCATTGCAGGACTGAAAGCAGAAGAGAATCAGACTGGTACGTTAGAACATAAAGAAGCTGTTTGGGAGAAAAGACTCTCTCCTAACAGAGAGACCAAGAAGGAGCATCAAAGATGGCCTAGGAAAGAGAAGTTAAAGCTGACCTGGGGCTGGGGCAGGTGGTTCAGCAGGTGTGAACACAACTGAGGTCTAAGAAGCAATTACAGAAGCCAAACCTTCCACCTTCTGCACCCCATAATGATCCTGGGTCCATAATTCCAGAGGGATAAAGAATGGGAAAGCTTTCTGAGCATACATGTTACAGTGCGCAAGGACCCAGGTTAGAGTCCCCAATCCCCACCTGCAGGGGGAAAGCTTCACAATTGGTGAAGCAGTGCTGCAGGTGTCTCTCTGTCTCTCTCCCTCTCTATCACCCCCTTTCCTCTTGATTTATGGCTGTCTCTATCCAATAAATTAATAAAGATTTTTTTTTAAAAAAAAAAGAATGTGATAGCTTTCAAGGAAGGGGATTGGATATGGAGTTTTGTTGGTGAGAATCATACCCCTCTTATCCTATGGCAATATTTACATTTTATAAATAAAAATTTAAAAAAAGAGAGAGAACTAAAGTAGGCCCTGGGCAGGGCAGATGGCCTACAGACCTGGCCTCACTGAGGATGGCTGGGTCTTGCCAGGGTTCAAGGTCAAAGAGAGGATGAGGCAAGCAGGAGCTCTAGTAATTGCTAGGTTTTGATCTTGAGCATGCTAAAGGCCAGTAGAGATAGTTGGGTTTGTGTCTAAAGATTTGGATTGGAGGGCAGGCAGTTATACACCAAACTGAGTGAACCTGGGTTCAAACCCCTGATCCCCACCTGCAAGGGAAAAGCTTCTTCTTTTTTTTGAGCATTACTCTTGTTATTTATTTATTTATTTTAAAAAGGAGACATTAACAAAACCGTAGGGTAGGAGGGGTACAACTCCACACAATTCCCACCACCAGATCTCTATATCCTACCACCTCCCCTGATAGCTTTCCTATTCTTTATCCCTCTGGGTGTATGGACCCAAGGCCATTGTGGGTTGCAGAAGGTGGAAGGTCTGGCTTCTGTAATTGCTTCCCTGATGAACATGGGCATTGGCTGGTTGATCCATACTCCCAGTCTGCCTCTCTTGGGAAAAGCTTCTTAAGCAGTGAAGCAGTGCTGCAGGCCTCTCTCTCTTTCTCTATCCCCCCCCCCCAAATAAAAAAGAAAAAAGAAAGAAAGAAAGAAAGAAAAAAGAAAAAGACTTGGAAGTTCTCAGCAAGATCTCAGCCACACACAAAGATTAGAGAGCAAGGTTCAGACCTGGGGAAGAGTTCCTATATCTTATGAGCCAGGCAAGGGGTCAGATGGATCCCTTGTCCTGAAGGAGAAGTAGCTACAAGGCAAAGAACAGAGGTCACCTGGCTCCAGCACCTTTACATCTCTGATAACCGATAACCTTCTATGGTTACCTGTAAAGATGGGCTATAGGGGAACCTGGCTCTATTTTCTTTACCTTGCCTGGCTGGCCACAACTGAGCCTCCCACCCCCACCCCAGACTCCTCATCTTGGCTCCAGTTATCATCTGTTCTGGACCAGGTTGACCTTTTGTCTGTCCTCTGCTTTGCTCCAAACTCCTGGTAAGGATGAACTCTGGCTTGGCTCCACCTGTGGAGATTCCTGTGGTACTGTGTCCACCTTACTGACCTTCATCAGGAGCCAATCTCATAAAGATGATTTAGGAGTGCAAGGACATCAGAACTCACTCCCTGGAGCCAACATCAATTAGTTACTCACTCATTTAACATTTATTTAAACACCACATCCCTGGACCAAGAGCTGGATTTATGAGGTTGGATAAGATTCAGTCCTTATCTTGGAAGGTTCAAAGCGCATGGATACATACACATTCAACACAATCCCTGTTGCGACATGACACCATGCAACTCAATACATTTCAAAACTCAGGACTCTTTCCCTGATTACTGCAGCTTGAACTGAAGGAAGGAAAGAAGGTAGAAAGAAAGAAAAAAAGAAAGAAAGGAAGGAAGGAAGAAAGGAAGGAAGAAAGAGTGGGATAGATAGCATAATAGCTATGCAAAGAGACTAGCATAAAGAAAGAAGGGAGGAGAGAAAAAGGAGAGAGACTTTGAGAGAGAGAGACTCAGAGAGAGAGAGAGAGACTCACAGGCAAGGGGATTGTGAGGATTTACTGAGTAGGGAGGGAAGATGCTTATAGCAATAACAATAGAGAGCAAGGGTAAAGAGATGCATCATGATTAGTCCTGCCATTGTAATGTTGACTCTGTGCTTCAATTTCTACAACTGCAAAACAGAGAGAATAACATGTATTTCACAGGACTTGAGGATAGAGATAATATCTATAATGTGACTGGTACAGTGTCTGGAATATAGTGATATCAACTGTGATGTTAATTGTTGTCTTAGAATTATGTTCTCTTAGCACTAAACTCACCTTACTGTTAGAACATTAGAGAATCCTGGCTCGAAAATGATTCTAAAGCAGCCCAGGAGGTTGCACAGTGGGTAAGACAGACTCTCAAGCAGGAATTCCCTAGTTTGAGGCCTGGCTTCTCATGTGCTAGAGTGATGCTTTGTTTCTCTGTCTCATAAATAAATAAATAAATAAATATTAAAAATAATTAAAGAGAACCAGATTTCTGATTTAGATTTCATCATTCATATCTAAGTTCTGTTGCTTCCCAAATATTTGGTTTTGAGTAAGTCATTTCACCTCTATATCTCAGCCTCATGGGCATTTTACATTTTCTGCTGAGTGCTAAGTGCATCCAGTAGGCATATGCAGATAATGGAAACAGGGACTTGGCAGTGGCACACCTGGTTAAGCGCACATAGTACTAAGAGCAAGGATCCATGCAAGGATCCAGGTTTGAGCCCCCCACTCCCCACCTATAAGGGGAATGCTTCACAATTGGAGGAAGCAGGCCAGCAGGTGTCTTTCTCTCTCCCTCTTTATCTCCCCTTCCTCTCTCGATTTCTTTCTGTCCTATCTAATAAAATGGAAAAAATGGCCTCTAGGAGCAGTGGATTTGTAGTGCCAGCACTGAGCCCCAGTGATAACCCTGGAGGCAAAAAACAAACAAAAAACAGATAGTGGAAACAGCTGACAAAGGACTCTCATGGGGATTGTGTGAGGGTCTCCAGTGGCAATGAACTCATCAAGTTTTGTCCTTGTAGTTGGTCTTAGTTCCTCACTTCTGTTTCTCCCTCTATTCATGGTTCTGGTAGTGTATTGCAGTCCCATGATCCTTCCATTCGGAGGTGTTTGTTTGTTTGTTTGTTTGTGTCACTGATGGGGCTTCAAAGCTCTGGGATGACTTTTCTTTCAGATGGAGACACAGAGAGGAAAAGATGCTATATCACTGAGGCTTCCTCCAATGTGATGGAGAGTGGGTTTAAACCTGGTTGCACGCATGGCAAAGCAGGTACACTATGCAGGTGGGTTCTCTTGCCAGTCCCCATTTGGAACTTTAACTCAAGTATGTCTAGTTCTTCTACCTGACTAATGTTGAGACAAGTAGTAGCGGATTTCAGAGTCCCAGGATACCCTAAAAGACTATTATTTTCTCAATTGTGGGACCATGTGTTCCCTCAGAACTCGTATGTTGAAGACTTAGCTCCCACCCACTGTGATTGTACTAAAAAAGGTGAGTCTTTAGAAGGTGATTAGAATTAATGAAGTTGGGAATCGGGCAGTAGTGCAGCGGGTTAAGTGCATGTGGCACAAAGCGCAAGGACCAGCATAAGGATCCCGGTTCAAGCCCCTGGAGTCACTTCACAGGCGGTGAAACAAGTCTGCAGGTGTCTATCTTCCGCTCCCCCTCTCTGTCTTCCCCTCCTCTCTCCATTTCTCTCTGTCCTAATCAACAACGATGACATCAATAATAACTACAACAATAAAACAACAAGAGCAACAAAAAGGAATAAATAAATATTTTTAAAAATTAAAAAAAAAAGAATTGATGAAGTTGCTATAGGACTGATGCCCATCTTCCCCCCCTTCCTCTCCTCCTTCTTGCCACCAAGGTAGTCTCTGGGTGTAAGTGATTTCACAACAAATCTATTGCTCCCAGTGGCCTTTTCTCCCCCTTTTCTTTTTGACAGAGACAGAGAGAAATGAAAAGGGAAGGGAAGTAGAGAGGAAAGAGAGAAAGGGAAGGAGGGAGGGAGGGAGAGAGGGAGAGAGGGAGGGAGAGAGAGACAGAGAGAGAGAGAGAGAGAGAGATAAGAGATAACTACAATACTGTTTCACTGCTCATGAAGCTCCTCCCCAAGACTGGGAGCTTGAACCTGGTCCTTGCACATGGTAATATGTACATTTTACCAGGTGCACCACAGCCCAGCCCTGGAATTTATGAGTTAAGAGTTAAGAGATTTTATTTCCTCACCCTCCGCTGTCCACCATGTGAATATACAACATGAAGTTGGCTCTCTGCTGCCTGGAAGAGGGTTCTCATCAGAGCTGGGCCATGCTGGTCCCCTAATCTGATTTTCAACCTCTACAACTGCAGGAGGTTCTGCTGTTTCCAAACCACTTGGCCTTTGGTATTGCCACAACAGCCCAGACTGACAGTGTGGGTTCCTGCACTGTGAGAATCTAAGTGTTAACAACCCTCCTTCCATGTCTCCCAGCTGGTATGGACAGGTCCAAAAATATCACAAATTTACTTTGGCATAAGCATTAGAGACTCAAGGACTTCTTTTTTTATATAATTAAAAATATTTATTTCCTTTGCTGCCCTTGTTGTTTTATTATTGTATTTATTATTGTTATTGATGTCGTCATTGTTGGATAAGACAGAGAGAAATGGAGAGAGGAGGGGAAGACAGAGAGGGGGAGAGAAATACACCTGCAGACCTGCTTCACTGTTTGTGAAGTGACTCCCCTGCAGGTGGAGAGCCAGGGGGTCAACCCGGATCCTTACACCGGTCCTTGTGCTTGGTGCCACGTGCTCAACCTGCTGCACTACCGCCCGACTCCTGACTCAAGGACTTCCTATACCTTCTTCCTGCCCACTGCGTCAGGCCCAGGGATGAGGTATTGTGGCTACTTCCTCCCCATGGATCCTAAGTCTCTGTTGGGCCTTTAGAGAGTGATCTACTGACTAGCAGGTAGGTGGGAGTGGGGTGGGTGCGGGGGGGGGGGAGGGCACCTCTTTTCCCTGCTTCTCAAGAAGTATTTTCCATTTTAGCTTAGCATTATATTATATTAATTATATTAATTATATTATATTATATTAATAAAAGAGACAAAGAGAAGGATCAGGATGAGACAGCTAAGAGTACTGCTCAGCTCTGGTTTATGGTGGTGTTCGGAATTGAACCTAGGACCTCAGAGCCTCAGTCATGAAAATCTTTTGCATAACCATTATTCTATTTCCCCAGGCCCTGATTTAATTATATTTTAGTTCATCTTGAAATACTTCCTTTCACACATATGTTACTTAGAAGTTTATTATTTAATTCCCAAGTATTTTGGGATTTCTCAGTTAACCACTGTGTTCTGAGAGTTCATATCATATGACTTCAATTCTTTTGGTTTGTTAAGCTATATATATTTATTTATTTTTATTATCTTTACTTATTTATTGGCTAGAGACAACCAGAAATTGAGAGGGAAGGGGGGTGAGAGAGGGATACAGACAGAGAAGCACTTGCAGCACTGCTTCACCACTTGCAAAGCTTTCCCCTTGCAGGTGGGGAATAGGGGCTCAGACCCAGATCTTTGAGCATTGTAACATGTGCACTCAACCAGGTGCACCACCACCTGGCCCCTGTAAAGATGTTTTTATGGAGAAGAATATGTTCTCTCTTGGTGAAGATTCCATGTGAGTTTGGGGATTGTGGGCATTTTGCTGTTCTTTTTTTTTTTTTTTTAATTTCTTTGTTGGGGAGTTAATGTTTTACATTTAACAGTAAATACAATAGTTTGTACATGCATAACATTTCCCAGTTTTCCATATAATAATACAACCCCCACTAGGTCCTCTGTCATCCTTCTTGGATCTGTATTCTCCCTACCCACCCACCATAGAGTCTTTTACTTTGGTGCAATACGCCAATTCTAGTTCAGGTTCTACTTGTGTTTTCTTTTCTGATCTTGTTTTTCAACTTCTGCCTGACACTGAGATCATCCCATATTCATCCTTCTGTTTCTGACTTATTTCACTTAACATGATTTCTTCAAGCTCCATCCAAGATGGGCTGAAAACAGTGAAGTCACCATTTTTAATAGCTGAGTAGTATTCCATTGTGTATATATACCACAACTTGCTCAGCCACTCATCTGTTGTTGGACACCTGGGTTGCTTCCAGGTTTTGCCTATTACAAATTGGGCTGGCAAGAACATATGTGTACACAGATCTTTTTGTATGGGTGTGTTGTGTTCCTTAGGATATATCCCCAGGAGAGGAATTGCAGGATCATAGGGTAGGTCCATTTCTAGCCTTCTGAGAGTTCTCCAGACTGTTCTCTACAGAGGTTGGACCAATTGACATTCCCACCAGCAGTGTAGGAGGGTTCCCCACAACCTCTCCAGCATTTGTTGCTGTTACCTTTTCTGATGTATGACATTCTCACAGGAGTGAAGTGGTATCTCATTATTGTCTTTATTTGCTATTTTGCTGTTCTTATATGCTAGTTACAAGAAATGAACTCATAGTGATGCTGAATTCAACTATGTCCTTATTGAGTCTCTCCTGCTAGGTCTGTCTATTTTCCAAGACATTTTTATTAATTATTTAATAATAGCTTTCAAGATGTGATCTGTTAATTAAAAAAAAAATGTTTACTTATCAATGTGTGAGAGAGAAAGAGACTCAGAGTACCATTCTCAAGTATGTAGTGTCAGGGATAGAATCTTGAACCATATGCCTGCAAGTTCTGTTCTTTATGGTTGTAGCTTCTTCCTGGTTACTAGATTTGCCCATTTCTGATAGAGGGTTATCGAATTTCTGATTGTGGAAGTAGATTCATGTATTTCTCTCTACGGCTCTTATAGTTTTGCCTCACACACTTTGGTGCTCTGTTGTTAGACACATATTCATTGAATATTGTTATGTTTTCTTGGAGGACTGACTTCTTTATAATTATGCAATGCCTCTCTTTATCCCTGATAGCTTTTCTTTGTTATGAAATTTACTCAGATTAAAATCATACAGCTGGGGTTCGGGTTAAACGCAAGTGGTGCAACGTGCAAGGACCAGTATAAGGATCTTGGTGAGCCCCAGGCTCCCCACCTGCAGGGGAGTTGCTTCACAAGTGGTGAAGCAGGTCTGCAGGTGTCTGTCTTTCTTTCTTCCCATCCTCTTTCCATTTCTCTGTGTCCTGTCCAACAACAACAACATCATCAATGACAACAACAATAATAATCACAACAATGATTAAACAACAAGGGCAACAAAAGGGAAAAAAATAGCCTCCAGGAGCAGTGGATTCACGGTGCAGGCACCGAGCCCAAGCCATAACCCTGGAGGTGAAAAAAAAAATCATACAGCTACTTCAACTTGCTTTTGACTGTCCCAGGATAACATACCTTAGTCTACCCTATTACTTTTAATTTACATATGTTTTTATATTTAAGGTAGGTCTCTTGTTTCTTATATGTAACACACACACACACACACACACACACACACACACACACAAGTATTTTTCTCCTAGAATACTGCTCAGCTTTGAATTTTGGTGGTACTTGGTTTAGTCTGGGACTTTGGAGCCTCATACATGTGTGAATGGCCAATATGTTTTGTTTTTATTTATTCTGACAAGCTATCTTAAAAAAATTTTTTTTTTAAACCAGAGTACTTCTAAGTTCTTTTTTAAAATTTATTTATTATTATTATTTTAATTATTTATTTAAGAAAGAAGAAATTAACAAAACCATATGATAAGAGGGGTACAGCTCCACACAATTCCCACAACCCAATCTCCATATCCCATCCCCTCCCCTGACAGCTTTCTCATTCTCTATGTCTCTGGGAGTATGGCTGCAGAAGGTGGGAGGTCTGGCTTCTGTAATTGCTTCCCCGCTGAACGTGGGCGTTGACTGTTTGACCCATACTCCCAGCCTGCCTCTCTCTTTCCCTAGTAGGGTGGGTCTCTGGGGAAGTGGAGCTCCAGGACACATTGGTGGGGTCGTCAGTCCCGGGAAGTCTGGTCGGCATCATGCTGGCATCTGGAACCTGGTGGCTGAAAAGAGAGTTAACATACACAGCCAAATTGTTGAACAGTTATGGACCTAAAGGCTGGAATAGTGCAGATGAAATGTTGGGGGGGGGGTACTCCCTGCAGACTCTTGTGTACTTCTGCTTATTATTTATTATTTTTTAAAGTATTTTTTAAATTTTTCTTTTTTTAATATTTATTTATTCCCTTTTGTTGCCCTTGTTGTTTTATTGTTGTGGTTATTTATTATTGTTATTGATGTCATCGTTGGATAGGACAGAGAGAAATGGAGAGAGGAGGGGAAGACAGAGGGGGAGAGAAAGATAGACACCTACAGACCTGCTTCACCATTTGTGAAGTGACTCCTCTGCAGTTGGGGAGCCGGGGGTTTAAATTGGGATCCTTACTCTGGTCCTTGCACTTCGCGCCACATGTGCTTAACCTGCTGTGCTACCACCTGACTCCCCACTTCTCAGTTCTGTCTTACGATTGAACTGGGGATTGAACCTGGGACCTCTGGGACTCATGCATTGTGCTATCAAAGGTAGTTATTTCCTTGGCCCTTGTGTTCTACTTTCTTTTCTATTTTAAAATTTATTTTAAGTTTGTTTTTATATCATCTTTATTTACTGGATACAGTCAGAAATTGAGAGGGAAGGGGGAAATAGAGAGGAAGAGGGACAGAGAGATACCTGCAACACTGCTTCACCACTCGCAAAGTTTCCCCCCTGCAGGTGGAGACTGGGGAGCTTGAACCTGTTTCCTTGTGCACTGTGACACATGCACTCAACCAGGTGTGCCACCACCTGCCCCCCTTTTTCTTTTTAGTATTATTTATTTATTTATTTATTTATTTATTTATTTATTTATTTATTTATTTTTTGTATAAATACAGAGAGGGAAAAGGTAGTTAGAGAGGGAAAGAGAGACAGAGAAACACCTGCAGCACTCTTTCACTGCTTGAGAAACCTTTCCCCTGCAGATAAGAGACCGGGGTCTTGAACTCATGTCCTTGCACATTATAACATGTGTGCTCAATAAGGTGTGTCACCACCTGGCCCCATGTTCTGTTTCTTTAATACAAATATTTGCTTGTTTATTTTACAAGAGAGTGACAGAAAGAAAGAGAAAGGCCAGGGCAATGCTGCAGCATGTCAAGAATCAAACTTGAGGTTCCATGCATGCAAGTACTGTCCTCTTCTGCTAAGTCATCTTCCTTGTTGCCTTTTGTGGTTCTCGTTGGACATTTTATGATTCCACTTTGTTTTTAGAGATTGCTTTAGAATTTTCAATATACATTTACAAATCATCCAAGTCCACTTTCAAATTACACTTTACTTTTTACTTGTAGTGGAAGTAGCATGTAGTATTTCCTAATCCTTCCCTCCTGTGCTCTGTGTCATTGCTGCTATTTTGCTTATACATAAGCTATGATCATCAAATACATTGTCCATAACAATCCTGAGGAGGATGTTATATCATGAAGAAAAAGAGAGCAACTTATTTTACCAATACTTTTTCCTTCTCTGATGTTCTTATTTATATAGGGGTGAGTTTCTGACCTTTGTCATTGTTCTTTTTTCTGAATACCTCTATTTTATTTAGTGTATCTCTTTTTTAAAAATTTACTTTTATATTAGTAACTTAATAGTGGCTTACAAGATTAGAAGATTACAGGGTTATAGTTGCATACCACCCCTACCACCAAAGTTTTGTACTCCTTGAAGTACCATTTTTAACATATTTTTCAAGGCAAGTCTACTGACAACACATTCCCTAAATTTTTGTCTGAGAAAGCATTTTCCCTTCACTTTAAATGTAATTTTACAGGTTGCAAAATTCTAGGTCCGTGACCTTTTACTTTCAGCTAGTTAAGTATTTCACTCTATTTGATTTTTTATTCCATGCTTCTATGGTGTCTGAGGAATCAGATGTAATTCTTTAGTGGTGGTAGATAGCATAATGGCTATGCAAACAGACTCTCATGCCTGAGGCTCTGTCAAGCCCCATGTTCAATCCCCTACAACACAATAAGCCAGAAATGAACAATGCTCTAGAAAAAAATATATAAACATATATATGTATAAATTCTTATTCTTTTTTATTTTTCACCAGAGTATACTGCTTAGCTCAGGCTTATGATAGTGTGAGGATTGAACCTGGGACTTTGGAGCCTTAGGCATGAGAGTTTCCTTGCATAACCATTATGCTATCTTCTCCACCCTAAAAAAAAAAAAACCACCCTTTTTTTAATTAATGAGAAACAGGGGTTATGAAAATCAGAGTATAATTCTAATATATGTGATGCTGGGGGTTGAACTGCAGAACTCAAGGCTCAGAATTCAATACTTTGTACACTTAACACCACCAGGGCTACCTCAAATGTAATTATTTGCTTCTTGGTAGGGAAGGTGTTTTTCTGACTTTTAAAAAAAGTTAAATTTTTTAATTATCTTTATTTATTTGTTGGATAGAGACAGCCAGAAATCGAGAGGGAAGGGAGTGATAGAGATGGAGAGATACAAAGAGACACCTGCTGCACTGCTTCACCACTTGCAAAGCTTTCTCCCTGCAGGTGGTGAATAGGGGCTTGAACCTGGGTCCTTGAGCATTTTAACAAGTGCTCTCAACAAGGTACACCACCACTTGGCCCCCTGACTTTTTTTTCTTTTAAGAAACTTAAAAAAAAGGAACTTTATTTATTTATTTGATAGGACAGAGAGAAATTAAGGGGTGGGGGAATAGAGGGACAGAGAGAGAGACAGATACCTGCAGCCTTGCTCCACCACTCTTGATGCTTCCTCCCTGCAGTTAGAAAGCACGGTCTTAAACTTGGATTCTTGTGCATGGTGTGTACTCAACCGGGTTTGCCTGTTTTCTGACTTCTTAAGACAGTTTTTCATTATACTTGATTTTCTGTAGTTTAAATATGACTTGGTAGTTTTGGAGAGATAATTATCCTGCTCTATGTTCTTTGAGCTTCCTTCATCTATGATTTGGTGTCTGACATTATTAACTTGGATATATTCTCAGTCATTATTATTTTTTAAATATTGTTTTTGTTTCTTTCTCTTCTCCTTCAGACATTATATATTAAAGATTGGACTTGTTCTTGATCCACAATCCTTAGCTATTGTTTGCTTGTTTATTATTTCTTTTCTCTTTGCTTTTCCGTTTTGAAAACTTCTATTGATATATCCTCAAGCTCAGTCTTTCCTCAGCCCTGTCTAGTCAACTAGTGAACCCATCAAAGGCATTCTTCATTACTTGGATAGTATCTTTTATCTCCAGCATTTCTTTTTGATCCTTTCTTAAAAATTCCATTTCTATGCTTATTTTGCTTATCTGTTTGTTTGCGTTGTCTACTTTTTCTACTAAAGCCCTTAGCATGCTGGGGAGGTGATTCAAGGCATTAGAGCATAGAATTTATATACCTGAAAAAAAATTTACATACCTGAGAACCCATATTTAATCCCTGGCACCACCTTAAGACAAAGTTGAGCTGCTCTGGTTTCATGTTCTCATAAACTTAGACAATTTATACTCATGTATGTAACCACAGTCTCATGCATGTGTCGTTTCACCACTCTCAGCTTGGCATGTTTTCCCATTCAGATAGAAAAACAGAAAGAGAGAGAGACAGACAGACAGACAGACAGTGAGAGAAACACCACAGCACTAGAACTCTCCGTGGTACTATGGCACTCCCCTGTGGACCACATACGTGACTAGACACTTGCCCTGATTATTGAGTTACCTCCCCAGCTTCTAAGTCTTTTGGGATAAATAAAGCTCTTATCATGTTAACCACAATCGCTTTACTCTCCCAATCTGATAAGTCAGCATCTCCGCTATGTCTGAATCTGGATCCAATGCTTCCTCTTTCTCTTTAAACTATGGTTTGGCCATTTTGTACACCTTGTAACTTTTTGTTGACAGCTGAATATGACAGAATGCATAAAAAGAACTCCAGTAAGTAGACATTTAGTGATATGGTGTTAAAGGAGTGAGGTATGGGAAGCATTCTATGGTCCTATGATAGGTCTCAGCCAAGTAGTGCTGAATTTGACTTCTCAGTCCTGCTCACAGCCTCCTAGGTAGGACAGTATGTATGGCCAGAGGAGCACACCTTAGGCATGTCCTTTCCTCTAGGTAAGCGAGGTCTGATCAACCCAACAAGTTAAACTCTGGTGAAACTGAAACTGGGGCCAGGCCTTGTTAAGAACAAAGTGCTTTGTGTATTTAGGAATGCTCCCTCCCTTTTCTTGTTCTCTGCTGGAAACATGAGAGGATTTTTTTTTTGCCTCCAGGGTTATTGCTGGGGCTCAGTGCTGGCACCAGAATCCACTGGATGGCTCCTGGAAGCCAGCCCCCTTCTTTTGTTGACCTTGTTGTTTTATCATTGTTGTGGTTATTAGTATTGTTGTTGTTATTGATGTCATTGTTGTTGGATAAGACAGAGAAAAATGGAAAGAGGAAGGGAAAACAGAGAGGAGAAGAGAAAGATAGACACCTGCAAACCTGCTTCACTGCTTGTGAAGCCACCCACTTGCAGGTGGGGACCTGGGGGCTTGAATGGGATCCTTAATGCACTTTGCGCCATGTGTGCTTAACCTGCTGCACTACCACCTGATCCTCCCCCTTTTTTTCAGTCTTTACATGAGAATGTGGTTGCAACTTGGGTCTATAAATTCACAAATATGTATGATCATGTCCCCTAGAGTTGCTGCTGTTGGTTTTTTGTTTGTTTATTTGCTTTGTTTGCAAGCCTGAGGCTATAAAAAATCATTCATGATTTTACCTCCACTGAGCTGCTTTTTCATTCAAATAAAGAAACACACAGAGAGAAAGAGAGAGCTGGAAAGAGAGACAGAGAGGGAGAGGCACGATGGCACCTTGTGGTGTCAGGGCTTGAACCTGAGCAGTGCACACAGCAAAGCACATGCCCTACTCTGTGAGCTGTCTCTCTGGTCCTTAGAACTGATTCTTGAGGTTCAGCAAGAGTAAGTTACTTCTTCAAGGTCACACTTTTAGGAAGATTTCAGTGACTGGGAGGTGGTGCAGTGGATGAAGTACTGGACTTTCATGCATGAGGTCCCAGGTTCTGTGCCAGATGGTGCCCTGGTTCTTTCTCTCTCTCCCTCATTCATGAGTTAATAGATATATAATTAATTAATTAATTTTATTTATTTATTTTAAAATATTTATTTATTCCCTCTTGTTGCCCTTTTTTATTGTTGTAGTTATTATTGTTGTTGCCATTGTTGGATAGTACAGAGAGAAATGAAGAGAAGAGGGTAAGACAGAGAGGGGGAGAGAAAGATAGACACCTGAAGACCTGCTTCACCACCTGTGAAGCAACCCCCCTGCAGGTGGGGAGCTGGGGGCCTGAACTGGGATCCTTATGCTGGTCCTTGCACTTTGTGCCACTTGCGTTGAACCCGCTGAGCTACAGCCCGACTCCCATTAATTAATTCTAGTGAGGGAGATACAGAGAAAATGAGAGAGATACCAGCTCTGATTTATGATGGTGCTGGGGATTGAATCTGGAGCCTCAGAGTCTCAGGCATGAAAGTCTTTTGAATAGCCATTATGCTGTCTCTCTAGGCCACACAAATATCTTTGTAAAAAAGAAAGAAAGAAAGAAAGAAAGAGAGAAAGGAAGAAAGAAAGACAGAAAGAAAGAAAGAAAGAAAGAAAGAAGGATTTGAGCTGATTTTAGAGCCTGCACATATCCTACCCAGTATGTGCTTCCCATAGTGAGGCAGATCCTGGATAGGACTTCAGGCTCAGAGCAGACATAAACTGGAACTAGAGAGAGGAACCCAGGCCAAAGTAGAGGATGAGACCCGGAAGTTATGAAAGCTCCCAGGGTTCATTCCTGCTGGGTCAGACATCAGATCTCTAGTGTACTAAGCACTAAATCCTGATACTGACCTCCTTCAGCTGTGTGACCTTGGGGGAGTCACCTTACCTCCCTTGGCCTAAAACTCTTAGTAAGTAGCCCAGGGCCCAGAATATGAAAACTGCTCAAAAATGGATTTTTGTTTTATTTTGTTTACTGTTGTTGCTAGGCAGTGGTAATAGCTAAGAGGCTGCAGGTACCAATCCCCTCCCAGGCCTGGCCAGGTGAAATGATAAGAAACTCCAGTGGGGATGGCTGGAGGAGGTAGAGACATTAGAGCCTGAGTTAGGAATTGTTCTGTTGACAAAGCAATAGTGAGATGCCCCAGCACCCTGTTCTTGTGACTGGTGACTTTTTCTTCCTGGCTATTGTCCTAGTTGGCACCTAGTGCTTGAGAGCCTGAGAGGGTAGTCAGCTCCGTCCTTCCATGAGGTCAGGAATGCCACTTGGTGTAAGGGAAGAAAAGCCTCCAGAGCCAAACTGACCCTATCTGACAAGCCCCTTGCCTTCCTTTATTTCTTTTTTTAGGTTGATTTATTATTTTGAGAGTGACAAGCACAGAGAGAGGAAAAGAAAGACCAGAGCACTACTAAGCTCTGGGTTAATGTGGTGCTGGGGGTTGAACCTGGAAGCTCTGTGGCCTTATTCATGCAAATCTTGTGTTTTAACACATTGAGCTGTTTTCCTGCCCCATCCTGACAAATTTCTTCAGTTTTTTTTCCAAGTTATTTTTAAAAATTTGTGACTAATATTGATTTACAAGATATATTACAGGGTATAGTTCCGTATCACACACATCACCAAAGTTCTGTTCCTCCCCCCTCCCAAAATTAACCACTATAGTTCTCACAAATTCCTAGAGACATTTTTAAAAAAATTTTTCTTCTTCAAGTTCTGGGGTTTCAATTCTCTAGATTCCACATATAAGTGAAATCAACAGGTAGTTAGTTGTTTTCATCACTTTACTTATTTCATTAAACATAGTCACCTTGAGCTCCATCCATTTTGTCCTGAAGGATGCAATGCCATTTCTTTTGATTGTTGAGTAGTATTCAATGGAAAATATACCCCATAACTTTCTTATCTAGTCATTTGACATCCTGATAAATTTCAGTGGCAACTATGATGACAGGAATTTTTCTGCTTCTAATTCAGAAGGAGTAAGAGAGTTCTTTTTAATAGATTTACCTTCCCATCAGAAACAACAGTAATACTGAAGACATTTTAAATTATGCCATGACAAAAAACTGAGAGATTAAACAAAGTGGGTCCTGTGATTTATTCATCTTACTGCCTGGTGAAAGTTCCCACCCTTGACACAGTGTAGCAAAATGAAACTCTATTTATAGACTTGATTGCCTATCTAGAAGGTACTATGGAATAAACAAACAAAAAAAATTACTAGAATTGATAAGTAAGTTTAGCAAGTACATAGGCTACAAGATCAATGTAGGAAACTCACTTCTGTTTCTACATACTAACAGCAAGTTATAATTGATTTTTATAAAAATATGTACTTCAAGAGCATCAAAAAGTAAAATATTTAGTGGTAACTGAGTAATTATGTATAAAACCTATACACTGAAAATGACAAAATATTGTTGAGATGAACTAACATTATCTATGTACATTTGATAAGTTAGACTATATTAATATTTACATTTACTTGTCTTAGAAAGGTCTTATCAAGAAAAGAGATAACTCACAGATTGGGAGAAGAAAAAATATTACATATCAGTTGTTTGCCAAATAGGTAAAGGACTCTTACAAGTTAGCACTGAGAAAACAACCCAAGTGAGAGATGATTTGAACAGACTTTTCACCAAAGAAAACATATGTGTGCTAATAAAGATATGAAAAGAAACTACAGTGGTTGAGGAGGTGACTCAGTAGGTAGAGCACAGGTCTTTACTATGTGAGCACCATGTTCAATTCCTGGTACTGCATAAACTGGAGCAGAGTGGTGCTTCTGCTCTGATCTCTCTGTCTCAAATAAATCAGTAAACAAATACATTTAAACTTTTCTTTTTTTAATGTTTATTTTATTTATTTATTTATTCCCTTTTGTTGCCCTTGTTGTTTTATTGTTATAGTTATTGATGTCGTTGTTGTTGGATAGGACAGAGAGAAATGGAGAGAGGAGGGGAAGACAGTGAGGGAGAGAGAAAGATAGACACTTGCAGATATGCTTCACTGCCTTTGAAGTGACTCCCCTGCAGGTGGGGAGCCAGGGACTTGAACTGGGATCCTTACTCGGGTCCATTAACGCTTTGCACCATGTGTGCTTAACCCACTGAGCTACCACCAGACTCCCTGCAAATTTAACTTTTAATGTGATTATCACTACACACTGGGTTGTAAGAAAAGTCGTGGTGCATTTTTGCATAGAAAAACATGTCATGACTTTTCTGACAACTTAATACTATCAGAATGTCTAAAATTAAAAAGACTAACAGTACTAAGTGCTAGTAAACATGTGGAGCAACTACAACTCTTCAGTGTTGCTGGGGGAAGGTAGGGTGGGGGAAATATAAAATGGTGAAATCACTTTGGGAAAACAGTTTGACAGTTTATTTTCTTTTTCTTTTTCTTGGCCACCATGGTTATCTGTATAATGCCATTGTTCCTGAAAACCGTTTGTTCCTTTTCTTTTTGATAGTTTGACAGAGAGAGAGAGAGAGAGAGAGAGAGAGAGAGAGAGAGAGAAAGAAGGAAAGAAAGAAAGAAAGAAAGGCCTAGGAAGAAAGAGATAATATAGAGATGGGGTGGCTAGACAGTAGTGCAGCGGGTTAAGTGCACGTGGAACTAAGCTCAAGGACGGGCATAAGGATCCCAGTACCAGCTCCAGGCTCCCTACCTGCAGGGGGGTTGCTTCACAGGTGGTGAAGCTGGTCTGCAGGGTTCTATTTTTCTCTCCCCTTCTCTGTCTTCCCCTCCTCTCAATTTCTCTCTGTCCTATCTGGCAACAACAACAGCAATGACAACAACAAGGGAAACAAAATGGAAAAAATGGCTTCCAGGAGCAGTGGCTTCCTGATGCAGGCACTGAGCTCCAGAGATAACCTGGAGGCCAAAAAAAAGGGGGGGAGGGGAGGAGACACACCTGTAGCACTGTTCCCCAACTTGTGAAGATTTCCCACCCTGCAGATGAGGACCAGGGTTTGGGCTCTGGTCCTCATACATTGTAGTTTGTACACTCTACCAGGTATACTTCCATGAGCTGCTGGCAATTTCTTAAAAAGTTAAACATACACCTACAATATGACCCAGTCAGTCCACATCTAATTATTCACCCAAGAGCTGTGAAAGTATTATGTAAGTTCGACCATGAATATTTATGAAACTTTTATGTAATAGTCCCCGAACTGGAAATGTCCCAGGTCCCAAGGCCAAAGAAAAAGAATAAAGGTTTGACCTGAGGATTATATAGCCAAAAATTTAAACAGAAGTCACATGGTAATGTAGACTCTGGGATAAGAGGCTCCTGAGTGCACACTAGACAATTAGACTTTCTGGTGAAAATGATAACTTGGGGGCAAATGGTTTCTCTGCACCTCAGTTCTCATCTGTGAATGGACCACAGGCTTTCCCTGTAGCACCTTGGCTTTCCCACTTACCAGTGTCACCTGGGGCAAGTGAGTTAGCTTCTCTGGGCCTCAGATTCCTAGTCTGTAAGATGGATTGGGTGATGTAACAGTACCTACCTCACCTAGTTGTGGTGAGAATGTAAGGATCTAGCAGCATATGTAAAAAGCTTAGAACCTTCACTGTATTTGTTTTCACTGAGTCTTTGCTACCACCATCATCATCTAGCTCAAAGGATTCTTAGGAGCTTTAAATAAAGCTGGAGTGCAAGCTATGGCACAGGCATTATTAAATAATGACTAGGCAGATTGACAGGTGCTATGATATGATGGGGTGGGCTAGGAGTGGGTATGCGACTCTGGAAAGAGATAAGAATTCTTTACCTGGCCAGGTGGAAGAAAGGTATAGAAGGCTTCCTGGAAGAGGTGGCATTTAAATGGGTCACTGAGGACCTGTAGAGTTTCCTGAGAAGAGAGAAAGCAGAGGGAGGAGCTGTATAATATCTTGGCAGCATCTGGGAAGCTTGTGAGTGTGTTTTGGGGTGAGGGGTAAGGCTCTAGGCTGCACAGGGCAATGAGTACAGATGGAACAGGGCCCACAATACTTTGTCTTGAGGGTTTAAATGGTTTCTAGCAGGTGATTAGAACCTGTCTACATGGAGAATCACCCAAGGGACTTTCAAAAACACAGATTCTGGGTCCCACCCAGTGATAGTGCAAGATTGTGGGTCTCAGGTGGGACTTGGGAGTCTATATTGTTTAAAATCCCCAGAATGTTTTGCTGCCTGGGAAGGAATGGGAAGTCCTGCCAAGGGGAGGGTACCTCTAAGCATGAGTCAGTCCCTTTGAGATAGAAAGCCCAGACCTCCAGGATCAGAGAGCTTGAGAAGGTGAAGAGGGTGGAAGAGGCTCTGGCCAGCAGTCTCCCACCCTTCTCCAGGCAAATTTCACAATAGAAAAGGTTTTGTATTGCCTGAAAGTTTTTTGTCAAGATACATACTTACAATAGAAAATAGTAATCCTACCTTTAGGTATTTGACCCAAGGTGTAGGAAAGCAGAAGTCCACCCACTCAAAGTCTTGCATGTGAAAGCTCTTACCAACTCTATTTGTAAAAATAAAAAATTGAAAATAATTCACATCTTTATCAACAGATGAATGAATAAAAAACTGTGATACATCCATATAATGGGATACTACATAGCAATGAAAAAAAAAAGGAAGCTTTGATATATACATCAGATGGATCTCAAAACTATTAAACTGAATAAAAGAAGCTATAACTCCAAATAGAAGAATAGCTTTTAGGCAGATAACTTTTTTTTTTTTAATTCAGGCAAAGTCCCAGGAGTAGTCCCATGCATCATTAGGATATTTTTTCTCTCTCTCTCTTTAATATTTATTTATTCCCTTTTTGTTGCCCTTGTTGTTTTATTGTTGTTGTGGCTATTATCATTGTTATTGATGTTGTTGTTGTTGGATAGGACAGAGATAAATTGAGAAAGGAGGGGAAGACAGAGACGGGAAGAGAAAGATACCTTCACTGCTTGTGAAGTGATCCTCTTGCAGGTGGGGAGCTGGCGGCTTGAATCGGGATCCTTAGGTCAGTCCTTGCACTTAATGCCATATGCACTTAACCCGCTGCACTACTGTCCAACCCTCAGATGTTTTCTCTAAAGAAAACTTAACTAGAAAACATGAGGACCAAGCAATGGTGCACCTGGTTAAGTGCACACATTACAGTGTGAAAGGACCCAATTTCAAGCTCCTGGTCCCCAACTGCAGGGGCAAGCTTCATAACTGGTGAAGCAGAGTTACAGGTGTCTCTCTTTCTCAAAAGATTTTATTTCGTTATTCATGAGAAAGATAGGAGGAGAGAGAGAAAGTGTCGGGGTTGCGTCACTGGAGAGAGAGACACCAGGAACTCGTGGCGGAGCAGGAACGCCAATCTTTATTCATGCAGATGCTCCAGAGTCAGATGTGAGCACAGCAGGTTTAGGCCATGTGGAGCTAGCAAAATGGCTGCCTCCCAGCCCTTCTCCAGGTCTTCTCTAGGTCAGGATGTGGAAGAGAAACAAGGCAAAACCAGGAACAGCAGCGGGTTTTATAGGGTAAAAATGGAAGTGGCAAGTCTGGACGGAATTGGCTAGGGAAGAGGGTGGAGAAAAGAAAAAGGCATTCTGAGAACTTCCTTAGTTGAGGTTGCTGTAGGTTAGCTGGTGAGAATTAGCAATATCCTGAGGGGATAACGTGGTGGCAGAGGAGTCATTTTTAAAACAAGACAGAAGATTGATATGTAAATAATAATACTCACATGGAAATATGGTGGTTTGTGGGTCCTGCCTAACTCAACCACATCTGCACAATTTCCCAACAAGAAGAACCAGGTATCACTGTGGTACATATGCTGCTAGGGCTTGAACTCAGGACCTCATGCTTGAAAGTTCAATGCTTTATCTACGGTGACACCTCCCGGACCACTAATTATTTATTTTTAAATTTTTTGTTATATTTATTTTTATTTATTGAATAGAGACAGCCAGAAATTGAGAGGAAGGGGAGGATAGAGAAGGAGAGAGGCAGAGAGATGCCTGTAGTACTGCTTCACCACTTGTGAAACTTTCCCCCTGAAGGTGGGGTCTGGGGGCTTGAACCCGGGCCCTTGGACCTTGTAACACGTGTCCTCAACCAGGTGTGCCACCACCTGGCCCCTGCTCTGTCTCTCTCCATCTCTCCCCCTCAATTTCTCTGTCTCTATCCCATGACAAATAAATAAAAGTAAAAAATAAATATATATTTATATAAAAAAGAAAGAAAACACATGACAATCTGTGTAGTCTAGAGCTGAACCCTCCTGGAACTCTACTCATACCCTAAAAATCCTTGTGACATCTTTTTTTGCCAACTGTCCTCCTAACTTGTATAGGAAGTAGCTCACTCTCCAGCAGGGACAGGTTCTGATTGGCTTTAGCCAGTCCATATATCTATAGTCATTGTCCAAGTTCTGTCTAAACTAAACAACTAAACTAAACTAAACTAAACTAAACTAAACTAAACTAAACTAAACTAAACTAAACTAAACTGATGAAAGGCAGGAAAATGGGGCCAGATGATGTTGCATCTAGTTTGAGCACCCATACTACAGTGTGCAAGGACTGGGGGTTAAGCCCTCAGTCCCCACTTGTGGGAGAGTTGGTAAACTGTAAGGCAGTGAAGCAGGTGTCTCTCTCCTTCTCTATCTTCCTTTCCTTGTCAATGTCTCTCTGTTTCTATCCAAAATAAAGTTAGAGAGAGAAAGAGAAGGAGGAGAAGAAGGGGAAGAAGAAAAGCAAAGCAGGGAAATGTCTTCTGGCATTTTTGAAGAGAAATGAACTTTTTCTTTGGGGTGATACCATGGGTAATTAATTACAGGATAGTTAACTCTCTCAAATGAGCAATTAAGAACACATTTAAAATGTATATATTTGAAACCTAAGGGAGGCCAGGTGGTGGTGCACCCAGTTAGCGCAAGTACTAAGCCCAAGGACTCAAGCAAAGATACAGTTCTAGCCTCCGACTCATCACTTGCAAGTGGGGGACGCCTCACAAGTGGCAAAGCAGGTTCACAGCTATCTATCATTCTCTCTCCCTCTCGACCCCCCCCTCCTCTCTCAATTTCTCTCTGTCCTGTCCAATAAAATGGAAAAAATATCCACCAGGAGCAGTGGATTTGTAGTGCTGGCACCAATCCCCAGCGATAACCCTGTAGGCAAAAAACAAAAACAAAAACAAAAAAAAGCAACACAAACAAACAAAACTAAGCATACTTCCTTCTTCCTGGCTAATCTTCTTATGTCTTGTTTTCCTACCTGAGTGTTTTGAGGCCCATCTTCCTCTGCTGACCAGAAAGAGAAGTTTGAAGGTGGCTTTAGATAATGAAAAAACTCTGGATTTACAAAGACAAAAGCAAAAATCTGTATTTAGGTACAATTGTGGATAAATGTGTATTGTAATATATCTACTGCTCTCCATTGAGATATAGAACATTTCTATTACAGCTGAAATTTCTCAGGGCTCCTCTAGTTCACTCTTCCTCACCCCCACAATTTCCCTTAGCCCTTGGTGAAATGGATCTACTTCCAGTCACTGTAATTTTAACTTTCCTATAACTTCTTATAAAAGATAATTTAAAAATGGTGTGTGTGTGTGTGTGTGTGTGTGTGTGTGTGTGTATGCATGTGCTCTCCTGGCAGAAGACAGGAGCAGAATCTTAAAAATCCATATTGTTATGTATATTGGTAGTTTGCTTCTTTTTATTGTTAATTCTAATATTGTTAATTTTTTATTGTTAATTCTATTATATGAATATAACATTCATTATTAACTCAGATCTCAGTTAATTAGCACTTGGGTTACTTTTTAACTTCTGGCTGTTGGAAATGATCCTGCTATCAATATTCACTTAAAAGTTTTTAAGTACATAACTTTCTTTGTAAGTGTCTCAGATAAATACATAGGAGTGGAATTACTGCATTATAATGTAAGGACATATTTACATTTATAAGAAACTGCCAAACTGTTATTTGAAGTTGTACCATTTTGCTTTCTCATCAGTGTCTGAGTGTTTTAGTTGCTCCACATTCACACCAACACTGGTGTAGAAAGTTTGTCATTGTGATTAAAGTTTATCTTTCTCTAATGACTAATGCTAACGAGTACCTTTTTTGTGTGCTTTTTTTGGCCATTCATATTATCTTTTCTGTGGAAGTATTTGTTTAAATCTTTTGCCCATAAAAAAAAAAAAGGGACTTTAACGATTAGGCCATAAAAAATCAGTGTAGTTTTTGAGGCTGGGTGGTGGTGCATCTGCTTGAGTGCACATGTTACAGTGCACAAAGACCAGGGTTCAAGCCCCTGGCCCCCTATGTGTACCAGAATGATGCAAGGGCATGTTCTCCCTCTCTTCCCTGTGAAATAAATGAACTGTATCTTTTTTTTTTTTTTTTTTACTTCCTGAAATGTATCTTTTAAGGAAAAACTCTAGTGCAGTAATCTTCAATTCCTGTTTGATGAGCTTGCTTCTTTTTTGTTTTCCTGCAGTGTACTTTAATTTTATTTCATTATTTTTATTTGAGGTGTCTATTTTTTTAAAAAATTTTTTATTTAAGAAAGGATTAATGAACAAAAACATAAGGTGGGAGGGGTACAACTCCACACAATTCCCACCACCCAATCTCCATAACCCACCCCCTCCCATGATAGCTTTCCCATTCTCTAGCCCTCTGGGAGCATGGACCCAGGGTCGTTGAGGGTTGCAGAAGGTAGAAGGTCTGGCTTCTGTAATTGCTTCCCCGCTGAACATGGGCGTTGACTGGTCGGTCCATACTCCCAGTCTGCCTCTCTCTTTCCCTAGTAAGGTGTGTCTCTGAGGAAGCTGAGCTCCAGGACACATTGGTGGGGTCTTCAATCCAGGGAAGCCTGGCCAGCATCCTGGTGGCATCTGGAACCTGGTGATTGAAAAGAGAGTTAACATACGAAGCCAAACAATTTGTTGAGCAATCATGGATCCCAAGCTTGGAATAGTGGAGAGGAAGTGTTAGGGAGGTACCCACTGCAAACTTTAGTGTATTTCTGCTTTCAGGTATATATTTTGCAGTAGTTTATGGATACGTGTGCACATAAGCTCTCTCTCTCAGAAACTGGTGTATATCTAGGTTATGGGACTTTGTTAGAAAGTGAACTACCTGAGATGAAATTAGAGTGTACTATAAAAGGAAAGGTCTCACCCGAGTAATGAAGCTGAAGGGTTGTCATTCCACACGTGAAGTCTCTGGACACAGTCTGAGGTGAAGCATGTTGAGGTGGCAATTGTTGCATTGGTTAGGTTGTGATCGGCGGATGCAATATTATTTGGTTTGGATTGGGAGATGCATATGGGAATGTGGGCCCTATCCAAGGGTTCCAGGACTGGGGGAAGTAGGGGCTCTATAGTGGAGATGTGAGGTTCCTGCTGTCTTAGGGTTCAAAAAGACAATCGATAGTTAATGTTATCATCACATTATTTGTTAATTGGATTAACTTTGAAAAGTCCTTTTGTTATGGTTTGCTGTACAGTATCCAGTATGTTGTATATAGCTGTGCTATTGGATGCTTCTAATCTACTTGGTCTAGGCTTTTGAGAGAGTCCGCATATCAAATACACAGCCTATATATTAAAAGGATTCAGTTTGTGTTTTGAGAAACTTTGAGACAAACAATTGATTTTCCCCCTCTCATATTAATTAACTACTGATTTATATGTCTACATTTTGCTAGGAGTGTACATAAACACCATTCCCACCACCAAAGGACTGTGACCCATCCCTCCCGCCCACTCCCACCCCCCACTGGCCCAGGAAGCTGCATGTCTACCCCTCACCACTGGGTTTTTACTTTGGTGCCCTACTTGAGGTGTCAATTGTTTTTAAGACTGCATGTTTTAGGTGTTATGTTTCACACATGTTCTAAGTATGTGTTACCACAACACACCTACCAACATGGTGCAAACATCCTTCCATCACAGTCCACTGGACTCCCTCCACCCTTTAACCACTTCCTCCCTCCTCCTCAGTTAGTAGCCTTGGTTCTTCAGTCAGAATCTAGGGTTTTTTTTTTTCCTTTGCCTTATTTTTTTATATTTCACACATGAGTGCCTATATTTCCTTTTCTCTAACTTATTTAACTTAGAGGCTCCCCTCCTGTTCCATCCATGTTATAGTAGCAGACAAAATTCCATTTTTTTCAGCAGAAGAAGATCTGGGGTAGTGGGTTAGATTGTTATGTGGAAAACTGAGAATTGTTACACATGTACAAACTACTGTATTTTACTATTGACTGTAAACCATCAATCTTCCAATAAAGAAAAAAAGCCATTTTTTTTTACAGTTGAGTAGTATTTCATCCTGGGTGTTAATGGGTTCTATAGAAGTTGCCATTAGGTTTGTATCTAGATTCTAAGCTTACAGCTTGTTTTATTTTTAATTTTTTATATTTTATTTTATTTATTGGGTAGAAGCAGAGAGAGATGAAGAAGGAAGAAGAAGATGGGGAGGGAGAGCTGAAGACTTGCTAAACTGCTCATGAAGCTTCCTCCCTGTAGGTAAGGACCAAGGGCTGGAACCCAGGTTCTCGCACACTGTAATATGTATACTCAACCAGGAGCACTACCGTCTGGTCCCTACAGATTATTTTAAAGCAGGTAAATTTCAAGTTCTAAATACTCATCATTATGCTCCTTTTATACATTTTATATTTCTTAGGGGTTTTGCTACTTCCAAATGGAGTTTCTACTCCTTTTACAGAAACCCTTTTAGTGGGAGTTGGGCGGTAGTGCAGCGGGTTAAGTGCAAGTGGCACAAAGTGCAAGGACTGGCATAAGGATCCTGAATTGAGCCCCCAACTCCCCACCTTCACCTTCTGGTGGTGAAACAGGTCTGCAAGTGTCTATCTTTCTCTCCCCCTCTCTGTCTTCCCCTCCTCTCTCCATTTCTGTCTGTCCTATCTAACAATGGTGACATCAATAACAACAACAGTAGTAACTGCAACAACAATAAAAACAACAAGGGCAACGAAAGGGAAAATAAATAAAATTATTTTTAAAAAGAAACCCTTTTAGTATTACTTACAGGGTTAATTTAATAGTGATGAATTCTTCTAGCTATTGTTTATCTGAGAAGTTCATTATCACTCCCTCAAATCTGACTGATAAACTAGCAGGGTAAATTAGTTTTGGTTAAAGGTCTTTTTTCATTCAAAGTTTAATCATATTTTACTGGTTTGTACTGGATTTTTGTTGGAAAATACATTATCTTATGGGTAAGGTGTCCGTTATATTTGACTCTTTACTTTTTTTCTTATTGCTTTCAGGATTCTCTCCTTATCTTTGATTTTTGTTATTTTGATTACAAGGTATCTTGGTATGCATGTTTGGATTTATTTTGTTTGAAATGCTTTGATCTTCTTGTTTCAGGGTGTTTATCTCTCTCTTCAGTTCTTGATTATTATCTCTTCAAATAAGAATTCTATTCTCCTCTCTCCCATCTCCCTTTTCTGGAGCTGCTATGATGTGAATATTGTTCCTCTTAAAGCTGTCTCATACTTATTTTAAATGTTATCTTCATTATTTTTATTCTTTTTTGTTTGTTTGTTTTCTCTAACCTATCCTCAAATTCTCAAACTCACTGATTTAACATTCAACTTCTATCATTTTGCCATTTAATCCCTCTATTTTGTTTAAGTTCTTTTTTCCTTTTTTTTTTTTGTCACCTGAGTTACTATTGGGGATTTGGTGCCTATACAACTACACTGCTCCTGGCAGCTGCTTCTTTTCCCCCTTATTCTCCTCTTCTTTTGCTATAGGGTGAGAGACAAAGAGAGAAGAGAGAGAAGAGAAGTAGAGATACTGCAGCACTGCTTCACTATTCATGAAGCTTCCCCCCACCCCCACAGGCATATGTGGTGGCCAGGGGCTCCAACCTAGGTCCCCAGGCATAGTAATGAGTGTGCTGTATTGGGTAAGCCACCACGCAGTTCCCAACTCTGTTATTTAGCTCTATGCTTTCTATTTGGACTTTTCTCACACATTTCTGCTCCTGTTTAAGTTCTCTTCTCTTAATCTTAACAGTTCAGTGACCATTGTTAGGACTGTTGCTTTGAAGTCTTCTTTAGGAAGCTCCCATATCTCTATTGTATTTAGGGTTTTCCATAGACTTTTGTGTTTTTCAAAACAGATTTACTTATTAATGATAGAGCAGGGAGACACAACCAGAACATCACTCTGGCATATGTGATGCTGGGGATTGAACGCATGACCTCACACTTCAGAGCCTTATTCACTACACTTCCTGAGCCACCAAAAGAGCTTTTGAAAGATTTATTTTATTTACATTAAGTGAGTGGAGCTGGGTGAGGCAGGAGTAGTAGTAGTAAATGGAGGAAGAGGAGGAGGAGGGCAGGGTATTGCTTAGGTACAGGTGCTATAAAGAATTGAGCCTTATTACGACGTCAGTAACAACAACAATAATAACTACAACAATAAAACAACAAGGGAAACAAAAGGGAGTAAATAAATAAGTATTAAACCCTGAGCCACCTCCCCCAGTCTATGTTTTTGCCTTGACCAATCAGTGCAGGTAATTTCTCCTGTCTCATTATATCTGATACCCCTTGAGTGTCTGGACTAGAAGGTCTGTGTCTGAGTGGGTTTAGGTGGGGCCTGAGTTTCCCAGCAATGAGGACCAGCCACATCAGTGGCAGTAGTAGCAGTGGCTGCTCAGTGGGGTTATGCAAGACCTCAAAGATCCTCAGGGATTTGCCTCAAGAGTCTGTTACTACAGAAACTGAATTGCAGTACAGCATTCATCAGCACTGTTCTTAAAAAGGTGATGGGAGTTTACCAAAATGGCACCTGCCAATGACTCTGATCCTGATTTATAGTTTCTGTTCTTCTTCTTCTTCTTTTTTTTTTTTTTAAATGTATTTACTAATAAGAAAAGGGGGGCAGGGAGAAGAAAGCCAGAGCATCACTCTGGCACACACTTTGCCAGGTTAAACCAAGGACCTTATGCTTGAGAGTTCAACACTACCCACTCCCAATCCATACATTATAGTTTTGTGTTTTTTTTTTTACCTCCGGTTTCAGTATTTTAAAGGTAGGATCACACTATTGAGGTACTGGGCAGTAGGGAAACTCCCTGTTTCCAGAGCAAAAGTCTGGATATTAGCAACAGTTTTTTTTATGTGCATCTTGCTACTTCATGCATCAGGGCTTCTTCCTTGTTGGGGTCTTTTCTCTGTCTCCTCTTCACTTACATCCCTTTTTAAAAAAATTTATTTATTTATTCCCTTTTGTTGCCCTTATTGTTTTATTATTGTAGTTATTATTGTTGTTGTCGTCATTGTTGGATAGGACAGAGAGAAACGGAGAGAGGAGGGGAAGACAGAGAGGGGGAGAGAAAGATAGACACCTGCAGACCTGCTTCACCACCTGTGAAGCGACTCCTCTGCAGGTGGGGAGCCGGGGTTTGAACCGGGATCCTTATGCCGGTCCTTGTGCTTTGCGCCACCTGCGCTTAACCCGCTGCGCTACAGCCCGACTCCCTTACATCCTTTTTTATATCCCTCCCTATGAGAGTTCTTTTCATCAGGTGGTAGTGTGCTTTATTAATCCAAGTTTTGATGTAGATTTACTGTGCTCCCTGGAGGAAGTAAACATGGGTTCTTTCTACTTGGTCATCTTCATGCAATGAATATTTATTTATTAATTTATTCACTCAGTCATTTATTTATTACCAAAGCACTGTTCAACTCTGGCTCATGGTGGTGCTGGGGACTGAACCAAGGATCTTTGGTACCTCAGGCAAAAGGCTCATTGTATAACCTTTGTGCTGTCTCCTCAGACCTATGCTGTGCACTTTTAAAAACCAAGTTCTTGGGTCTGAGAGATGGCTCAGCAATAAAGAAGATGACATAGATGAAGAAAGTTCAAGGTTTGATCCCTGGCACTGCATATGCTGGAGTTGAGCAGGGTTGTGATCTCTCAAATCTATAAATATATAAATAAATAAACAAATCTTAAGAAAAATCAAGTTCCTACTAATTTTAAGTCTTCAGTCTCTCCCCACCAATGTTAGGGACTTTTAGGATTACCTGCAACAGGAGGACATGAGCTTCTACTTCCACGATTCTACATCAGTACTAACAGACTGGCTTCCCTTCACTCTGCCATCAACTAGTTCACCTCATTCAATTAATCAGTTTTGATTCACTGACTTGAAGAGGTTCAGATTTCTGGACTTTCCACATGGTAACTTCTTTCCTTTCTCCCTTTCTTTCTCTCTCTCTCTCTCTCCCTCTCCCTCTCTTTTCAGAGCACTGCTCAACTCTGGTTTATGGTGGTATAGGGGATTGAAGCTGGGACTTTAGAACCTCAGGTATGAGAATCTGCTTGCATAACCCTTATGCTATCTCCCCACCCGACATTGTAACTTCTTGCCTCCATCTCCTGCCATGTTTCCCTATGATTCCCAGTTCAAGTTCCCTAGTGTGAGAATCTGGTTTGACTTAGCTAGTCATTTCCTGTGTCACTGGTTGCTAGATAGCTCTCTGGTCAGATTCTCTTTTTGTCTGGTCAGTTCTGTCCACAGAGAATAGGATCTCATGGTTCAGATGTGCCCATGTGGGCTGCAGGGTTGGGAGTAAAGTCATTACCTTTGAAAGGAGTGTGAGCGGGTGGGTCCCATGATAGACACACTTCAGGCACTGTATACTTCCTGTGTAGAGAGCCTAATCCCTGACTTACACTGTGACCATAACACTACTCCTCATCCAACCCATGATCAAAGTCCAAGCTCCCTTACAGAACTGGTCATTTTATCTCCTGCTTTCCTTTTCACCCCTTTCTCTGCCCATTCAGTCAGAACTAAAAGGGTTCAGAAAAGTCATATATTCAGATTTAAAAATCTGGCAGGTGAGAAAACTATTGTCCAGAGGACTTAGTTATTTGTTCAAGTTCATTCAGAGGTAAATTTTTTATTAGTGGCTTACAAAATATGAGATTACAGGGGTATAATGTCACACCCATTCATGGCATGGATAAGTCACCACCAAAGTACTGTGTGCCACCCCCCACCACCACCCATAACCACCATAGTTCTCATGAGGTCTAAGACAGTGTCATTGTTTTTATTTGCAAGTTAATTTACATTAGTTATCTATAGTCCACATAGGATCTAGACCATCTGGTAGTTGTCTTTCACCTCTTATTTCACTTAGCATAATCACTTCCAGTTCCATTTATTTTGCTAGAAGCAAAATTTTATTTAATTAATTTTTGTGGGGGGATACAATGACATACTGAGGCAGAATTTAAATATAAGCCTCCTGATATCCTATCCCTAAATTAATGCTTGTTTTCCCCACTAACTTGTACCTGGCTCTTCCATGCATGACTAGTCCTTACTACCACTGGGGTTTGTTGGGGTCAAGAAACTGTTACTAGGATAGTGGAGGCAGGCAGGGTCAAGAGATGGGTAGACACTATTATCCAGCTTAAACTATGAGGAGCAGGTGTACCATCTCATCCAGAACTGGGCTTTAGGACTTAGTGAGTAGGTTCCAGGAGGAGGGATTCTATAAGATGAGAGGTACAGAAACAGTGGATATATTTCACTAGAGTCAGAAGCAATGGGTCTATATGAATTTCCTGTGGCTGCTATAACAAATGACCACAAACTGGGTGGTTTAAATCAGCAGAAATAGATCCTCTCCTGGTCTGGAAAGCCAGAAGTCTGGTATCAGCAGGATTCCACTCTGTCCTGAGACTTCAGGAAAGATCTGTTCCTGGTCTCAGTGACTAGTTGTTCCTTGGCTTGGGTCACATTGCTCTAACCTCTACCTCTGTCTTCACCTCTCCTCCTCTGGTTATATATGTTTCTCTGCATCTCTCTCTCTCTCTCTCTCCTTATAAACTTAGCAACTTTTAAATTATTTTAATGAGAGAGAGATAGAAAGAGAGAGAGAGAGAGAGAGTAAGAGAGAGAAAGAGAGAGAGAGGTAGAAAGGAAGATACGGGGAGAAAGACCAGAGCACTGCTCAGGTCTGGCTTAAGGTGATACTGGAGACTGAATTTGGGACCTTGAAGCACCAGGCATGCAAGTCTTTTGCATAACCATTATGGTATTTCTCCAACTCTCTCTCTCTCTCTCTCTCTTTCAGTGGATCTGGGGCCTTAAGCATTTGGGATTGCTCTATTCTTGAGCCAACTCCTCCCCCTCCCCCAAAAAGGGAGTGAGAGAGGTGGGAAGAGAGAGAAAGGGGGGGGGGGAGGGAGAGAGAAGGCGCTCATAGCATTGGAGCTTCCCCTAGTGTCAGGGCTCAAACCTGGGCTGCACATGTTGAAAGGTATCTGCTCTATCCAGTGAGACATTTCTTTGGTCCCCTCCTATTTCTCTTTTATAAAGATTTGGGGGAGTCGGCGGTAGCGCAGTGGGTTAAGCGCAGGTGGCACAAAGTGCAAGGACTGGTGTAAGGATCCCGACGACATCAATAACAACAACAATAATAAAAAAACAACATGGGCAACAAAAGGGAATAAATAAGTAAATATTAAAAAAGATTTGGACAATTCAGGATATGGTTTTCTTCATAAGTCCTCAGGTTTTTAAAAATTATTTTTTAATATTTCTTTCTTTCTTTCTTTTTTCCTTTTGTTTTCCTTTTTTCCCAGCAGTGATAATTCTTAAGAAGTCCTGGTCTGGGCATGCCAAGGGTTTTTGATCCAAATTAATGAATGACTCTGGGCATTTGTTCATTCATTCATTCATCCACTCATTTGTTTGTTTAGTCACCAGGCAGTATTAAGAATCATCATCTTGGGGGTGGGTAAATAACATAATGGTTATGCAAAGAGATGCCCATGCCTGGGGCTCCATAATCTTAGGTTCAATCCTCTGTGCCACCATAAGCCATAGCTGAGCAGTAAGAATCATCTGTGGGGCTGGGGACACAGCATAATGGTGATGCAAAAGAATTTCATGCCTGAGACTCCAAGGCTACAGCTTCAATCCCCAGGACTACTGGAAGTCAGAGCTGAGCAGTGCTCTAGTTTCTTTCTTTCTTTCTTTCTTTCTTTCTTTCTTTCTTTCTTTCTTTCTTTCTTTCAGAATAAATAAAGGGCAGGGGAGATAGCTTAATGGTTATACAAACATACTCTCATGCCTGAGAGTCCCAGGTTCAATCCCTGTACCACCATAAGCCAGAGCTGAGTAGTGCACCGGTTAAAAACAAACAAGAACCCCTCCCCAAAACATCTGTGTCTCTTTGGGGAGTATTCCTTCTATCTCTGAACACCAGTTCTAAGTACTTGTCACCTGGACTGCTGCCCTTTGACTGCATACATGTAACTGATGCTCACTGGTTAGGGCAGAGGCCTGGCCTCACTTTTCTCCAGCTGAACTAGGTGATTTGCTGCCTGTGAGGTCTCTTTGCTTCCAGGTGTCTCTGCTCCAGGAACAGAGGCTCCAGGCCAGATTGAAGTGTGTGTGTGTGTGTGTGTGTGTGTGTGCGTGTGCGCGCGCGCACGCGCACGTGTGTGTGTGTGTGTGTGTGTGTGTGTGTTCCTGCGCGCACACACACACAGAATGGCCCCACTCTAACTCCACAGGTCTGCTGATCAACTCCAGAGCAGGACAGAACTGGAGGATCCTAGATCACAGGCTGTCAGCCTTGTTTGCCACTGTTCTGATGAAGAAACAGGGAGCCACAGAGTCCTGTCCCCTTGTAACTGATGGGGGTCCAGCATCTTTGCTTCCTGGACTTTGGAGGCCTGCAAACTTATCCTGAGTGGTCCTCTGGCCAGGAATCTGGCTGCTGCGAAGGGGGCTGGAAGGCCTTTCTGCACTAGGCATGGCCATGGGCGTGGCAGTGGGGGTAGGGAGCAGCTGCCTGCCCAGAGAACATTGTCTTTAAGTAATTTTGATCTCTTTTGAGTCAGGCTCTATTCTCCTCCTCCATCTAGGGGGGATTACCCTGCGGGGTGGGGGGTGGGGGGTGGGGAGTGGGGGGTGGGGGGTGGGCAGGGAGGATGGAGAGGGAAGAGAAGAGACAATCCCAAAGGCTCGTTTTAGGGTCTCATTTTCCAACCTTCCTTGGCAGTCGGGGTCTCAGGAGTGGCCTGGGTGGTGTGTGTGTGTGTGTGTGTGTGTGTGTGTGTGTGTGTGTAACGCTCATCCTAACTCATGAAATCCGTGCATTTGCGGGACTCTAGGCGCCCAAGAGCACATCCCCTGGGTTTGGGTTCAAGGAGAGGTGGAGGCGCAGATGGCTAGAAATAGTTTGGTCCCTCCCCTCACCTCCCTGGCGCCACCTTGCCCCCTTGCTTTGATGCGCACCAGACTGTTTCCAATCTTGCGTAAAGAGTAGCTTACAAACAATCCATCTAGGTTGACTCTGAGATAAGACATTCCGCAGAGCAGACTTGCGTACCTGGATCTTCTGGCTGATAAATTCTGTTTAGAGGCCTGGGGCAGTTATGGTCATTACATGGGGCAGGAGAGTACGGTGTGGGGGGGCAACCCTCCTATCTCTCCTGCAAAACACTGTGCTGTGCACTTCATGACACCACGCCCCCCCTCCATCGAGGTGGTAAAGCTCCCAGAGTCACATCCCCCCCCCTTTTTTTTGTCTTGGGCTTTTTCCCATCAGCCGAATAGGGACTCCCCGCCGCCTTTCAGAAGTCGTGGGGCCTAGAAAGGGAAGGTGCGGGATGGGCGACACAGCGGTGCTCTGCAGGCTCCTGCCCCCCCCCCCCCCCCGCCAGCTCTTGAGTCTGCGGGGCCCACAGCCGGGCAGGTGGTGGTGCAGGCGTGCAGCTGGGCAGGTAGCTGGCGGGCGCCACCCTCGTCGCGGGTAGACACCGGCTTTTTGTTACCTGCCCGAGCGTGCACTGGCTACGAGTGCTACGTGCTGCGGGCCAGCCGCGGGGGGAGGGGGGGTAGGCAGGCAGGCGGTGGTCTGGGCTAGGGGCGAGCTCTGCCCCTCCTCCTCCATCACCAGCTGGGCCTGGGGCCTTTCAGAGCGGGCCCTGGTGCCCCTCGTTCACCCAGCCCTTTCCCTGCGCGCTATTTCCATGCACTCCTCTACTACCTAGCTCCTCCAGAAGCCGGTCGGAGTTCAGGTGATGCCTTTGTATTCTGTGCACCCCAAAGCCCAACTCAGAGCTGCTTCTGGGAAATCTCCTTTGATTCCAGGTTTTAGTCACTGTCCCCCAGGCACCCTTTTTGCTCTGATGAGCCCATGGAGACTTGGCAGATGGGGGGTGGGGACCAACTCACAGCCTGGATCAGGTGGGATCCCCTCATACAAATGATTTCCATGGTTGGAGGGTGGGGTGGGTAGGTGGGTAGGGAGATGAAGTGGAAAAAGGCGTGCAGGACCTCCTTGGGTACATTTGTATTAAGTAAAATGGTTCATTTTCAAGATATGAAAGGTTAGAGAAAGACACGTGTTATCTTAGTTTTTCATCCTCCCTCATGACCGTGCTTGGCCAGAACCTCTGCATCTGGGGTTTCTCTGTTTCTTTGCTTGAACTGTTCCTTCTGGGTACACAAACATAAACCTGACCCACCCATGCTTCAGTTCTCTGGGAGAAGACATGTCTGATGCTTAGGGCCTGCAGTTGCAGGCTTCTGACTTTTCTGCCTGGTGCTTTGAAGAAGGTCTTGCAAGACAGTGAAATGCTAGTCTTCTCAGGAATGGTTCCTGGTTTGAACTCAGTTCTAGGAAGACATCAAACATCAAAATACAACAACAGAACAACAAAGCTCTTTCTTCTATGCAACCCCCCCCCCCCCAGCTGCTCTCCATTTCTGTACTGTCCCCCTTTGGGCCAGGGCAGGGTGGGACTGGGATTCCTGCTCTGGGGCTGGGTTAGCCACTAGGTCCCCAGTGGCTTTGGGCCTCCTTGATGAATTTTGCAGGGAGAATGTACAGGGTGTGGCAGTGGGTGAGGTAGGAGCCAAAGGAATGTGGGACGATGGGAGGGGAAGCTCACCGAAGGTGGAAAGGGTCGTGAGACTACGCTTTCCCAGGGTTCATCATCTCCAGGGCTAGTTTGAATGACAAAGGTTCCCTGGGGAGCAAAAGAAAGCTGCAGAGGATGGGAATGGGAGAGGAAAGGGTCAGAAGGGCGGGGAGGAAACTCCCCCCCCCCCACTCCCATCTGCAGCGGCCCTTTCAAGTCCTCCTAAACCCGTTAACAATAAGAGGAACTGACTTCTGGACATCACCGGGAAAGGACGATTAACGTAATTCTCGAGGAAATACAAAAACTTTGTGAAAAACCTTAGAAACCCCAAAGCACAAATAAAAAGGAGATTCCGGCTTTTCTTACACATAGATAGGTGGTGATAAAAACAATACAAACACCAGCTGTTGGTAAGGGGAAGGGGGTGGCCCAGAACCTCTTCGTGGCAGGCAGAAGAGACCAGTTGTAGGAACTTTCAGCAGGGTCATTTTACAGTGTATACCAGAGCTTTTCAAAGACTTATACTTTGATTTAGCAATTTAACTTTCAAGATGCATCTTAAAATCAAATATTCCCCCACCCACTCAGTCCAGCCTTATTTAAACTGGAGAAAAATGAGGATCCGATAAATGTTCAATGACAGGGAATTTAGTTAGGTTATGGTGAGATTATAGGTGGATGACTATGACCATGCAGAAATTAAATATCATGCTTTTAATGAATTCTAGATTTTTTTTTTAAACCACCCCTCCTCCAAGCATTGCTCAGCTCTGGTTTATGGTGATGAGGCGAGGGGTGGGGATGGGGGGATATTGAACCTAGGATTTTGGAGCCTCAGACATGAGAGACCCTTTGCATAACCATTATACTATTTTCCCCACCAATTCTAACTTTTTGTTTGTTTGTTTGTTTGTTTTCTAGGGATTGAACCTGGGACCTTTGGTGCCTCAGGCATGAAAGTCTTTTTACATAGCCATTATGCTACCTCACCAACCCACTCCAGAATTTTAAAGATATGGCAACACTGAGGTCCAGGAGGTGGCTTAGTGGATGGAACATTGGATTCTAAGGCATGAGGTCCATAGTGTGATCTATAACATCACAGTGCCAGAGTGATGATCTAGTTCTCTCACTCATTAAATAATAAATAATTCTTAAAAACAAAATAAGGGAACACACTCCAGATATACTGGTAAGTGAAAAGAGGAAGTTATAAAACAGCAGGACTCCTATTTTATACAATGTCTATATAAATATGCATAATAGCTACCATTTATAGTGTTGGACTGGGTACTTCAATGTTTGCCAAGAACTTTACCCATTCTGTCACTGAAGTATCACAGCACTTTGCAAGGGAGACTTTTCTAACTGTCAGAGGTGGGAGTGGGTGACTGAAAGAAAATTCATCACAATGTTCACAAATGAAAAAAGATTATAGCCCCTGTCTCTGCGACTCCCTGTTCCCAAGAATCTACTTCCAAATGGGGGATATATTTTTAACTTTTCTGCTTTTTACTTTCCATTCTTTTCCAAATTTTTAAAATTAAATTAATAAAATCATTGGAACATGTCTAGTCCAAATATTATTTGTTCAAAAGTATCTTCAGGATCTCCACTATTTGGGGTGGGTGGCAAATTTCTCTTTGTATCAATTTACTTCTATAGCAAACCACAAACTAGGGAGCTTTAATTAAACAAAAAATTACTGTTATATAGACTGGGAATATGAAAGCAAGGAGTTGGCAGGTTAGCTTCTTCAGGAAGTTGTGACCTTTCTTTCAGTCCAGACCTTTCTCTTAGTTTCTGCTAACCTCTGATATTCTTTGTCTAGTTTCTCCCTGTGTTTCTTCACATCATCTTCTGCATATTTGTGTCCAAATTTCCTCTTTATAGAAGGATAACAGTTATGTTGGATCAGGGCTTACCCAAATAACCCCATTTTGATTTCACTACTTTTTAAAAAATTTCTTTATTGGGGAATTAATGTTTTACATTCAACAGTAAATACAGTAGTTTGTGCATGCATAACATTTCCCAGTTTCCCATATAACAATACAACCCCCACTAGGTCCTCTGTCATTCTTCTTGGACCTATATTCTCCCCACCCACCTACCCCAGACTCTTTTACTTTGTTGCGATACACCAATTCCATTTCAGGTTCTACTTGTGTTTTTTTTTTTTTCTGATCTTGTTTTTCAACTTCTGCATGAGAGTGAGATCATCCCATATTCATCCTTCCATTTCTGACTTATTTCACTTAACACAAATTTTTCAAGGTCCATCCAAGATTGGCTGAAAACAGTGAAGTCATCATTTTTTACAGCTGAGTAGTATTCCATTGTGTATATATACCACAACTTGCTCAGCCACTCATCTGTTGTTGGACGCCTGGGTTGCTTCCAGGTTTTGGCTATTACAAATTGTGCTGGCAAGAACATATGTGTACACAGATCTTTTTGGATGGATGTTTTGGGTTCCTTAGGATATATCCCCAGGAGAGGAATTGCAGGATCATAGGGTAGGTCCATTTCTAGCCTTCTGAGAGTTCTCCAGACTGTTCTCCATAGAGGTTGGACCCATTTACATTCCCACCAGCAGTGTAGGAGGGTTCCTTTGACCCCACACCCTCTCCAGCATTTGCTGCTATTACCTTTTCTGATGTATGATATTCTCACAAAAGTAAAATCTCATTGTTGTTTTTATTTGCATTTCTCTGACAATCAGAGACTTGGAGAATTTTTTCATGTGTTTCTCAGCCTTTTGGATCTCTTCTGTGGTGAATATTCTGTCCATGTCCTCCCCTCATTTTTGGATGGGGTTATTTGTTGTCTTGTTGTTGAGTTTGGCAAGCTCTTTATATATGTTGGTTATTAAACTCTTGTCTGATGTATGGCATGTAAAGATCTTTTCCCATTCTGTGAGGGGTCTCTTGGTTTGGTTAGTGGTTTCTTTTTCTGTGAAGAAGCTTTTTAATTTGATGTAGTCCCATAGGTTTATACTTGCCTTAGTCTTCTTTGTAATTGGATTTGTTTCATTGAAGATGTCTTTAAAATTTATGTGGAAAAGAGTTCTGCCAATATTTTCCTCTAAGTATCTGATAGTTTCTGGTCTAACATCCAAGTCCTTGATCCATTTGGAATTTACTTTTGTATTTGGTGAAATACAGTGATTCAGTTTCATTCTTCTGCATGTTTCAACCCATTGTTTCCAACACCATTTGTTGAAGAGACTCTGCTTTCCCCATTTAATATTCTGGGCCCCTTTGTCAAAGATTAGATGTCCATAGGTGTGGGGGATTTCACTACTTTTTTTTTAAAAGTTGTGTCTTTTTAAGTATTTATTTTTTAACTTGATAGGAAAGAAGAGAAACTGAGGGGGGAAGGGGAGATAGAGAGGGAGAGAAAGAGAGAGATACCTACAGCAATGCTTCACCATTTGCAAAGCTTTTTCCCTGCAGGTGGAGACTGGGAGCTTGAACCTGGGTCCTTGTGCATAGTAATGTGTATGCTTAATCAGTTAAAACACTGCCCAGACCCTTTAAAAATACATATTTTTACTTTATTTATTTGTTTTAGAGGGAAATTAAGAGGGAATGGAGAGATAGGGAGGAAGGGAGGGGGGAAGAAGAAAGGGAAAGAGAGAGGGAAAGAGAGAGAGAGACAGACAGAGAGAGAGAGAGAGAGAGAGACCTCTAGCACTGCTTCACTACTTGTGAAGCTTCCCTCCTACAGGTAGGGACTGTGCACACTGTAACATGTGCTTGCTAATGGATCTGCTACTACCTGGCTCCTAACTTGATTACTTCTGTAAAGATCCTATTTCCATATAAGGTCTCCTATGCTAGCCTCTCTAGGACTAAAAGAAACTCCCAAGTCTGAATGAAAATAGTAAAACTCAGTGCTGTCTCTGTCACAGGGAACCATGCACACACATAATAATAATTCACATCAGCTCAGTTTTTCTAGAGAACTGCTTGGCAATGCCTAATACAAGCCACACACCCAAGTGTAACCTTCAGGAAAATGAAGCCATTTTGGAGTATATATTTAAAAAAATAATAATGGTAAGGGGGCAATACTTTTTCTGCATAAAGATTTTTTTTAATTGCCATCAGGGTTATAGCTGGGGCTTGGTGCCAGCACTATGAATCCACCACTCCTGGCAGCCATTTTATCCTTTTCTTTTCTTTTTTTTTTTTTTTAATTGGATAATGTAAAGAGAAACTAAAAGGAAGGGGTGATAGGGAGAGAAAGATAGATACCTACAGACCTTCACCACTCATGAAGTGTTCCCCCTGCAGGTGTGGGGGCTTGAATCTGATTCCTTGTGCTTGGTAATTGGGTGCACCACTGTCCAGCCCCCTCTATAAAGATGTTTTGAGCCATAAAGAAGAGTAGAAATAAAAGGACAATTGATCAGTAAGTATAAACATGGCGGTGTGGCACATGTTTATAATCTAGCACAATTCAGCAAGTGTTAGAGCACATGTCTGCATCTGAACTCTACCTTGGGAAAATGAGGCTCTCTGGTTTTTTTTTTTAATTTAAATATTTTATTTATTTTTAGTGAAAGAAGGATACAGAGAGAAAAATACACAGAGAGAGCTACCAGGGCACTGCTCAGCTCTGGCTTATGGTGGTGCTGGGGACTGAACCTGGGGCTTTGGAGCCTCAGGCTTGAAAGTATTTTGCATCACCATTATGCTGTCTCCCCAGCCCTGTTTGTTTGTTTTTTACAGAGCACTGTTCAATTCTGGTTTATGGTGATGCTAGGGACTGAATCTGGGACTTTTGGTTTCTTAGGCATAAAAGTCTTTTTGCACAAGCATTATGCTACCTCCCAAGACTAAAAATAAAGTATGTAGACAGGCAAGTGAAGAATCATCACATAGTGTGTGGGGGTTGTGTGTGATGAGAAGAATGGGGAAAGGTGCACATGGAGGGGTTAACTCCATGTGAAGTAGGATCAAATCTTACTGTAGGAGCAGATACCTGATTTGGCTGTAGGTAGATGTTGAGAAGAAAAAGAGATTTTCTATTTAGTAAGAACTATCTAGATAGGTTTTGAGTGCTTACAAAAACCAAACCAAACCAAACAAATTCCAAGTGTGACTGGAGGTTGGGCTGATAAGTGAAGTCAATAAAAGTAGAATCCAAAAGGGGATCCGATTATCAAGGACTTTGTAGTTTGTGTTTCTGCCAGCAAAGGTGGGAAAGCAACAAAAATCATTAAACCAGTGAGCTAAAGCATCTTCTTAATGATTTAAGAATCTCATAAGGCCACTGGAGAAATGGCTTAACTGGTATAGCATTGGACTTTTGGGCCTGAGGTTTCCGGTTCTGTCCTTGGTGCTTCGTGTGCTAGAGGGAGCGTTATTAACTCTCTTTCTCATATATATAAAAAAATAGGGAGTTGAGCGGTAGTGCAGTGGGTTAAGCGCACATGGTGTAAAGCACAAGGACAGCTGTAAGGATCCCAGTTCGAGCCCCCGGCTCCCTGCCTGCAGGGGAGTCGCTTCACAGGCAGTGAAGCAGGTCTGCAGGTGTAAAAAAAATAAAATAAATATTTTATACATTAATATATATGTAATATAGCAGTGCGGAGAATGAGGTGGAGAGGCTAAGTAAAAGAGAGACCTAGACAGTGATGTCTGGGATGGAGAGAATGGCCAATCACTAAGTACTTAGGAGTTAAAAGGGACAGCATTTGGTGGTGGATAGGTTGTCAAAGAGAGGCAGGTTTGTGGCTGGTAGTGCCAGCTATTGTCTAAGGAACACCAAAGGATAAGAACCCAAATGATAGGTGAGGGATTAGGTGAATAGGATTTTGGATCTGAAAAGGGTTGGAGGAAGAAGAGGAGGTGTACCAGGCTAAGCGTATATAATGTGAAGCTCAAGAATCCTGCTTTGAGACCCTGGTTCCCCAGCTGCAGGGTGGTTGCTTCAGGAGTGGTGAAGCAGATCTGCAGGTGTCTATCTTTCTCTCTTCTGTCTTCCTCTCTTTCTACCCACCCCTTCTCAATTTATCTCTGTCCTATCCAGTCAAATGGAAAAAAATGACCACTAGGAGCAGTAGATTCATAGTGCTGGCTCTAATTCCAGCAGTAACCCTGGAGGCAAATTAATTAATTAATTAATAAAATAAATATTAAAAATTAAAAAAAAGTAAAGTCTCATTGGGGTAGAAAAATCAGGGAAAGATCCATCTTATAGAAGCTCGAGACAGTGAGAGCAGAAAGGGAATTATGAGCAACAGTATAAGAGTGCCTGATTCTAGATGGGGCTTCAAAGGGACTTCTTCCTGTTGGAGGTAGAGGCTCCTCCAGGTCCTCTTGGCGCTTTGCCTCTTTATTTGAAGCTTTGTGTAACCCTGATACCTTTCTGGTTCTGGTTTTTTTCCTCTACTCAAGGGGCATCATAATTTGATCTGCCCTCCAGCAATGTTTGAGCTTTTCATTAGAAACTAGAGAAAGTGTTTTATGAGCTGCCCCAAGGATGATCTCTGATTCAGTTCTGTAAAGTCTTGGGCTCTTTTAGAAGTTAGGTTGGTTATGTTTTCTCTTGTCTTTGATAGCTTCTTGACTTACTCTTCACTCTTCCAATTATACCTTTGTTCCAACTTGTTTCAACAGTCTTGTTTCACAGTCAGGCCATGACGGGGCCCTTTCTGGGATTTACTGAGTCATCCTTACAGCACTGATTTATTGAAGGCAACTTTTTTTTTGCATCTTCTAGATCCTTCCTCTTCCCTACCTTCTTCATAAAGAGACTCTGATATTTACTTTATTTATTTCCTTATGGCTCTCATTTCACAGCTCCTGGACTGACTTTTCATTCTGTTTACTTCAGAGAAAGAGAGACCACATCACTGGAGCTTCTCCTAGTGCTGAGGAATTCACATGAGGTGAATTCAGAATTTGAACCTGGGTTTAGTACATGGCAATGCATGCACCCAATCTGGTGAGCTATCCCTCTACCTTCCATCATATTTTACAAAAATTCCTTTTTTCCAGCAGGTCTCTCTCTAGGGACTCCATCCATCTTCATTTATTATTTAAAAATATATTCTATTTGTTTTGTTTTAATGAGAAAGAGAGATACAGAGAAGAGAAAGAAAGAGACTGAGACCAGAGTACTGGCTTATGGTAGTGTAGGGGATTTAACCTGACACCTTGGGGCCTCAGGCATGGACATCTTTTTGCAGAACCATTATGCTACCCCCCACTTGCATTTATTCTTAATCAAATATCTCAGATAACTAGCTATGTTTCTTTACCTCACTTTGGTTATCTAACTCTTTGAAGTCTGGCTTTCACTCCCACCTCTCTGCTGAAACTCTTTGTAATGGTCACGGTATAGGGTTGAATGTGGATCCCTCAAGTAATATGTCCATGCCTTAATTCTTGGAACCTGTGAATGTGAACCTATTAAAAAAAATTTTTTTTGCAGGTAGAATAAAATTAAAAGAAATGGGAATGAGATCATCGTGAATGTAGGGTGGGTTCTAAATACAATGACAGGTATCTTCTTAAGAGAAAGGCAGGTGGAAATTTGGGGCTGAGACAAGACAGGAAGGCCCTGAGAATACAAAGGCAGAGCTTAGAGTTACATAGCTATAAATCAGGAAGCACAAAGAAGCTGAGAAAAGTATGAAACAGTTTTCCCTGGAGGCTCAGCAGGAGGTAACCCTGACAACACCTTAATTTCAGATTTCTGGCCCCCAGAACTCTGAGACAATTACTTTTCTGTTGTTTTAAGTCAACCAATTTGCAGTAATTTGTTATGGCAGCCCAGGAAACAAATTCAGTGATAGTAACAGCAGCCAACCTTTATGGAGGGCCTCCCTTTTGCCTAGCATATGAACAATGTCATTTAATTTCCTCCATCAACCCATGAAGTGGACATGCAGTATTAAAGAAAATGTAAACACAATCCATTATTGAGAATTTTGCCATGCCTTTGGCATTTAAAATTGAACTTTCCACTCAAATAGTTTGTTTTATTATGTTTTTTCTCTCTCTCACTCTCTTTTTAAATAGATGAGTGACCTACAGAACAAACATATAGATACTCTGCCTAAAGTTTCACAATGACTCTATAGTGAAACAAGGATTCTAACTCTAGTGGTTACTGTGAGTTTCCTTAACAATTTTGCATTTCTTCTCAGGTCACTGGTGTAAATGGAGCCAGAAGATTGATGGGAGACCTGAGCCAGATGTGAATTTTTCAGTTGAAGTGACAAAAGTATCAAGGGCCTTGTGAATTTGGCTGGAAAAGCTTTGGAGTTGGTAGAGTAGGTCTGGTCTGAGAAGCAGGGAGGACGATATTGGAGATCTTGATAATCTCATAAAGCAGATGCTTCTGCATGCCACAAGAGAGAGATGTCCTTGGCCAGTCAGGGGACAAAGGATCCCAGGACTGGAATAGATCTGGGTGGGGGTAAGATTTAGTTGTGGTCACGAGAGGCAAATAACAGGCTGCTCTAAGAGTTCAAAGGGTTGAAAGATCTCTCTGTGCTGGTTATAAAGTAAATGGAATCTAAAATGGCTCTTGAAAAACAGATAAGTGATAACAGATATGAAAGCAAGAATGGTTCCATAGCAAGTACAGAAAGGGCAAAGACACAGAAGGATAAAATCATGAGGCTATTTAGCTTATTAATTATTTCACTATAGGGCATAGGAAAGGAATGATGAGGCTTGAGTTCTGAAAGTATCGGGCCAGGGGTGCTTGGCTTATTCTTTATTCCTCAAGCCATTTCTCTGTTTCAACTTGTTCCAGCAGTCTTATTCCACTGTCAATTTGTGATGGATCTATCCTGGGATTTATAGTGTCATCCTTACAACAATGATATCTGTGCTCATTAGTGATTTACCCAATAGTGTATATACATCACCACATGCAAGGACCTGGGTTTGAGTCTAGAACCACCACATGGGAGCATCTTTGGGGAGAAGTACCACAAGTGGTGTAGAGGTACTGTAGTGTCTCTCCTTCTATCTTTATCACTTTATTAGAGGGACAATAACAATGGAGTATTTGTCCACCAAGTCTGGTCATTCTTAAAATCTTGCTTAGGGAGTTGAACCAGTTCTTCCTACTATAGCCCAGAGAACTAGGACACCCTCAATGTGTAGAGGATTTTGCCACCCTATGTGTAGGCAATTTACAGAATAGATTAAAGGAATATGGGTAGGGTCATAGCACCTGACACAGAAAGAATGCTGAGAAGAGCTCAGGAGAGAACCACAATTCCTACTCTAGGCTTGCTATTTGCATACAATGGGAATCTATGGAAATGTTCTTAGCTCAAAGAAGTGCTCCTGGCAGTCCCAAAATGTGTGACAGAGGTGTGAGGGTGAGATGAGGGATGAAAAGCAGGAGACTGTGCAGTAGAGTAGGGGGATTGGAAGGACACAAAGGAGATGACCCGATGAAAGAATGTGGCAGAGTTTGAATGTACAGGATTTGACAACTGAATCTGCAGGAGAGAAGGGTAAAGTGAGGAGAATAGTGAAAAGACTGCATTTCTTGGGTGAGAACTAACACCTTCAGGATGTGTCTTATTCAGGATGTGTCCTCAGAAAAGGGACAGTGTGTACTACACAGGTCATAAAACCTTTTCTGGATATTTGTCATCTGGGGTTCTCTATCTCTGGCTTCCTTAAAAACTGTGCTTATCTACATTGGCATGACTCTCACCCCATATTGGCAGGTAGGAACAATTATTATTCATATTTAGAAATGGAAAAACAAAAACTCAGAGAAGCTGAACTGTGGGCCAAGTGTCACACAGCTAATTAGTGGAGATTGAATCTTTTTAACAAAGCACTTTTTCTGAGTTCTATTTACTTGCACGTGCCACATGATCTCCCTGAAGTCAATAAATGCTTGCAACAGTTCTGGGTACATGCCCAGGACTATAAGCTTCTGAATAATGTTTGCACATGACTGTGTGGTCCTTGAGAGCACTTTGAGAGTCAGAGACAGATAGTACAACCATTTGACAGATGATTAGACTAAGATCTAGGATTTGAAGTGGCTTATGCAGTCACTTAGCTGGTTTCTGCCACTTGCCTTGAAATTGCTTTCTCTGGTCTTAGCCACCTTGCATGCTGTTGTCAGCAGAGAGACCAGAGACAAGGTTAGAGCTGATGGAGTCTGAAGAGGAATAGTGACTAGGAGAAGAAAAGAGGATGATGAAAGCTCTAACCTTGGTTCCTGGCTGGCACGTCCTCTCTAATCCTGTGTTCTGACAGTGCTTGTTCCTTTTTCTTTCTTCCTTCCTTCTTTTCCTTCCTTTCTTTCTCTTTTAACAATGTTTTTATGTATTTATTATTGGATAGAGACAGAGAGGAATTGAGAGAGGAGAAGGAAACAGAGAGGGCAAGAGACAGAGAAACACATCTTGCTCCACCACATTCTTCTTCTAGCGTTTGCCCTTCTTCCATAGCCAGTCAACAGCGTCAGGTTGAGCCTGATGTAAAGTTTCGAGACCTCCTTTGAATCTGGAGAGGTGGCAGTCATTGACTATGTGGGTCATAGTCTGTCTGTAGCTGCAGGGGCAGTTCGGGTCGTCTCTGACTCCCCAGCGATGGAACATAGCGGCGCACCAACCATGGCCTGTTCGATAGTGATTGAGGAGGGCCCAATCATAACGTGCTAGGTCAAAGCCGGGTTGACGCTTGCAGGGGTCTGTGATGAGGTGTTTGTTCTTGACCTCAGCTGACTGCCAACTCTGTTTCCAAGAGTCTGGAACAGAGAAGTTCAGTGTAGGCGTAGGGGACCAGATTGGGTGACGAGACGTCAAGCGTTGGACAGGGTGGGCGAAGATATCCGCGTATATTGGCAGGTCCGGTTGAGCGTAGACGCGGGAAATGAACTTAGATGATGCCGCATCCCGACGAATATCTGGCGGGGCGATGTTGCTAAGAACTGGCAGCCATGGAACTGGGGTGGAACGGATGGTTCCAGAAATTATCCTCATGGAGGAATATAATTTGGAATCGACCAAGTGGACATGGGGGCTACGGAACCATACTGGGGCACAGTATTCTGCAGTGGAATAGCATAATGCCAGAGATGATGATCGTAGTGTGGAAGCGCTCGCGCCCCATGAGGAGCTGGCCAGTCTTGCAATGATGTTATTCCTCGCGCCCACCTTTGCTGCAGTTTTTATGAGATGTTTGTGAAATGACAGAGTGCAATCGAGAGTAACACCAAGATAGACTGGCTGGGCTTCATGCCGGATTCTTGTATCGTCAAGCTGCACATTAAGCTCACGCGAGGCCGAGGCATGGTGTAGATGGAAAACAGATGATACCGTTTTTGCAGTGCTAGGGATTAGTCGCCATTTTTTACAGTAATCAGATATCAGAGACATGTCTTTCGTGAGTGTTTCCTCGAGGATGTCGAACTTTGATGCCTGAGTTGCACAGCAGATGTCATCGGCGTAGATGAACTTCCTTGAAGAAGTTTCTGGGAGGTCATTGATGTAAATATTAAATAACGTAAGAGCCAGAACAGAGCCCTGGGGGAGGCCACTTGAGACAAGTCTCCATCTGCTAGACTTGTCACCCAGATGCTCCCAGAATCTTCTGTTTTGGAGAAGAAACGATATAGTGTTGGCCACCCATGGAGGCAGGCATCTTGAGACCTTGACTAGGAGAGCACGGTGCCAGACCGTGTCATAGGCTGCTGTGAGATCAACAAAGACAGCACCCGTCTTTAAATTCTTCTGGAATCCATTTTCAATGTAAGTTGAGAGGGCCAGGGCTTGTTCGCAGGTAGATCTTCCTGGGCGGAAACCAGCTTGGGCGGGTGATAGGAATTTCTCTGTAAGATGAGAAATACATGACAGAAGCAGCCTCTCAAGGAGTTTGTAACACACGGAGAGGAGAGAAATTGGTCTATAGCTGGCGGCCAGTGTTGGGTCTTTCTTTGGTTTCAAAACCGCTATAATCTTCGCACGACGCCAAACTTTGGGCATAGACTCAGATTCCAAGGTGCATTGGATCGACCTTCCCGTGGTGCATCTCGTGAGTACCCATCCATTGGGGAAACTGATGATCCTTCCTAGCCGACTGAATCCACATGGATCCCAGTCACTTTCAAAGCCAGCAACAAGCAGCTCCTGACAGCTTTCAAGCTGTTGGTCCTGCTCTTCGAGTCCTCCAACTTAATGTTGAGGGGCTGTCCTTTGCCAAACGCGTTCTTATTGGTCAATTGGCGATACAGCATCAGGCAGATGTTATCTGCCTACAAGAAACACATATAGCAGTCGATGAAGCTGCTCGATTCACCATCAGTGGATTCGATTTAATATGCTATAATCTCCATCCTAAACACGGCCGAGCCATCTATGCCAAATCGTGTCTTGCGGACGTTTACCACACGGCCTCTTCGACCTTCTATGACTCCATTACTATTGGAACTATTCAGCTCGTCAATGTATATAAGCCTCCCAGTGCCTCATGGGATAATGAGGTCCTGCCTAGTCCGAATCACCCAGCCATTTACGCTGGTGACTTTAATAGTCATCACCAAGACTGGGGATATTCCTCCACTCGTGCTGACGGCTCTATCTTAGCTGACTGGGCTTCAGCGAATGACCTCTCCCTATTATACGATCCCAAACAGCCAGGCTCTTTTCACAGTGCTAGATGGAATAAAGACTCGTCACCCAACCTGTGCTGGATTAGCACAGTCAACGGCCAAGCCTTTCCCGCTACGAGACGTGTTCTCAAGATCTTCCCGCACAGTCATCACCGCCCAGCTATCATCCACATTGGTCTCCAGCTCCCACTGATTCTGTGCTCGGAGAAACTAAGATGGAACTTTCGGAAAGCAAACTGGCGTCTGTTCAGTGATCTTACCAACAAATCTATTCCTGCAATTCCAATTAACTCTATCCCCTCTGAAGATTCCTACAGGCGCTTCCGCCAAGCCATCTTCAAAGCAGCTTCCCAAGCCATTCCTTGTGGGAGACATCCTAACTATACGCCTTGTCTTGATGCTGAATGCGAGCAACTACTAAAGCAGTATGATGAGTCGAGCGACCCAGATGTGGCTGACCATCTCATTGCCTCCCTGGATGCAGCACGCCAAGCCCGCTGGCAACAACTCACAGAAAGTCTGAACTTCACCCACTCAAGTAGGAAGGCCTGGAAGCTTCTTCACAGACTGGGTGCCGGTAGCCAACCCCCTCCCGTCTCCCATCCTCCTGTATCTCCAAACTCAGTGGCCAGTCACCTAACTCAAGTTGGACGTGCTAAGATCGATCCAGTCTGGAAAAGAGAAATTTCTCCCGTGAGTGGTCATCCCACTTCCGTTTATCTTGTCCACCTCCAAAACTCTCTCCCTTTACACTGTCTGAACTGGAAGATGCTTTGAAGAGGGTTAAACCGGGAACAGCTGCTGGCTATGATAACATCACCCCAGAACTCATTCTTAACCTGGGTCCCGCGGCAAAGAAGTGGCTTGCTTCATTCCTGTCCACCACATTTAATTTGATGTAGTCCCATTGGTTTATTTTGATTTTAGTCTTCTTTGTAACTGAATTTGTATCATTGAAGATACCTTTAAAATTTATACGGAAAAGAGTTCTGCCAACATTTTCCTCTAAGTATTTGATCGTTTCTGGTCTAGCCTCCAAGTCCTTGATCCATTTGGAATTTACTTTTGCATTTGGTACGATATAGTGGTTCAGTTTCATTCTTCTGCATGCTTCAACCCAATTTTTCCAACACCATTTAAAAATTTTTTTAATTGGAGATTAATGTTTTACATTTGACAGTAAATACAACAGTTTGTACATGCATAACATCTTTCGGTTTTCCACATAACAATACAACCCCCACTAGCTCCTCTATCATCCTTTTTGGACCTGTCCAACACCATTTGTTGAAGAGACTCATCTTTCCCCATTTAATAGTCTTGGCACCCCTGTCAAAGATTAGATGTCCATAGTTGTGGGGGCTTACTCTGGACTTTCAATTCTATTCCACTGGTCAGTGTGTCTATTTATGTTCCAGTACCAAGCAGTTCTGATTATAATGGCTCTATAATATGCTTTGAGACCTGGGAGTGTGATGCCTCCACTTCTGTTCTTTCTTCTCAAGATTATTTTGACAATTCTAGGTATCTCTCTTTCATTCTTTCTCTCTTTCTTTCTTCTTTTTACTTTTTTTATTGGACCATTTATGTTTTACATTCGATAGTAAATACAATAGTTTGTAATGCATAACATTTCTCAGTTTTCCACATAATAACCCCCGCTAGATCCTCTATCATCCTATTCTAGGACCTGTACTCCACCTCACACCCACCAAAGTCTTTTACTTTGGTGCAATACATCAAATCCAGTCCAGATTCTGCTTAGTGTTTTCTCTTCTGGTCTTATTTTTCAACTTCTGCCTGTGAATGAGATCATCCCATATTCATCTTTCTGTTTCTGACTTATTTCACTTAACATGATTTCTTCAAGCTCCATCCAAGATGGGCTGAAAACAGTGAAGTTACCATTTTTAATAGCTGAGTAGTATTCCATTGTGTATATATACCACAACTTGCTCAGCCACTCATCTGTTGTTAAGACACCTGGGCTGCTTCCAGGTTTTGGATATTAAGAATTTTGCTGTTGTGAACATAGATATACACAAAAATTTTTGGATAGGTGTGTTGGGTTCCTTAGGATATATTCCCAGGAGAGGAATTGCAGGATCATAGAGTAGGTCCATTTCTAGCCTTGAGAATTCTCCAGACTGCTCTCCATAGAGGTTGGACCCATTGACATTCCCACCAGCAGTGCAGGAGGGTTCCTTTGACCCCACAACCTCTCCAGCATTTGTTTCTGCTACCTTTTCTGATGTATGACATTCTCACAAAAGTAAAATCTCATTGTTGTCTTTATTTGCATTTCTCTGACAATCAGAGACTTGGAGCATTTTTAAATGTTTCTCGGCCTTTTGGATCTCTTCTGTGGTGAATATTGTGTCCATGTCCTCTCCCCATTTTTGGATTGGGCCATTTGTTATCTTGTTGTTGAGTATGGCAAGCACTTTATATATTTTGGTTACTAAACTCTTGTCTGATGTATGGTATGTAAAGATCTTCTCCCATTCTGTGAGGGATCTCTTTGTTTGTATAGTGGTTTCTTTTGCTGTGTAGAAGATTTTTAATTTGATGTAGTCCCATTGGTGTATTCTTGCCTTAGTCTTCTTTGTAATTGGACTTATTTCATTGAAGATGTCTTTAAAATTTATGCAAAAAAGAGTCCTGCCAATATTTTGATAGTTTCTGGTCTGATCCAAGTCCTTAATCTACTTGGAATTTACTTTTGTGTTTCATGAAATATAGTGGTTCAATTTCATTCCTCTGCATGGTTCAACTGATTTTTTTCCAACACCATTCATAGAAGAGACTCTCCTTTCTCCATTTAATAGTCTGGGCAACTTTGTCCATTGTGCTACTTCTCAGGCCTTTGTCAAAGATTAGATGTTCATAGGTGTGGGGGCTTACTTCTGGGCTCTCAATTCTATTCCACTGGTCTGTTCATGTCCCAGTACCAAGCAGTTTTGATTACAATGGCCCTATAATGTGCTTTGAGATCTGGGAGTATGATGCCTCTGGTTCTGTTCTTTCTTCTCAATATTGTTTTGGCAATTCTAGACATTTTCTGGCTCCAGATGAAGCAATTGTAGCTTTTGTACTATTCTTCTAAAAAAAAAAATGTGGTTGGGATCTTGATGGGGATAGCATTAAATTTGTATATGGCTCTGGGTAGTATATTCATTTTGATGATGTTAATTCTTCCAACCCACAAATATGGAATATGTTTCCACTTCTTTGTGTCTTTTTCTATTTTCTTAAACAGTGACTCATAATTTTCAGTATATAAGTCATTCACTTCTTTGGTTAGGTTTATTCCTAGATATTTTATTGTTTTTGTTGACAAGAGTAAAAGGAATTGATTTCTGGATTTCATCTTCTGCTACCTTAATGTTTGCATAGAAGAATACCACTGACTTTTGTATGTTAATTTTTTAGCCTGACACCTTACTATATTGCCTGATAATTTCTAATAGTGTCCTGCTGGATTTCTTAAGTTTTTCAATATACTATTATATCATCTGCAAATAGTGAAGATTTAACTTCTTCTGTTCCAAATTGTATCCCTTTAATTTCTTGCTCCTGCCTGATTGTTATGGCAAGAACTTCGAACATGTGGTCCAGGAGGTGGCGCAGTGGATAAGGCTTTGGACTCTCAAGCATGAGTTCCCAAGTTCAATCCCTGGCAGCACATGTACCAGAGTGATGTATGGTTCTTTCTCTCTCTCCTATCATTTCTCATGAAAAAGTAAATAAAACTTAAAAAAAAACCTTTATTAAAAAAAATAACTTCCAATACTATGTTGAATAGTAATGGTGATAGTGGGCAACCCTGTCTAGGACCTGATCTGAGGGGAAATGCTTCCAGTTTTTCACCATTGAGTATGATGTTGGCTGTAGGTTTGCTATATGGACTCCACTATCATCAGGAATTTTCCATTTATTCTCATGTTTTGTAGTGTTTTGATCATAAAGGGACGTTAGATTTTGTCAAAGGCTTTCTCTGCATCTATTGATATGACCATGTGGCTTTTGGTCTTGCTTTTATTGATGTGGTGGATCACGTTGATTGATTTACTTATATTAAACCAATCTTGCATCCCTAGGATAAACTGCACTTGGTCATGATGAACCATCTTTTTAATATACTGCTGTATCTGGTTGACTAAAATTTTGATCAATATTTTATAATCTAAGTTCATCAGAGATATTGGTCTGTAGTTTTCTTTTTTGGTTGTGTCCCTGTCTGCTTTTGGTATTAGAATGATGCTGGCTTCATAGAAGGTAGAACAGAGTATTCCTGTGTCTTCAATCTTTTGGAAGAGTTTTAAAAGTAGAGGTATCAACTCTTCCTTGAAGTTTTTGTAGAATTCATTTGTAAAACCATCTCTTCCAGGACTCAGAAAGATTTTTAATAACTGTTTCAATTTTTTTTGGCTGTGATTGGCCTGTTCATATTTTCTAGTACCTCTTTGTTTAAGTTTGGAAGTTTGTAGGTATCTAGGAAATCATCCATTTCTTCCAGGTTCTCTAGTTTGGTAGCATATACTTCTTCATGAATCCTTACTTGATATATTGGGTATCTGTGGTGTCTTTTGTGAAATCTCCTCTTTCATTTACAATCCTATTTATTTGAGTCTTCTTCCTTTTTCATTTTGTGAGTCTAGCTAATGGTTTGTCAATTTTTTAAATTCTTTTTAAGAACTAACATTTTGCTTCATTGATCTTTTGTATGTTTCTCTTATTTTCAATGTTATTTATTTCTGCCCCAACTTTTGTTATTTCAGTCCTTCTGGTTGCTTTAGGGTACCTTTGTTTCATTTCTTGTAAATATTAAAAAAAATTTATTTATCAATGAGAGGGATAGGAGGAGAGAGAGAAAGAACCAGACATCACTCTGGTACATGTGCTACCAGGGATTGAACTCAGAACCTCATGCTTGAGTGTCCAACACTGTATCCACTGCACCACTTCCCAGATCTCTTTTCTTCTAAGACGTTAAGGTTGTAGTCACGTTGTTTATTTGGGCTTTTTCTTGTTTCCTAATGTGCACTTTTATGACTATGAACTTTCCTCTCAGTACTGCCTTAGCTCTGTCCCAAATATTTTGATAGCTCGTGTCTTCATTTTCATTGAATTCTTGAAACATTTTGATTTTTTCCTTAATTTCTTCTTTGACCCAGTAGTTGTTAAGTAGTATATTGTTGAGTTTCCATATTGTTGGACTTTTACTAATTTTTTGTTTGTTGTTAAATGTTAATTTAATTCTACTGTGGTCTGAGAAGATAGTTGGGGTGACTTCTATGCTCTTGAATTTTTTAACACTGTCTTTGTGGCCTAACAGATGGTCTATCCTTGATAATGATCCATGTGGACTTGAATAGAATATGTATTCTAGTTTTTTGGAGTGAATGACCCTGAAAATGTCCAATAGTTTGAGTTTATCTATCTCCTCATTTAATTCTCTGAGCACTAAGTAACGTGCATCCCTATCTTCTTTAATTTCATTTATTTTAAGGTCTATCATGTCAGATATGAGAATAGCTGTTCTTGCCCTTTTTTGTGGTCCCTTAGCTTGTATGATAGTTTTCCATCCTTTCACTTTGAGTCTATGTTTGTCTTGTTGAGTTAGGAGAGAACCCTGCAGACAACATATGGTTGGGTTGTGTTTTCTGATTCATCTTTCTACTCTGTGCCTTTGAATGGATGAAATTCAGGCCATTGAAATTTATTCATATTATAGATTTAAGATATTTTAATGCTATTCTAAATTTAATCAATCCATTTTTTATTTGTGATTAATAGTGCTTTGCAAGAGTGTAAGATTATAGGATATAGTCCCACACTGCACTTACCACCAAAGTTCATGATTTTCTTAACCACTCATGTGATGTTGGATATTTGTTGATTCCAAATTTGAGTTATTATACTATTCTAAATTTTTAGAATATTCTGATATATAACATGTTTATGGTGATTTTGTGATTGTTTATAGAAGACCTTTCAGAACTTCTTGCAGGGCAGGCCTGTTGATAGTTGATTCCTTCAGCTGTTGCTTGTCTGAGAAGGTTTTTATGCTTCCATCTAGTCTGAATGACAATCTAGCAGGATATAGTAGTCTTGCTGACAGCCTGTCTCATTGAGCACTTGATATATATCTTGCCATTCCCTTCTGTTCTTTAGAGTTTGTGTGGAGAAATCTGCTGCTAATCTTATGGGTTTTCCTCTGTAAGTGACTCTTCATTTTTCTCTTGTAGCCTTCAGGATTCTTCATCCTTACTCCTTTTCATTACAAATATGATGTGTATTGGTGTCTTTAAGGGTGTAGGTTAATTCTATTTGCGATTCTCTGGGATTCTTGAACCTTTATATCCTTTTTGTTGTTTATAGTAAGGAAGTTCTCAACTATTACGTCTTGTAGAATGCTTTCTTCCCTTTCGTCTCTATCTTCCTCTGGTAATCCAATAATGCATATATTACTTCGTTTTTAAAAATACAGATTCTTTTTATATATTTTTTATTATCTTTATTTATTTGATAGAGACAGCCAGAAATCGAGAGGGAAGGGTAGGATAGAAAGACAGACAGTTACCTGCAGCACTACTTCAACACTTGTCAAGCTTTCCCCCTGCAGGTGGGGACTGGGGACTCAAACCTGGGTCCTTGAATATTGTAACATGTGCACTCAACCAGGTGTGCCACCACCTAGCCCCCACATATATTACTTCTTTTGAAGTCATCCCATTTGTCTCTGCTGTTGTTTTCGGTATCTCTTAATCTCTTTTTGAGATCTGTTACTTCTTAGTTTTCCCTAATTCATACTCGATCTTGCTAATTCTGTTTTCTGCCTCAGTTATTCTGCTCTCTCTCCCCTGTGCTGTTTTCTGTAACAACTATTTTGTTACCTTGTTCAGATATTTTATTAGATTGTTCAGCTAGTTGTGCTCTTAGCTCAGCTATTTCAGCTTTCAGGTCTCTAATTATCTTGAGATAATTAGTGTTTTCTTTCAGAGGCTTATTTGTTATTCTTCATTTCTGATGATACTACTTTCAAAAGCTTTCCTTACTCCTGTAACTATTGCATCAATTAGTGTTTGGATATTGTCCTCATTCCTATGTGCTTCTATCTTTTGGGGGCCTTTATCTGAGCTTTTGTCCTCATTCATTTCTGCCTTGTTTCTTCTGGGTTTAACCATGATATTTGGTGTGTTATGAGGTACCTTTCTTACTACTTTTCAGTCCACTAATCACACTTGTCTGGATTGACTTGTGTCTAAGTAAGGTACTTAAGAGTTCACTGTGAAAAAGTAACAGTTGTTTTAATGTTATTTCAATTCCAGAGGTGAAGCACAGTGGCTGTTGAACCTTCTTATGTTATTTATCTTTACTACAGACTATGGGAGCCTGAAGGATTTTTAACTGGAAGTATATTTTTTAACCTAATTACTCACTCATCACCAAGAGATAAAACAGGGTGGGGGATAGATAGCACAGTGGTTATGCAAAGAGACTCACACTCACAATACCACTCCACTCCACCCTCTGTCAGAGCCAAGCCAAGCAGCTTTCAGTGCTTCTGAATAAATCCTGATTTCTGAGGAAATTATTCATCCTTTCCCCTAATTTATCAGGTGAATGATGTGCAAAGACTCCTACTATATGACTACACCACCAGGTCAACAGGAGTGTAGATTTTCTCCTGAGTTACCTAGCTAGTTCTTTGCCGAATTCCACCACATGTTCATATCAGGCTTCCCTGCTGTTGTTCCAGCCCCCTGAAGGGCAACAACAATAGAGATACACAGTTGTAAATTGGTGAGATTTAAGTGACCTTCTCTTCCCATTCAGTAGTCTTTTTGTTCATAAAACTCAGACTGGAGATGGTGTGTCAACTGGCAAACTGACAGACTGGTACCAGCTACTCCCAAGTAGGTATGGGCTTTTAGTCCCAGGAACCTCTCCTTAAGGCCCTCTCAGTCCATGAGCCACACATATTTGCACTCACCCCTGGCTTGGAGGGTTCCTGAAGTTATCCTAGTCCTGTTTTGTGTTTTCAGGTGATCCTCTTTGCTCCCAAATTTCAGATGAGTTGATCTTTTAGTAAAAAATGTCAGCTCTTATGTGAAGCAGAAGGGAAAGAGAAGAGTCTGGGTGTGATGGTGTGTGAATGTGTGTGTGTGTGTGTGTGTGTGTGTGTACACGTGTGGCTCTGAGAAGAGAGAAATTATGGATGCTTTCCTCTTTCTCTATCATGGAGAAGGTGGATTAATCTCAGAGAATGAGGGCGGAGGAAAGAGTTATGAGAAATAGTGAAGGTGTTAAGTGACTACTGGAGAGTTCTTGATTATTGGTCAATGTCCAAGGCCATTTGGAGTTGAGACTTATGAGAAATCCCTCTGTCATGTAGTGTGCTGGTCTCAACTAGTATTTGCTCACTGGGCACAGACTTAGCATAAACAAATAGGGAGGGGTTTGCTCTACCAGAGGAGCAAGATAATTTAAGGCACTGGCAAGACTACAATTGAAATGCTGAACTTTGACTCTGAGTGGTAGTAAAGGGCATGAATCATACCCTTTAAAATAGTTGTCATCAAAAAGACAAGTTTTGACAAGGTTGTGAAAAGAAGATGACCCTCCTGCAGAACTGGTAGGAATGTGGATTGTAAAGCCACTATGGAATAAAAATAGAACTGCCTCTTGACCCAGAAATTCCACTTCTAGGTACACAGTATATTCAAAGGTGATAAAATCAGCTTCTCAGAGAGATATCTGCAGTCTCATGATCATTGCAGCAGCATCTAATTATGGAAACAACCTAAGTGCTTCTCTATACTTTTAAAAACAAAAATCTTTAATTAATTAAGACATTAACTTTTGGATATAGACAGAGAATATGAGAGGGGAGGGGTAGATAGAGAGGGAAAGAGACAGAGAGACACCTTCAGCCCTGCTTCACCACTTATGAAATTTTTCCCCTGCAGGTGGGTACCAAGGGCTTGAACCTACATCTTTGCACACTGTAATGTGAGTGCTTTACCAGGGTGCATCACCACCTGCCCTGCCCCCCAAATTTACACTTAATAGATAAAGTAGACATAGTAGATAGCTGTGTGTTGTTTAACAATGTGGATGCATTCATAGGAACATCTTGCTAGAAGACTTTGTAGTAGTAGTAATGATACTAATAATAATACATTGTAGTTATGTAAACTTTATAGGGTATAATCACCCAAACCTGGATGGTACAGCCTACTAAACCCAAGACTATATGGTATAGCTAATGGGATCACAGTCATATATGACCTATCTTACACCAAGACTTTGTTAAGCAATCCACAAAGGAAGGAAGCCACAGTGCCCTTTGTGATAATATGCGCACACCCTGGGGACATAGTATTAGGTGACATAAGTCAGAGAAAAACAAATCTATATTATCTCAGTTATATGTTAAATCTGTAAATAAGACAAACAAGACAGGCTCATAGAGACAGAGTGGTTCCTAGGGGCTTGAGGAAAGAGTAAAGGAGGCCATGAAGAAGATGAGGGTGATAGATTGTAACTAAACAGAAGACTGGGAACTGGAGAGACTTGTGTGATGAACTGGGGAAGAAGACTTGTGTGGCCCATAAGGCTGAAGGTGGAAACTGTGATCAGAAGGTAGAATGTTTGAATTATGACTTTAGAGCTGGAGTCATTATGTGGCTCTGGGAGGTGGTGAATGACCAAGTAGGGTAATGAATGAATATGTTTATGCTGTAACCCAAGACATTTTCTGTTTTCAATTAGCCTAAGAGTCTGTGTTTTCCCCAACCTTTGGTTTATAGCAATCTTGCCTACAAACCCTTGACTTCTTCAACATTCTTTATGTTTCAGCTCAAAATGTTCCTTCCATTAATAAGGAGTCCCTGACTCCTATTCCAATAGGCATTATGGTGAGAATTAAATATCCTCTGAAGTAGAGACTCCTACATGATAAATAGAAACCACTGTCTTTTTTTTTTTTAACCCCATTTTCTCCTTGTCTGTGTTATGATATGTCTTATACCTGACTGATACTCCTGGTAGGTACTTTCTATAATTATTTTTTTATTATTTATTGAATATAGACAGAAAGAGATTGAGAGTGAAGAGGGAGAGAGAGAGAGAGAGAGAGAGAGAGAGAGAGAGAGGGAGGGAGAGGGAGAGGGAGACCTGCAGCCTGCTTCACAGCTTGTGAAGCTTTCCACCTGCATGTGGGGACCAGAGTCTTGAATCTGGATCTTTGCACATTGTAATATTTACACTCAATCAGGCGCACCAACACCCAGCCCCAGGCCCTTATTATAATTATCATTAGTTACCATACATAGCTGTTCACATGCATCGAGTGTATAGAGCTTCAGTATACATTTCTTCATCTTGTTCCATTTTGCAATAAATTTATGAGTGGGTGGGTGTTAACATCATACTCTCAGATGAATAAGTTAAAATTATATACAAAAGAGTAAGTGACTTGCCCAGCATTATATAACTATATCAAGATTTTGCTCATCTTTGTATCAGAAGAGAGAGAACTGGGTGGTTTGTCTAAGAATTATGTCTGCTTCCCAACTCCTCACCATGCACAGGTTCAGTTTCCTGAGTCTCACTTTAGCTCAGCACAAGGTCCACAGTGTCCTCAACTGCACAGAAGCTATGAATTCAGTGCAGAAGGGCCCTCTTAGATGAGTTATTTCAGCTACCATATTTATCTTGGAAGACCCCTATTATGAATTGACTGTCTTCACTAAATCCATATGCTGAAACCCAACCATCACCATGGTAGTAATTAGGAAGCATTTGGTAATATTAGGGGGTCTTTGAGGGGTAATTTGGGTCAGTTGAGGCCATGAGAGTAAGGATTAGAGACACCAGACCGTTCTTTCTCCCCAGCATATGCACCAAGAAAAGACCAAATGAGAACACATTGAGAAGGTGACCATCTTCAAACTAGGAAGAGAGCTCTTACCCTAAACCAAATTGACTGACATCTAGTTCTTAAATTTCTCAGCCTCCAGAACTATGATAAATGACTGCCCACTGTAATCTAGCTATGGAAACCCAAACTAATGAGCACAGTCCCTCTTCCATGTTGTCTTATATGTTCACATCTCCTTTTAGGGAGCTCATTAACTTCTGAGGAAGCCCACTGATACTGGAATTCCTGTGCCTGTTGGTTAGTTCTTCCTCTTTGAGAAGGAAAGCTACTACCAAATCCTCCATACAACCATCCAATTCTGTCTTCTAGACCCGTAATGACAAGGCCATTCCTTTCTTCAGTGGGAAAGGAGAAACTATGACCAAAGACCATGATCATCCCACCACTATAGGCTCCATAGCAACAGAAGCCATAGCATCCTGTTTATTTTTGAGTCCCTAGCACCTTGCACAATGCTTGCCCTGGAGGAGAAGATGTACACATATTTCTTAGTTGTGTGAGCAAAATATTTTCCTCAAGGTCAAGCACTTCCAGGTCCTTTAAAAATGCCTTATACATATATATTTTTTCTGTTTTTCTTTTTTTCCTTATTTTTATTTTTTTAATTTAAGAAAGGAGACATTAACAAAACCTTAGGATAGGAGGGGTACAACTCCACACAATTCCCGCTACCCGATCTCCATATCCCCCCCCCCCCCCATAGCTTTCCCATTCTCTATCCCTCTGGGAGTATGGACCCAGGGTTGTTGTGTGTTGCAGAAGGTGGAAGGTCTGGCTTTTGTGATTGCTTCCCCGCTGAACATGGATATTGACTGGTCAATGCATACTCCCAGTCTGCCTCTCTCTTTCCTTAGTAGGGTGGGTCTCTGGGGAAGCAGAGCTCCAGGACACATTGGTGGGGTCTTCAGTCCAGGGAAGCCTGGTCGGCATCATGATGGCATCTGGAACCTGGTGGCTGAAAAAGAGAGTTAACATACAAAGCCAAACAAATTGTTGAGCAATCATGGACCCAAAGGTTGGAATAGTGGAGATGAAGTGTTGCAGGGTACTCACTGCAGACTCTAGTGTACTTCTGCTTTCAGGTATATATTTTGCACTAGTTTATGGATAAGTGTGAATATATGCTCTATCTCACAGAACCTGGTATATATCTAGGTTTTGGGACTTTGTTAGGAAGTGAACTACCTGAGATGGAATTAGAGAATACTATGAAAGGAAAGGTCTCACCTGAGTGATGAAGCTGAAGGGTTGTCATTCCACACCTGAAGTCTCTGGACAGTCTGAGGTGAAGCATGTTGAGGTGGCACTTGTTGCATTGATTAGGTTGCAATCAGCAGATGCAATATTATTTGATATGAATTGGGAAAAGCATACGGGAAAGTGGGCCCCACCCTAAGGTTTCAGGACTGGGGGAAATATAGGCTCTATAGTGGAAATGTGAGTTTCCTGCTGTCTTAGGGTTCAAGAAGACAATGGATAGTTATTGTTATTATCACGTTATTTAGTAGTTGGGTTAACTTTGAAAAGTCCCTTTGTTGGGGTTTGCTGTATAATACCCAGTATATTTTTTTGAGCCCTTTCTCCCTTCTCTTCCTTGTTGTGTTTCTAGGCTCATTAGTCAGAAGTAGAATTCTTGTTTATATAAGAGAATGAGATGTTGTCTCTGACAGCTTGACAAGCTGTTAAACATTCCTCCCACACTTCCCATTTTCCTAAGCCTCCTATCGTCTGTCTTTTTCTTTTTTTTAAATATATATATTTTTATTTATTTATCAGAAATATAGGAGGAGAGAATGAACCAGACATCACTGTGGTACATGTGCTACTGGGAATTGAACTCGGGATCTCATGGTTGAGAATCTAATGCTTTATCCACTGTACCACCTCCCAGACCACATCTTCTGTCTCTTTCTACACTACAGCAAATGTTAAAAAACAAGAAAAGCTTTTAATACTAAACTTCTTTAGCATACATTTAAAATTATTTTATTTATATAGTAGAGACAGAGAAATTGAGAGGGAAGGGGAAGCTAAAGAGAAGAGAGAAAGAGAACCTATGGCACTGCTTCATCACTTATGATGATGATTTCCCCTTGTAGGTGTGGGCTGGAGACTTGAAGCTGGGTCCTTGTGTATTGTAATATGTATACTCAACCAGATGCACCACCTCCTGGCCTCACATCCTTTAATGTTAAAACTTCTAAATGTTCATTAATGCTACCCCACACAAAGGAGCTCCATGTTTTGCAGAGGAGTCTGAGGACAGGAGAGGCAGGGCTTTGCAACTGGTAAGGTCCAGAACTCTGGAACCTAGTAAAATAGACAGTAAATCTCAGCTCTACCACTTCAGGGGGATGTGAGTTGAGACAGGCTGTAATATCTCTGAACCTCAGTTATTTACATTGGCAAATAACACTTGTCTCTTACTTCCATTGCAAGTGAACAGTCAGTACCTGAAATGATTCTCTGAAGTGGGTGCTCAGCACATAGTGTTCCAGAATGTTGTTGATAGTGAAGAAGATGGAGGGAAGCAGTGGGTTCTACTGTAGCCAGGGGCTGGCATTTCAGTTGGAAGAATTGAAGGTGCCAGTTAAAATCCAGCTCACTTCCTGACTAGCTGGGTCAGCTTAGACAAGCAACTTTACTTTGTCTGCAAAAACAGAAAAAATAACACTCTCTTCACAAGGTGTTAGAGGATGCACTGGATGGGTGACATGAAAGCTGGCAGCACAGTGACACATTTCAACAGATGCTTATTCTCTGTACTTCTATACATGGTATGAGCTCTGGTATCTCCCTCTCAGTGAGTCACCCAAACTGACTCTCTTTGGTAGACACATTGTTGAGGGAAATTGCAGGCCCACTGAAGTGTCAGAAAGATGTATGCCCCTTAAAGCACAAGGTCAGTCTCCAAGTGTGCTCTGACCCATGTCCTAAGTGTTCTCCTCTTCTTCGTAGTGACATTTCTCTGGCCCCACTGAATTTGCTATTGAACAGAACTTAGAATGGTCCTTGGTATCTGAATCCATAGATGCTTACTGAATGGACAAATGTATGTTATAAAATAAAGCCCATCTTTAAAAAAAACAAACAAACAAAACTGGGGGGCCATGTAGTGGCACACCTTGGTAAGTACACATATTATAGTCCACAAGGACCTGGGTTCAAGCCCTTGGTCCCCACCTTCAAGGGGAGAGCTTCATGAGTAGTAAAGCAGGGCTGCAGGTGTCTCTTTTTCTCTTGCCCTCTTTCTCACCCTCTCCCCCTCGCAATATCTGTCTCTATCCAATTAAAAACAACAACAACAACCGTAGATCAGGGAGGTAGCACAATGGAGAGTGTTGGACTCTCAAACATGAAGTCCTGAGTTCTGTCCCTGATGTCACATGTTTCAGAATGATACTCTGGCTCTCTTTCTCTTTTCTCTCTCATAAGTAAATAAATAAATCTTAAGGATCAACAACGGTAGAGAATGTTCCATTCTCCGAAGGGAGGATGGACAACATATTCTATGCTACACCTGAGGAAGATGGGTCGATATTGGGGCAGCTTGGAATGTTCCTACTCATGACCACAGAATGTGAGCTCAGATCTACAGGGATACCTTAGGATCTATAGGCTCCTAAGCTGAATATGGGCCCCAGATCACATCAAGGGTTTACAGTCAACAATATTTATACCCCTTTCCCATATTAGGGACCTACTCTCTTCCCTGATCCAGCTTTCTGGTCCTTTTTCCAGCCATGATATCATGTCCCCAGACAATAACTTGGATCCACCTGCATATCAGATTTCAGGTTCAGGGGAAAAAAAACAAACAGTATAGCTACAGACCCTTTGGAATTTAACTAAAATATGACTACTATCTATCTACAAAATGGAAACCCCCTAATTCTTCACCTGCACTATTCCAGCCTTTAGGTCCATGATTGGTAAACAATTTGTTTGGCTTTGTATGGTAACTCTCTTTTCAGCCACCAGGTTCTGGATGCCAGCATGATGCCAACCAGACTTCCCTGGACAGACAACCACACCAGTATGTTCTGGAGCTCTGCTTCCCCAGAACCTTTTCCCACTAGCGAAAGAGAGAGGCAGGCTGGAAGTATGGATCGACCTGTCAATGCCCATGTTCAGCGGGGAAGCAATTACAGAAGCCAGACCTTCAACCTTCTGCATCCCACAATGACCTTGGGTCCATGCTCCTAGAAGGTTAAAGAATAGGAAAACTATCAGGGAAGGAAATGGGATATGGAGTTCTGGTGGTGGGAATTGTGTGGAGTTGTACCCCTCTTATCCTATGGTTTTGTCAGTGTTTCCTTTTTATAAAAAAGAAAATCTTAAAAAAGCACCGCCTTAAAAAAAACTTGTGGAGATTTATGAATATTATGAAATGTCAAAAGTACACACTGACTCTAGAAAAATAATTAGAAAATACAGTTGAGCTTATAGTACACTCTAATTTCATCTCAGGTAATTCACTTTCTAACAAAGTCCCGAAACCTAGATATACACCAGTTTTGGTGAGAGAGAGCTTATGTTCACACGTATCCATAAACTACTGCAAAATATATACCTGAAAGCAGAAGTACACTAGAGTCTGCAGTGAGTACCTCCCTAACACTTCCTCTCCACTATTCCAAGCTTTGGGTCCATGATTGCTCAACAATTTGTTTGGCTTTGTATGTTAACTCTCTTTTCAATCACCAGGTTCCAGATGCCATCAGGATGCTAGCCAGGCTTCCCTGGATTGAAGACCCCACCAATGTGTCCTGGAGCTCAGCTTCCCCAGAGACACACCCTACTAGGGAAAGAGAGAGGCAGACTGGGAGCATGGACCGACCAGTCAACGCCCATGTTCAGCAGGGAAGCAATTACAGAAGCCAGACCTTCTACCTTCTGCAACCCTCAATGACCCTGGGTCCATGCTCCCAGAGGGATAGAGAATGGGAAAGCTATCGGGGGAGGGTGTGGGATATGGAGATTGGGTGGTAGGAATTGTGTGGAGTTGTACCCCTCCTACCCTATGGTTTTGTTAATTAATCCTTTCTTAAATAAAAAAAATTTAAAAAAAATTAAAAAAAAAAAAGAAAATACAGTTGAGCTTAAATCCTCTTGTTCAGCCATAATCACTGGTGCTAATAATTTCTCAATTAGATCCTTTCAGACATTCCTCTACATAAACATAGTTAAATATTTCAAGGCATATTGTTAGGGAACTGACTTTATTTTTTCCCTTCACTTAATTATATTGTGAATGTCTATGCACTGAAAATTCTTCTAAGACACTTTTAGATTTTGTTTCTTGTGGGATAGTCCATTGTATAAATGTTTACAAGCAAACCTATTATAATCTAAAGAGCAAATATTTGAAATTCCCTTTTGGTAATTGTCTCTGCTACTTTGTTCTCCAGTATTTGATCTGGTTGCTAGCAAGACTGGACGGTCACTAGCATTATCTGCAAGTTGCTGTCTGACCCCACACTAAGGGTGTTGAGTGGTAGGCAGGCAGTGTGCTTGGTGATGAAAAGTGAGCTCTCACACCAGGCTGTATTATTAATATTCTAAGGAGGATTTTCATGTATGTATTTTTATAGAGACAGAGAGAAATTAAGAAGGGAAGAGTGAGGGGGGGGGAGAGAGAAATGCCTACTGTACTGTTTCACCACTTGTAAAGCTTCCCTTGCAGGTGGGGATTGGTGGCTTGAACCTATGTCCTTGTGCACAGTAATATGTGTACTTATCCAGAAGTGCCACCACCTAGCCCTTATAAGGAAAATTTTCAAAGCCCTGCTCATGGATGAGGAATCATGTAAGACACGCCTAAAGTGAATTGCTAATGGACACACTGAGTCCTAGTGGAGCTAGAATGTGTTGGCAATGTATATGTATAATATACCATATATGTGTAATAATGCAGAAGGTATTTTTCCAAATATTGGATGTTGCCTTGCACCATTTAGGATCAGAATGTTCTTCTAAACAATATGGAATATAAAGGATCCAAAGTCAAAGTCATATTATTGTATAGATATTGGTATCTTTATTGGGTGTGGGTAGGAAAAAAGAAATCAAGTCCCACAGAGTTTTTTAAAAGACTTACCCAAACTCACAGTGAACAAATGGGATTAGAACGGTTAACTGCAATTTTTTCCTGTCTCCTGATCAAGTCTCCAATGTTACATGGCTTGTTCAAAGTGTTTACTCTGTTACACTACTTCCCCTAGTAATCTTGTGAAATTTTCCAAGATTCTAGGGCTAGAAGACACCTCTGTGCCCATTCAGTGCTTGATGAAGTTGACCAGGAAGGCAACAACCTGACCAACAAAAGATCTCATTTGCTGCCTAGAAGATCAAGTAAGTGAATCCCAGGTTGGAGATCAGAAGTCATTATCTGCAGTGCCCCCTCCCACTGTCTGCCTTTTCCTCCTCCCTTTATGAGGCAGGAAGGAGATATTTCTGTTTGCTTCAGGAAGCTGGCTCACACAAAGAGACAATTCCACACTTTACCTGGCCCCTCCTCTCTGCAACCCCCCAATAGTGGAGGTAGGAGAAATAATAATTGTTGTGTTAATCCTTATTGAGTGTTTATTACTGTGTGCCAAGGATTTTTGGTACATTCACCCTGAGTTATTATTATTACTTTTTTTAAAAAGATTTATTTATGTTATACAGCAAGATTCTAGAGCTGTAATACTGAGGCCAAACTTTCTGAGCTAGGAATGGAATGAGTCTTGTGCTGAGCAGTGCTCAGCTCT